>NC_048572.1:42998235-43355888 GCF_013265735.2 Oncorhynchus mykiss
TAGTATCAAGCAGTGATGCTGTACTAAATACCACTCTGGATAGTACCAAGCAGTGATGCAGTACTAAAGACAACTCTGGATTGTACCAAGCAGTGAAAATGTACTGCAGACCAATCTGGATAGTACCAAGCAGTGATGCAGTACTAAAGACCACTCTGGATAGTACCAAGCAGTGATGCTGTCCTGCAGACTACTCTGGATAGTAGAAATCAGTGATGGAGTACTGCAGACAACTCTGGATAGTACCAAGCAGTGATGCTGTACTGCAGACCACTCTGGATAGTAGATAGCAGTGATGGAATAGTGCAGACAACTCTGGATAGTACCAAGGAGTGATGCTGTACTAAAGACCACTCTGGATAGTACCAAGCAGTGATGCTGTACTAAAAGACCACTCTGGATAGTACCAAGCAGTGATGCTGTACTGCAGACAACTCTGGATATTACCAAGCAGTGATGCTGTACTAAAAGACCACTCTGGATAGTACCAAGCAGTGATGCTGTACTAAATACCACTCTGGATAGTGCCAAGCAGTGATGCAGTACTAAAGAAAACTCTGGATAGTACCAAGCAGTGATGCTGTACTAAAAGACCACTCTGGATAGTACCAAGCAGTGATACTGTACTAAATACCACTCTGGATAGTAGAGATCAGTGATGGAGTACTGCAGACAACTCTGGATAGTACCAAACAGTGATGATGTACTAAAGACCACTCTGGATAGTACCAAGCAGTGATGCTGTACTTAAGACCATTCTGGATGGTACAAAGCAGTGATGCTGTACTAAAAGACTACTCTGGATAGTATCAAGCAGTGATGCTGTACTAAATACCACTCTGGATAGTACCAAGCAGTGATGCAGTACTAAAGACAACTCTGGATTGTACCAAGTAGTGAAAATGTACTGCAGACCAATCTGGATAGTACCAAGCAGTGATGCAGTAATAACGACCACTCTGGATAGTACCAAGCAGTGATGCTGTCCTGCAGACTACTCTGGATAGTAGAAATCAGTCATGGAGTACTGCAGACAACTCTGGATAGTACCAAACAGTGATGCTGTACTAAAGACCAGTCTGGATAGTACCAAGCAGTGATGCAGTACTAAAGACCACTCTGGATAGTACCAAGCAGTGATGCTGTACTGCAGACAACTCTGGATAGTACCAAGCAGTGATGCTGTAATGCAGACCAATCTGGATAGTACTAAGCAGTGATGTAGCACTGCAGACAGCTCTGGATAGTACCAAGCAATGATGCTGTACTGCAAACCAATGTGAATAATACCAAGCAGTGATGCAGTACTAAAGACCACTCTGGATGGTACCAAGCAGTGATGCTGAACTGCAGACATCTCTGGATAGTACCAAGCAGTGATGCTGTACTGCAGACCACTCTGGATAGTAGAAAGCAGTGATAGAGTACTGCAGAAAACTCTGGATAGTACCAAGCAGTGATGATATACTTAAGACCACTCTGGATGGTACAAAGCAGTGATGCTGTACTAAAAGACCACTAAGGATAGTACCAAGCAGTGATGCTGTACTAAAAGACAACTCTGGATTGTACCAAGCAGTGATGCTGTACTAAATACCACTCAGGAGAGTACCAAGCAGTGATGCAGTACTAAAGACAACTCTGGATAGTACCAAGCAGTGATGATGTACTGCAGAACAATCTGGATAGTACCAAGCAGTGATGCAGTACTGCTAGACCAATCTGGATAGTACTAAGCAGTGATGCTGTACTAAAGACAACTCTGGATAGTAGAAAGCAGTGATGGAGTAAGCGGACAACTCTGGATAGTACCAAGCAGTGATGCTGTACTAAAGACCACTCTGGATAGTACCAAGCAGTGATGCAGTAGTAAAGACAACTCTGGATAGTACCAAGCAGTGATGCTGTACTGCAGACCAATCTGGATAGGACCAAGCAGTCATGCAGTACTGCAGACCAATCTGGATAGTACCAAGCAGTGACGCAGTACTGCAGACCAATCTGGATAGTACCAAGCAGTGATGCTGTACTGCAGACCACTCTGGATAGTACCAAGCAGTGATGCTGTACTAAATACCACTCAGGAGAGTACCAAGCAGTGATGCAGTACTAAAGACAACTCTGGATAGTACCAAGCAGTGATGATGTACTGCAGACCAATCTGGATAGTACCAAGCAGTGATGCAGTACTGCTGACCAATCTGGATAGTACTAAGCAGTGATGCTGTACTAAAGACAACTCTGGATAGTAGAAAGCAGTGATGGAGTAAGCGGACAACTCTGGATAGTACCAAGAAGTGATGCAGTACTAAAGACCACTCTGGATAGTACCAAGCAGTGATGCAGTAGTAAAGACAAGTCTGGATAGTACCAAGCAGTGATGCTGTACTGCAGACCAATCTGGATAGTACCAAGCAGTGATGCTGTACTGCAGACCACTCTGGATAGTAGATAGCAGTGATGGAATAGTGCAGACAACTCTGGATAGTACCAAGGAGTGATGCTGTACTAAAGACCACTCTGGATAGTACCAAGCAGTGATGCTGTACTAAAAGACCACTCTGGATAGTACCAAGCAGTGATGCTGTACTGCAGACAACTCTGGATATTACCAAGCAGTGATGCTGTACTAAAAGACCACTCTGGATAGTACCAAGCAGTGATGCTGTACTAAATACCACTCTGGATAGTGCCAAGCAGTGATGCAGTACTAAAGAAAACTCTGGATAGTACCAAGCAGTGATGCTGTACTAAAAGACCACTCTGGATAGTACCAAGCAGTGATGCTGTACTGCAGACAACTCTGGATAGTGCCAAGCAGTGATGCAGTACTAAAGAAAACTCTGGATAGTACCAAGCAGTGATGCTGTACTAAAGACCACTCTGGATAGTACCAAGCAGTGATGCTGTACTGCAGACAACTCTGGATAGTACCAAGCAGTGATGCATGTACTTAAGACCACTCTGGATAGTACAAAGCAGTGATGCTGTACTAAAAGACTACTCTGGATAGTATCAAGCAGTGATGCAGTACTAAAGACAACTCTGGATTGTACCAAGCAGTGAAAATATACTGCAGACCAATCTGGATAGTACCAAGCAGTGATGGAGTACTGCAGACCAATCTGGATAGTACCAAGCAGTGATGCAGTACTGCAGACCAATCTGGATAGTACCAAGCAGTGATGCTGTACTGCAGACCACTCTGGAGGGTACCAAGCAGTGATGCTGTACTGCAGACCACTCTGGATAGTACCAAGAAGTGATGAAGTACTGCAAACATATGTGAATAATACCAAGAAGTGATGCAGTACTAAAGACCACTCTGGATAGTACCAAGCAGTGATGCTGTACTAAAGACAACTCTTGGTAGTAGTAATCAGTGATGCTGTTCTAAAGACAACTCTGGATAGTACCAAGCAGTGATGCTGTACTGCAAAACACTCTGGATAGTACCAAGCAGTGATGCAGTACTGCAGACCAATATGGATAGTACCAAGCAGTGATGCTGTACTGCAGACAACTCTGGATAGTACCAAGCAGTGATGCTGTACTGCAAACCACTCTGGATAGTATCAAGCAGTGATGCAGTACTGCAGACCAATATGGATAGTACCAAGCAGTGATTCAGTACTGCAGACCACTCTGGATAGTACCAAGCAGTGACGCAGTACATCAGACCACTCTGGACAGTACCAAGCAGTGATGAAGTACTGCAATCCAATGTGAATAATACCAAGCAGTGATACAGTACTAAATACCACTCTGGATAGTACCAAGCAGTGATGCTGTACTGCAGACCACTCTGGATAGTAGAAAGCAGTGATGGAGTACTGAAGACAGCTGTGGATAGTACCAGGAGGTGATGAAGTACTGAAAACCAATGTGAATAATACCAAGCAGTGATGCAATACTAAAGACCACTCTGGATAGTACAAAGCAGTGATGCTGTACTGCAAACCACTCTGGATAGTACCAAGCAGTGATGCAGTACTGCAGACCAATATGGATAGTACCAAGCAGTGATGCAGTACTAAAGACCACTCTGGATAGTACAAAGCAGTGATGGAGTACTGCAGACCAATATGGATAGTACCAAGCAGTGATTCAGTACTAAAGACAACTCTGGATAGTACCAAGCAGTGATGCTGTGCTAAAGACTACTCTGGAGAGTACTAAGCAGTGATGCTGTACTAAAGACAACTCTGGATAGTAACAAGCAGTGATGCTGTACTGCAAACCACTCTGGATAGTACCAAGCAGTGATGCAGTACTGCAGACCAATATGGATAGTACCAAGCAGTGATTCAGTACTGCAGACAGCTCTGGATAGTACCACGCATTGATGAAGTACTGAAAACCAATGTGAATAATATCAAGCAGTGATACAATACTTCAGACCACTCTGGATAGTACCAAGCAGTGATGCAGTACTGCAGACCAATCTGGATAGTACCAAGCAGTGATGCAGTACTGCAGACCAATATGGATAGTACCAAGCAGTGATTCAGTACTAAAGACCACTCTGGATAGTACAAAGCAGTGATGGAGTACTGCAAACATCTCTTGATAGTACTAAGCAGTGATGCTGTACTAAAGACAACTCTGGATAGTACCAAGCAGTGATGCAGTACTGCAGACCAATATGGATAGTACCAAGCAGTGATTCAGTACTGCAGACAGCTCTGGATAGTACCAAGCAGTGATGAAGTACTGAAAACCAATGTGAATAATACCAAGCAGTGATACAATACTAAAGACCACTCTGGATAGTAAAAAGCAGTGATGCAGTACTGCAGACCACTCTGGATAGTAGAAAGCAGTGATGGAGTACTGCAGAACAATATGGATAGTACCAAGCAGTGATTCAGTACTGCAGACCAATCTGGATAGTACCAAGCAGTAATGCTGTACTGCAGACCACTCTGGATAGTACCAAGCAGTGATGCTGTACTAAAAGAGCACTCTGGATAGTACCAAGCAGTGACGCTTTACTAAAGACCACTCTGGATAGTACCAAGCAGTGATGCTGTACTAAATACCACTCTGAAGAGTACCAAGCAGTGATGCTGTACTGCAAACCACTCTGGATAGTACCAAGCTGTGATGCAGTACTGCAGACCAATATGGATAGTACCAAGCAGTAATGCTTTACTGCAAACCACTCTGGATAGTACCAAGCAGTGATGCAGTATTGCAGACCAATATGGATAGTACCAAGCAGTGATTCAGTACTGCAGACCACTCTGGATAGTACCAAGCAGTGACGCAGTACATCAGACCACCCTGGACAGTACCAAGCAGTGATGAAGTACTGCAATCCAATGTGAATCATACCAAGCAGTGATACAGTACTAAAGACCACTCTGGATAGTAGAAAGCAGTTATGGAGTACTGCAGACAGCTCTGGATAGTACCAAGCAGTGATGAAGTACTGAAAACCAATGTGAATGATACCAAGCAGTGATACAATACTAAAGACCACTCTGGATAGTACAAAGCAGTGATGCTGTACTGCAGACCACTCTGGATAGTACCAAGCAGTGACACAGTACATCGGACCACTCTGGATAGTACCAAGAATTGATGAAGTACTGCAAACATGTGTGAATAATACCAAGCAGTGATGCTGTACTGCAGACCACTCTGGATAGTACCAAGCAGTGATGCTGTACTAAAAGAGCACTCTGGATAGTACCAAGCAGTGACGCTGTACTAAAGACCACTCTGGATAGTACCAAGCAGTGATGCAGTACTAAAGACAACTCTGGATAGTACCAAGCAGTGATGCTGTACTGCAGACAATTCTGGATAGTACCAAGCATTGATGCTGTACTGCAGACCACTCTGGATAATACCAAGCAATGATGCAGTTCTGCAGACCAATATGGATAGTACCAAGCAGTGATTCAGTACTACAGACAACTCTGGATAGTACCAAGCAGTGATGCTGTGCTAAAGACCACTCTGGATAGTACCAAGCAGTGATGCTGTACTTAATACCACTCTGAAGAGTACCAAGCAGTGATGCTGTACTGCAAACCACTCTGGATAGTACCAAGCCGTGATGCAGTACTGCAGACCAATATGGATAGTACCAAGCAGTAATGCTTTACTGCAAACCACTCTGGATAGTACCAAGCAGTGATGCAGTACTGCAGACCAATATGGATAGTACCAAGCAGTGATTCAGTACTGCAGACCACTCTGGATAGTACCAAGCAGTGACGCAGTACATCAGACCACCCTGGACAGTACCAAGCAGTGATGAAGTACTGCAATCCAATGTGAATCATACCAAGCAGTGATACACTACTAAAGACCACTCTGGATAGTAGAAAGCAGTTATGGAGTACTGCAGACAGCTCTGGATAGTACCAAGCAGTGATGAAGTACTGAAAACCAATGTGAATGATACCAAGCAGTGATACAATACTAAAGACCACTCTGGATAGTACAAAGCAGTGATGCTGTACTGCAGACCACTCTGGATAGTACCAAGCAGTGACACAGTACATCGGACCACTCTGGATGGTACCAAGAAGTGATGAAGTACTGCAAACATATGTGAATAATACCAAGCAGTGATGCTCTACTGCAGACCACTCTGGATAGTACCAAGCAGTGATGCTGTACTAAAAGAGCACTCTGGATAGTACCAAGCAGTGACGCTGTACTAAAGACCACTCTGGATAGTACCAAGCAGTGATGCAGTACTAAAGACAACTCTGGATAGTACCAAGCAGTGATGCTGTACTGCAGACAATTCTGGATAGTACCAAGCATTGATGCTGTACTGCAGACCACTCTGGATAATACCAAGCAATGATGCAGTTCTGCAGACCAATATGGATAGTACCAAGCAGTGATTCAGTACTACAGACAACTCTGGATAGTACCAAGCAGTGATGCTGTGCTAAAGACCACTCTGGATAGTACCAAGCAGTGATGCTGTACTAAATTCCACTCTGAAGAGTACCAAGCAGTGATGCTGTACTGCAAACCACTCTGGATAGTACCAAGCCGTGATGCAGTACTGCAGACCAATATGGATAGTACCAATCAGTGATGCTTTACTGCAAACCACTCTGGATAGTACCAAGCAGTGATGCAGTACTGCAGACCAATATGGATAGTACCAAGCAGTGATGGAATACTGCAGACCACTCTGGATAGTACCAAGCAGTGACGCAGTACATCAGACCACTCTGGACAGTACCAAGCAGTGATGAAGTACTGCAATCCAATGTGAATAATACCAAGCAGTGATACAGAACTAAAGACCACTCTGGATAGTACCAAGCAGTGATGCTGTACTGCAGACAACTCTGGATAGTACCAAGCAGTGATGCTGTACTGCAGACCACTCTGGATAGTAGAAAGCTGTTATGGAGTACTGCAGACAGCTCTGGATAGTACCAAGCAGTGATGAAGTACTGAAAACCAATGTGAATAATATCAAGCAGTTATACAATACTAAAGACCACTCTAGATAGTACCAAGCAGTGATGCTGTACTGCAGACAATTCTGGATAGTACCAAGCATTGATGCTGTACTGCAGACCACTCTGGATAATACCAAGCAATGATGCAGTTCTGCAGACCAATATGGATAGTACCAAGCAGTGATTCAGTACTACAGACAACTCTGGATAGTACCAAGCAGTGATGCTGTGCTAAAGACCACTCTGGATAGTACCAAGCAGTGATGCTGTACTAAATACCACTCTGAAGAGTACCAAGCAGTGATGCTGTACTGCAGACCAATATGGATAGTACCAAGCAGTAATGCTTTACTGCAAACCACTCTGGATAGTACCAAGCAGTGATGCAGTACTGCAGACCAATATGGATAGTACCAAGCAGTGATTCAGTACTGCAGACCACTCTGGATAGTACCAAGCAGTGACGCAGTACATCAGACCACCCTGGACAGTACCAAGCAGTGATGAAGTACTGCAATCCAATGTGAATCATACCAAGCAGTGATACACTACTAAAGACCACTCTGGATAGTAGAAAGCAGTTATGGAGTACTGCAGACAGCTCTGGATAGTACCAAGCAGTGATGAAGTACTGAAAACCAATGTGAATGATACCAAGCAGTGATACAATACTAAAGACCACTCTGGATAGTACAAAGCAGTGATGCTGTACTGCAGACCACTCTGGATAGTACCAAGCAGTGACACAGTACATCGGACCACTCTGGATGGTACCAAGAAGTGATGAAGTACTGCAAACATATGTGAATAATACCAAGAAGTGATGCTGTACTGCAGACCACTCTGGATAGTACCAAGCAGTGATGCTGTACTAAAAGAGCACTCTGGATAGTACCAAGCAGTGACGCTGTACTAAAGACCACTCTGGATAGTACCAAGCAGTGATGCAGTACTAAAGACAACTCTGGATAGTACCAAGCAGTGATGCTGTACTGCAGACAATTCTGGATAGTACCAAGCATTGATGCTGTACTGCAGACCACTCTGGATAATACCAAGCAATGATGCAGTTCTGCAGACCAATATGGATAGTACCAAGCAGTGATTCAGTACTACAGACAACTCTGGATAGTACCAAGCAGAGATGCTGTGCTAAAGACCACTCTGGATAGTACCAAGCAGTGATGCTGTACTAAATACCACTCTGAAGAGTACCAAGCAGTGATGCTGTACTGCAAACCACTCTGGATAGTACCAAGCCGTGATGCAGTACTGCAGACCAATATGGATAGTACCAATCAGTGATGCTTTACTGCAAACCACTCTGGATAGTACCAAGCAGTGATGCAGTACTGCAGACCAATATGGATAGTACCAAGCAGTGATGGAATACTGCAGACCACTCTGGATAGTACCAAGCAGTGACGCAGTACATCAGACCACTCTGGACAGTACCAAGCAGTGATGAAGTACTGCAATCCAATGTGAATAATACCAAGCAGTGATACAGAACTAAAGACCACTCTGGATAGTACCAAGCAGTGATGCTGTACTGCAGACAACTCTGGATAGTACCAAGCAGTGATGCTGTACTGCAGACCACTCTGGATAGTAGAAAGCTGTTATGGAGTACTGCAGACAGCTCTGGATAGTACCAAGCAGTGATGAAGTACTGAAAACCAATGTGAATAATATCAAGCAGTTATACAATACTAAAGACCACTCTAGATAGTACCAAGCAGTGATGCTGTACTGCAGACAATTCTGGATAGTACCAAGCATTGATGCTGTACTGCAGACCACTCTGGATAATACCAAGCAATGATGCAGTTCTGCAGACCAATATGGATAGTACCAAGCAGTGATTCAGTACTACAGACAACTCTGGATAGTACCAAGCAGTGATGCTGTGCTAAAGACCACTCTGGATAGTACCAAGCAGTGATGCTGTACTAAATACCACTCTGAAGAGTACCAAGCAGTGATGCTGTACTGCAAACCACTCTGGATAGTACCAAGCCGTGATGCAGTACTGCAGACCAATATGGATAGTACCAAGCAGTAATGCTTTACTGCAAACCACTCTGGATAGTACCAAGCAGTGATGCAGTACTGCAGACCAATATGGATAGTACCAAGCAGTGATTCAGTACTGCAGACCACTCTGGATAGTACCAAGCAGTGACGCAGTACATCAGACCACCCTGGACAGTACCAAGCAGTGATGAAGTACTGCAATCCAATGTGAATCATACCAAGCAGTGATACACTACTAAAGACCACTCTGGATAGTAGAAAGCAGTTATGGAGTACTGCAGACAGCTCTGGATAGTACCAAGCAGTGATGAAGTACTGAAAACCAATGTGAATGATACCAAGCAGTGATACAATACTAAAGACCACTCTGGATAGTACAAAGCAGTGATGCTGTACTGCAGACCACTCTGGATAGTACCAAGCAGTGACACAGTACATCGGACCACTCTGGATGGTACCAAGAAGTGATGAAGTACTGCAAACATATGTGAATAATACCAAGCAGTGATGCTCTACTGCAGACCACTCTGGATAGTACCAAGCAGTGATGCTGTACTAAAAGAGCACTCTGGATAGTACCAAGCAGTGACGCTGTACTAAAGACCACTCTGGATAGTACCAAGCAGTGATGCAGTACTAAAGACAACTCTGGATAGTACCAAGCAGTGATGCTGTACTGCAGACAATTCTGGATAGTACCAAGCATTGATGCTGTACTGCAGACCACTCTGGATAATACCAAGCAATGATGCAGTTCTGCAGACCAATATGGATAGTACCAAGCAGTGATTCAGTACTACAGACAACTCTGGATAGTACCAAGCAGTGATGCTGTGCTAAAGACCACTCTGGATAGTACCAAGCAGTGATGCTGTACTAAATTCCACTCTGAAGAGTACCAAGCAGTGATGCTGTACTGCAAACCACTCTGGATAGTACCAAGCCGTGATGCAGTACTGCAGACCAATATGGATAGTACCAATCAGTGATGCTTTACTGCAAACCACTCTGGATAGTACCAAGCAGTGATGCAGTACTGCAGACCAATATGGATAGTACCAAGCAGTGATGGAATACTGCAGACCACTCTGGATAGTACCAAGCAGTGACGCAGTACATCAGACCACTCTGGACAGTACCAAGCAGTGATGAAGTACTGCAATCCAATGTGAATAATACCAAGCAGTGATACAGAACTAAAGACCACTCTGGATAGTACCAAGCAGTGATGCTGTACTGCAGACAACTCTGGATAGTACCAAGCAGTGATGCTGTACTGCAGACCACTCTGGATAGTAGAAAGCTGTTATGGAGTACTGCAGACAGCTCTGGATAGTACCAAGCAGTGATGAAGTACTGAAAACCAATGTGAATAATATCAAGCAGTTATACAATACTAAAGACCACTCTAGATAGTACCAAGCAGTGATGCTGTACTGCAGACAATTCTGGATAGTACCAAGCATTGATGCTGTACTGCAGACCACTCTGGATAATACCAAGCAATGATGCAGTTCTGCAGACCAATATGGATAGTACCAAGCAGTGATTCAGTACTACAGACAACTCTGGATAGTACCAAGCAGTGATGCTGTGCTAAAGACCACTCTGGATAGTACCAAGCAGTGATGCTGTACTAAATACCACTCTGAAGAGTACCAAGCAGTGATGCTGTACTGCAAACCACTCTGGATAGTACCAAGCCGTGATGCAGTACTGCAGACCAATATGGATAGTACCAAGCAGTAATGCTTTACTGCAAACCACTCTGGATAGTACCAAGCAGTGATGCAGTACTGCAGACCAATATGGATAGTACCAAGCAGTGATTCAGTACTGCAGACCACTCTGGATAGTACCAAGCAGTGACGCAGTACATCAGACCACCCTGGACAGTACCAAGCAGTGATGAAGTACTGCAATCCAATGTGAATCATACCAAGCAGTGATACACTACTAAAGACCACTCTGGATAGTAGAAAGCAGTTATGGAGTACTGCAGACAGCTCTGGATAGTACCAAGCAGTGATGAAGTACTGAAAACCAATGTGAATGATACCAAGCAGTGATACAATACTAAAGACCACTCTGGATAGTACAAAGCAGTGATGCTGTACTGCAGACCACTCTGGATAGTACCAAGCAGTGACACAGTACATCGGACCACTCAGGATGGTACCAAGAAGTGATGAAGTACTGCAAACATATGTGAATAATACCAAGCAGTGATGCTCTACTGCAGACCACTCTGGATAGTACCAAGCAGTGATGCTGTACTAAAAGAGCACTCTGGATAGTACCAAGCAGTGACGCTGTACTAAAGACCACTCTGGATAGTACCAAGCAGTGATGCAGTACTAAAGACAACTCTGGATAGTACCAAGCAGTGATGCTGTACTGCAGACAATTCTGGATAGTACCAAGCATTGATGCTGTACTGCAGACCACTCTGGATAATACCAAGCAATGATGCAGTTCTGCAGACCAATATGGATAGTACCAAGCAGTGATTCAGTACTACAGACAACTCTGGATAGTACCAAGCAGTGATGCTGTGCTAAAGACCACTCTGGATAGTACCAAGCAGTGATGCTGTACTAAATTCCACTCTGAAGAGTACCAAGCAGTGATGCTGTACTGCAAACCACTCTGGATAGTACCAAGCCGTGATGCAGTACTGCAGACCAATATGGATAGTACCAATCAGTGATGCTTTACTGCAAACCACTCTGGATAGTACCAAGCAGTGATGCAGTACTGCAGACCAATATGGATAGTACCAAGCAGTGATGGAATACTGCAGACCACTCTTGATAGTACCAAGCAGTGACGCAGTACATCAGACCACTCTGGACAGTACCAAGCAGTGATGAAGTACTGCAATCCAATGTGAATAATACCAAGCAGTGATACAGAACTAAAGACCACTCTGGATAGTACCAAGCAGTGATGCTGTACTGCAGACAACTCTGGATAGTACCAAGCAGTGATGCTGTACTGCAGACCACTCTGGATAGTAGAAAGCTGTTATGGAGTACTGCAGAGAGCTCTGGATAGTACCAAGCAGTGATGAAGTACTGAAAACCAATGTGAATAATATCAAGCAGTTATACAATACTAAAGACCACTCTAGATAGTACCAAGCAGTGATGCTGTACTGCAGACAATTCTGGATAGTACCAAGCATTGATGCTGTACTGCAGACCACTCTGGATAATACCAAGCAATGATGCAGTTCTGCAGACCAATATGGATAGTACCAAGCAGTGATTCAGTACTACAGACAACTCTGGATAGTACCAAGCAGTGATGCTGTGCTAAAGACCACTCTGGATAGTACCAAGCAGTGATGCTGTACTAAATACCACTCTGAAGAGTACCAAGCAGTGATGCTGTACTGCAGACCAATATGGATAGTACCAAGCAGTAATGCTTTACTGCAAACCACTCTGGATAGTACCAAGCAGTGATGCAGTACTGCAGACCAATATGGATAGTACCAAGCAGTGATTCAGTACTGCAGACCACTCTGGATAGTACCAAGCAGTGACGCAGTACATCAGACCACCCTGGACAGTACCAAGCAGTGATGAAGTACTGCAATCCAATGTGAATCATGCCAAGCAGTGATACACTACTAAAGACCACTCTGGATAGTAGAAAGCAGTTATGGAGTACTGCAGACAGCTCTGGATAGTACCAAGCAGTGATGAAGTACTGAAAACCAATGTGAATGATACCAAGCAGTGATACAATACTAAAGACCACTCTGGATAGTACAAAGCAGTGATGCTGTACTGCAGACCACTCTGGATAGTACCAAGCAGTGACACAGTACATCGGACCACTCTGGATGGTACCAAGAAGTGATGAAGTACTGCAAACATATGTGAATAATACCAAGAAGTGATGCTGTACTGCAGACCACTCTGGATAGTACCAAGCAGTGATGCTGTACTAAAAGAGCACTCTGGATAGTACCAAGCAGTGACGCTGTACTAAAGACCACTCTGGATAGTACCAAGCAGTGATGCAGTACTAAAGACAACTCTGGATAGTACCAAGCAGTGATGCTGTACTGCAGACAATTCTGGATAGTACCAAGCATTGATGCTGTACTGCAGACCACTCTGGATAATACCAAGCAATGATGCAGTTCTGCAGACCAATATGGATAGTACCAAGCAGTGATTCAGTACTACAGACAACTCTGGATAGTACCAAGCAGAGATGCTGTGCTAAAGACCACTCTGGATAGTACCAAGCAGTGATGCTGTACTAAATACCACTCTGAAGAGTACCAAGCAGTGATGCTGTACTGCAAACCACTCTGGATAGTACCAAGCCGTGATGCAGTACTGCAGACCAATATGGATAGTACCAATCAGTGATGCTTTACTGCAAACCACTCTGGATAGTACCAAGCAGTGATGCAGTACTGCAGACCAATATGGATAGTACCAAGCAGTGATGGAATACTGCAGACCACTCTGGATAGTACCAAGCAGTGACGCAGTACATCAGACCACTCTGGACAGTACCAAGCAGTGATGAAGTACTGCAATCCAATGTGAATAATACCAAGCAGTGATACAGAACTAAAGACCACTCTGGATAGTACCAAGCAGTGATGCTGTACTGCAGACAACTCTGGATAGTACCAAGCAGTGATGCTGTACTGCAGACCACTCTGGATAGTAGAAAGCTGTGATGGAGTACTGCAGACAGCTCTGGATAGTACCAAGCAGTGATGAAGTACTGAAAACCAATGTGAATAATATCAAGCAGTTATACAATACTAAAGACCACTCTAGATAGTACCAAGCAGTGATGCTGTACTGCAGACAATTCTGGATAGTACCAAGTATTGATGCTGTACTGCAGACCACTCTGGATAATACCAAGCAATGATGCAGTTCTGCAGACCAATATGGATAGTACCAAGCAGTGATTCAGTACTACAGACAACTCTGGATAGTACCAAGCAGTGATGCTGTGCTAAAGACCACTCTGGATAGTACCAAGCAGTGATGCTGTACTAAATACCACTCTGAAGAGTACCAAGCAGTGATGCTGTACTGCAAACCACTCTGGATAGTACCAAGCCGTGATGCAGTACTGCAGACCAATATGGATAGTACCAAGCAGTAATGCTTTACTGCAAACCACTCTGGATAGTACCAAGCAGTGATGCAGTACTGCAGACCAATATGGATAGTACCAAGCAGTGATTCAGTACTGCAGACCACTCTGGATAGTACCAAGCAGTGACGCAGTACATCAGACCACCCTGGACAGTACCAAGCAGTGATGAAGTACTGCAATCCAATGTGAATCATACCAAGCAGTGATACACTACTAAAGACCACTCTGGATAGTAGAAAGCAGTTATGGAGTACTGCAGACAGCTCTGGATAGTACCAAGCAGTGATGAAGTACTGAAAACCAATGTGAATGATACCAAGCAGTGATACAATACTAAAGACCACTCTGGATAGTACAAAGCAGTGATGCTGTACTGCAGACCACTCTGGATAGTACCAAGCAGTGACACAGTACATCGGACCACTCTGGATGGTACCAAGAAGTGATGAAGTACTGCAAACATATGTGAATAATACCAAGAAGTGATGCTGTACTGCAGACCACTCTGGATAGTACCAAGCAGTGATGCTGTACTAAAAGAGCACTCTGGATAGTACCAAGCAGTGACGCTGTACTAAAGACCACTCTGGATAGTACCAAGCAGTGATGCAGTACTAAAGACAACTCTGGATAGTACCAAGCAGTGATGCTGTACTGCAGACAATTCTGGATAGTACCAAGCATTGATGCTGTACTGCAGACCACTCTGGATAATACCAAGCAATGATGCAGTTCTGCAGACCAATATGGATAGTACCAAGCAGTGATTCAGTACTACAGACAACTCTGGATAGTACCAAGCAGAGATGCTGTGCTAAAGACCACTCTGGATAGTACCAAGCAGTGATGCTGTACTAAATACCACTCTGAAGAGTACCAAGCAGTGATGCTGTACTGCAAACCACTCTGGATAGTACCAAGCCGTGATGCAGTACTGCAGACCAATATGGATAGTACCAATCAGTGATGCTTTACTGCAAACCACTCTGGATAGTACCAAGCAGTGATGCAGTACTGCAGACCAATATGGATAGTACCAAGCAGTGATGGAATACTGCAGACCACTCTGGATAGTACCAAGCAGTGACGCAGTACATCAGACCACTCTGGACAGTACCAAGCAGTGATGAAGTACTGCAATCCAATGTGAATAATACCAAGCAGTGATACAGAACTAAAGACCACTCTGGATAGTACCAAGCAGTGATGCTGTACTGCAGACAACTCTGGATAGTACCAAGCAGTGATGCTGTACTGCAGACCACTCTGGATAGTAGAAAGCTGTTATGGAGTACTGCAGACAGCTCTGGATAGTACCAAGCAGTGATGAAGTACTGAAAACCAATGTGAATAATATCAAGCAGTTATACAATACTAAAGACCACTCTAGATAGTACCAAGCAGTGATGCTGTACTGCAGACAATTCTGGATAGTACCAAGCATTGATGCTGTACTGCAGACCACTCTGGATAATACCAAGCAATGATGCAGTTCTGCAGACCAATATGGATAGTACCAAGCAGTGATTCAGTACTACAGACAACTCTGGATAGTACCAAGCAGTGATGCTGTGCTAAAGACCACTCTGGATAGTACCAAGCAGTGATGCTGTACTAAATACCACTCTGAAGAGTACCAAGCAGTGATGCTGTACTGCAAACCACTCTGGATAGTACCAAGCCGTGATGCAGTACTGCAGACCAATATGGATAGTACCAAGCAGTAATGCTTTACTGCAAACCACTCTGGATAGTACCAAGCAGTGATGCAGTACTGCAGACCAATATGGATAGTACCAAGCAGTGATTCAGTACTGCAGACCACTCTGGATAGTACCAAGCAGTGACGCAGTACATCAGACCACCCTGGACAGTACCAAGCAGTGATGAAGTACTGCAATCCAATGTGAATCATACCAAGCAGTGATACACTACTAAAGACCACTCTGGATAGTAGAAAGCAGTTATGGAGTACTGCAGACAGCTCTGGATAGTACCAAGCAGTGATGAAGTACTGAAAACCAATGTGAATGATACCAAGCAGTGATACAATACTAAAGACCACTCTGGATAGTACAAAGCAGTGATGCTGTACTGCAGACCACTCTGGATAGTACCAAGCAGTGACACAGTACATCGGACCACTCTGGATGGTACCAAGAAGTGATGAAGTACTGCAAACATATGTGAATAATACCAAGAAGTGATGCTGTACTGCAGACCACTCTGGATAGTACCAAGCGGTGATGCTGTACTAAAAGAGCACTCTGGATAGTACCAAGCAGTGACGCTGTACTAAAGACCACTCTGGATAGTACCAAGCAGTGATGCAGTACTAAAGACAACTCTGGATAGTACCAAGCAGTGATGCTGTACTGCAGACAATTCTGGATAGTACCAAGCATTGATGCTGTACTGCAGACCACTCTGGATAATACCAAGCAATGATGCAGTTCTGCAGACCAATATGGATAGTACCAAGCAGTGATTCAGTACTACAGACAACTCTGGATAGTACCAAGCAGAGATGCTGTGCTAAAGACCACTCTGGATAGTACCAAGCAGTGATGCTGTACTAAATTACCACTCTGAAGAGTACCAAGCAGTGATGCTGTACTGCAAACCACTCTGGATAGTACCAAGCCGTGATGCAGTACTGCAGACCAATATGGATAGTACCAATCAGTGATGCTTTACTGCAAACCACTCTGGATAGTACCAAGCAGTGATGCAGTACTGCAGACCAATATGGATAGTACCAAGCAGTGATGGAATACTGCAGACCACTCTGGATAGTACCAAGCAGTGACGCAGTACATCAGACCACTCTGGACAGTACCAAGCAGTGATGAAGTACTGCAATCCAATGTGAATAATACCAAGCAGTGATACAGAACTAAAGACCACTCTGGATAGTACCAAGCAGTGATGCTGTACTGCAGACAACTCTGGATAGTACCAAGCAGTGATGCTGTACTGCAGACCACTCTGGATAGTAGAAAGCTGTGATGGAGTACTGCAGACAGCTCTGGATAGTACCAAGCAGTGATGAAGTACTGAAAACCAATGTGAATAATATCAAGCAGTTATACAATACTAAAGACCACTCTAGATAGTACCAAGCAGTGATGCTGTACTGCAGACAATTCTGGATAGTACCAAGTATTGATGCTGTACTGCAGACCACTCTGGATAATACCAAGCAATGATGCAGTTCTGCAGACCAATATGGATAGTACCAAGCAGTGATTCAGTACTACAGACAACTCTGGATAGTACCAAGCAGTGATGCTGTGCTAAAGACCACTCTGGATAGTACCAAGCAGTGATGCTGTACTAAATACCACTCTGAAGAGTACCAAGCAGTGATGCTGTACTGCAAACCACTCTGGATAGTACCAAGCCGTGATGCAGTACTGCAGACCAATATAAATAGTACCAAGCAGTAATGCTTTACTGCAAACCACTCTGGATAGTACCAAGCAGTGATGCAGTACTGCAGACCACTCTGGATAGTAGAAAGCTGTGATGGAGTACTGCAGACAGCTCTGGATAGTACCAAGCAGTGATGAAGTACTGAAAACCAATGTGAATAATATCAAGCAGTTATACAATACTAAAGACCACTCTAGATAGTACCAAGCAGTGATGCTGTACTGCAGACAATTCTGGATAGTACCAAGTATTGATGCTGTACTGCAGACCACTCTGGATAATACCAAGCAATGATGCAGTTCTGCAGACCAATATGGATAGTACCAAGCAGTGATTCAGTACTACAGACAACTCTGGATAGTACCAAGCAGTGATGCTGTGCTAAAGACCACTCTGGATAGTACCAAGCAGTGATGCTGTACTAAATACCACTCTGAAGAGTACCAAGCAGTGATGCTGTACTGCAAACCACTCTGGATAGTACCAAGCCGTGATGCAGTACTGCAGACCAATATGGATAGTACCAAGCAGTAATGCTTTACTGCAAACCACTCTGGATAGTACCAAGCAGTGATGCAGTACTGCAGACCAATATGGATAGTACCAAGCAGTGATTCAGTACTGCAGACCACTCTGGATAGTACCAAGCAGTGACGCAGTACATCAGACCACCATGGACAGTACCAAGCAGTGATGAAGTACTGCAATCCAATGTGAATCATACCAAGCAGTGATACACTACTAAAGACCACTCTGGATAGTAGAAAGCAGTTATGGAGTACTGCAGACAGCTCTGGATAGTACCAAGCAGTGATGAAGTACTGAAAACCAATGTGAATGATACCAAGCAGTGATACAATACTAAAGACCACTCTGGATAGTACAAAGCAGTGATGCTGTACTGCAGACCACTCTGGATAGTACCAAGCAGTGACACAGTACATCGGACCACTCTGGATGGTACCAAGAAGTGATGAAGTACTGCAAACATATGTGAATAATACCAAGAAGTGATGCTGTACTGCAGACCACTCTGGATAGTACCAAGCAGTGATGCTGTACTAAAAGAGCACTCTGGATAGTACCAAGCAGTGACGCTGTACTAAAGACCACTCTGGATAGTACCAAGCAGTGATGCAGTACTAAAGACAACTCTGGATAGTACCAAGCAGTGATGCTGTACTGCAGACAATTCTGGATAGTACCAAGCATTGATGCTGTACTGCAGACCACTCTGGATAATACCAAGCAATGATGCAGTTCTGCAGACCAATATGGATAGTACCAAGCAGTGATTCAGTACTACAGACAACTCTGGATAGTACCAAGCAGAGATGCTGTGCTAAAGACCACTCTGGATAGTACCAAGCAGTGATGCTGTACTAAATACCACTCTGAAGAGTACCAAGCAGTGATGCTGTACTGCAAACCACTCTGGATAGTACCAAGCCGTGATGCAGTACTGCAGACCAATATGGATAGTACCAATCAGTGATGCTTTACTGCAAACCACTCTGGATAGTACCAAGCAGTGATGCAGTACTGCAGACCAATATGGATAGTACCAAGCAGTGATGGAATACTGCAGACCACTCTGGATAGTACCAAGCAGTGACGCAGTACATCAGACCACTCTGGACAGTACCAAGCAGTGATGAAGTACTGCAATCCAATGTGAATAATACCAAGCAGTGATACAGAACTAAAGACCACTCTGGATAGTACCAAGCAGTGATGCTGTACTGCAGACAACTCTGGATAGTACCAAGCAGTGATGCTGTACTGCAGACCACTCTGGATAGTAGAAAGCTGTTATGGAGTACTGCAGACAGCTCTGGATAGTACCAAGCAGTGATGAAGTACTGAAAACCAATGTGAATAATATCAAGCAGTTATACAATACTAAAGACCACTCTAGATAGTACCAAGCAGTGATGCTGTACTGCAGACAATTCTGGATAGTACCAAGCATTGATGCTGTACTGCAGACCACTCTGGATAATACCAAGCAATGATGCAGTTCTGCAGACCAATATGGATAGTACCAAGCAGTGATTCAGTACTACAGACAACTCTGGATAGTACCAAGCAGTGATGCTGTGCTAAAGACCACTCTGGATAGTACCAAGCAGTGATGCTGTACTAAATACCACTCTGAAGAGTACCAAGCAGTGATGCTGTACTGCAAACCACTCTGGATAGTACCAAGCCGTGATGCAGTACTGCAGACCAATATGGATAGTACCAAGCAGTAATGCTTTACTGCAAACCACTCTGGATAGTACCAAGCAGTGATGCAGTACTGCAGACCAATATGGATAGTACCAAGCAGTGATTCAGTACTGCAGACCACTCTGGATAGTACCAAGCAGTGACGCAGTACATCAGACCACCCTGGACAGTACCAAGCAGTGATGAAGTACTGCAATCCAATGTGAATCATACCAAGCAGTGATACACTACTAAAGACCACTCTGGATAGTAGAAAGCAGTTATGGAGTACTGCAGACAGCTCTGGATAGTACCAAGCAGTGATGAAGTACTGAAAACCAATGTGAATGATACCAAGCAGTGATACAATACTAAAGACCACTCTGGATAGTACAAAGCAGTGATGCTGTACTGCAGACCACTCTGGATAGTACCAAGCAGTGACACAGTACATCGGACCACTCTGGATGGTACCAAGAAGTGATGAAGTACTGCAAACATATGTGAATAATACCAAGAAGTGATGCTGTACTGCAGACCACTCTGGATAGTACCAAGCGGTGATGCTGTACTAAAAGAGCACTCTGGATAGTACCAAGCAGTGACGCTGTACTAAAGACCACTCTGGATAGTACCAAGCAGTGATGCAGTACTAAAGACAACTCTGGATAGTACCAAGCAGTGATGCTGTACTGCAGACAATTCTGGATAGTACCAAGCATTGATGCTGTACTGCAGACCACTCTGGATAATACCAAGCAATGATGCAGTTCTGCAGACCAATATGGATAGTACCAAGCAGTGATTCAGTACTACAGACAACTCTGGATAGTACCAAGCAGAGATGCTGTGCTAAAGACCACTCTGGATAGTACCAAGCAGTGATGCTGTACTAAATACCACTCTGAAGAGTACCAAGCAGTGATGCTGTACTGCAAACCACTCTGGATAGTACCAAGCCGTGATGCAGTACTGCAGACCAATATGGATAGTACCAATCAGTGATGCTTTACTGCAAACCACTCTGGATAGTACCAAGCAGTGATGCAGTACTGCAGACCAATATGGATAGTACCAAGCAGTGATGGAATACTGCAGACCACTCTGGATAGTACCAAGCAGTGACGCAGTACATCAGACCACTCTGGACAGTACCAAGCAGTGATGAAGTACTGCAATCCAATGTGAATAATACCAAGCAGTGATACAGAACTAAAGACCACTCTGGATAGTACCAAGCAGTGATGCTGTACTGCAGACAACTCTGGATAGTACCAAGCAGTGATGCTGTACTGCAGACCACTCTGGATAGTAGAAAGCTGTGATGGAGTACTGCAGACAGCTCTGGATAGTACCAAGCAGTGATGAAGTACTGAAAACCAATGTGAATAATATCAAGCAGTTATACAATACTAAAGACCACTCTAGATAGTACCAAGCAGTGATGCTGTACTGCAGACAATTCTGGATAGTACCAAGTATTGATGCTGTACTGCAGACCACTCTGGATAATACCAAGCAATGATGCAGTTCTGCAGACCAATATGGATAGTACCAAGCAGTGATTCAGTACTACAGACAACTCTGGATAGTACCAAGCAGTGATGCTGTGCTAAAGACCACTCTGGATAGTACCAAGCAGTGATGCTGTACTAAATACCACTCTGAAGAGTACCAAGCAGTGATGCTGTACTGCAAACCACTCTGGATAGTACCAAGCCGTGATGCAGTACTGCAGACCAATATAAATAGTACCAAGCAGTAATGCTTTACTGCAAACCACTCTGGATAGTACCAAGCAGTGATGCAGTACTGCAGACCAATATGGATAGTACCAAGCAGTGATTCAGTACTGCAGACCACTCTGGATAGTACCAAGCAGTGACGCAGTACATCAGACCACCCTGGACAGTACCAAGCAGTGATGAAGTACTGCAATCCAATGTGAATCATTTCCAAGCAGTGATACACTACTAAAGACCACTCTGGATAGTAGAGAGCAGTTATGGAGTACTGCAGACAGCTCTGGATAGTACCAAGCAGTGATGAAGTACTGAAAACCAATGTGAATGATACCAAGCAGTGATACAATACTAAAGACCACTCTGGATAGTACAAAGCAGTGATGCTGTACTGCAGACCACTCTGGATAGTACCAAGCAGTGACACAGTACATCGGACCACTCTGGATGGTACCAAGAAGTGATGAAGTACTGCAAACATATGTGAATAATACCAAGCAGTGATGCTGTACTGCAGACCACTCTGGATAGTACCACGCAGTTATGCTGTACTAAAAGAGCACTCTGGATAGTACCAAGCAGTGACGCTGTACTAAAGACCACTCTGGATAGTACCAAGCAGTGATGCAGTACTAAAGACAACTCTGGATAGTACCAAGCAGTGATGCTGTACTGCAGACAATTCTGGATAGTACCAAGCATTGATGCTGTACTGCAGACCACTCTGGATAATACCAAGCAATGATGCAGTTCTGCAGACCAATATGGATAGTACCAAGCAGTGATTCAGTACTACAGACAACTCTGGATAGTACCAAGCAGTGATGCTGTGCTAAAGACCACTCTGGATAGTACCAAGCAGTGATGCTGTACTAAATACCACTCTGAAGAGTACCAAGCAGTGATGCTGTACTGCAAACCACTCTGGATAGTACCAAGCCGTGATGCAGTAGTGCAGACCAATATGGATAGTACCAATCAGTGATGCTTTACTGCAAACCACTCTGGATAGTACCAAGCAGTGATGCAGTACTGCAGACCAATATGGATAGTACCAAGCAGTGATGGAATACTGCAGACCACTCTGGATAGTACCAAGCAGTGACGCAGTACATCAGACCACTCTGGACAGTACCAAGCAGTGATGAAGTACTGCAATCCAATGTGAATAATACCAAGCAGTGATACAGAACTAAAGACCACTCTGGATAGTACCAAGCAGTGATGCTGTACTGCAGACAACTCTGGATAGTACCAAGCAGTGATGCTGTACTGCAGACCACTCTGGATAGTAGAAAGCTGTGATGGAGTACTGCAGACAGCTCTGGATAGTACCAAGCAGTGATGAAGTACTGAAAACCAATGTGAATAATATCAAGCAGTTATACAATACTAAAGACCACTCTAGATAGTACAAAGCAGTGATGCTGTACTGCAGACCACTCTGGATAGTACCAAGCAGTGACACAGTACATCGGACCACTCTGGATAGTACCAAGTAGTGATGAAGTACTGCAAACATATGTGAATAATACCAAGCAGTGATGCTGTACTGCAGACCACTCTTGATATTACCAAGCAGTCATGCTGTACTAAAAGAGAACTCTGGATAGTACCAAAGAGTGACGCTGTACTAAAGACCACTCTGGATAGTACCAAGCAGTGATGCTGTACTAAATACAACTCTGAAGAGTACCAAGCAGTGATGCTGTACTAAATACCACTCTGAAAAGTACCAAGCAGTGATGCTGTACTAAATACCACTCTGGTTAGTACCAAGCCATGATGCATTACTGCAGACCAATATGGATAGTACCAAGCAGTGATGCTGTACTGCAGACAACTCTGGATAGTACCAAGCAGTGATGCTGTAATGCAAACCACTCTGGATAGTACCAAGCACTGATGCAGTTCTGCAGACCAATATGTATAGTACCAAGCAGTGATTCAGTACTGCAGACAACTCTGGATAGTACCAAGCAGTGATGCTGTGCTAAAGACCACTCTGGATAGTACCAAGCAGTGATGCTGTACTAAATACCACTCTGAAGAGTACCAAGCAGTGATGCTGTACTAAATACCACTCTGAAAAGTGCCAAGCAGTGATGCTGTACTGCAAACCACTCTGGATAGTACCAAGCAGTGATGCATTACTGCAGACCAATGTGGATAGTACCAAGCAGTGATGCTGTACTGCAGACAACTCTGGATAGTACCAAGCAGTGATGCTGTAATGCAAACCACTCTGGATAGTACCAAGCAGTGATGCAGTACTGCAGACCAATATGGATAGGACCAAGCAGTGATTCAGTACTTTAGACCACTCTGGATAGTACCAAGCAGTGATGAAGTATTGCAATCCCATGTCAATAATACCAAGCAGTGATACAGTACTAAAGACCACTCTGGATAGTACCAAGCAGTGATGCTGTACTGCAGACAACTCTGGATAGTACCAAGCAGTGATGCTGTACTGCAGACCACTCTGGATAGTAGAAAGCAGTGATGGAGTACTGCAGACAGCTCTGGATAGTACCAAGCAGTGATGCTGTTCTAAATACCACTCTGGATAGTACCAAGCAGTGATGCTGTACTGCAGACCAATATGGATAGTAGAAAGCAGTGATGGAGTACTGCAGACAGCTCTGGATAGTACCAAGCAGTGATGAAGTACTGAAAACCAATGTGAATAATACCAAGCAGTGATGCAGTACTGCAGACCAATCTGGATAGTACCAAGCAGTGATGCACTACTTCAGACCACTCTGGATAGTACCAAGCAGTGATGCAGTACTGCAGACCACTCTGGATAGTACCAAGCAGTTATGCAGTACTGCAGACCAATATGGATAGTACCAAACAGTGATGCAGTACTAAAGACCACTCTGGACAGTACAAAGCAGTGATGGAGTACTGCAGACATCTCTTGATAGTACAAAGCAGTGATGCTGTACTAAAGACCACTCTGGATAGTACCAAGCAGTGATTCAGTACTGCAGACCACACTGGATAGTAGAAAGCAGTGATGGAGTACTGCAGACCAATATGGATAGTACCAAGCAGTGATTCAGTACTGCAGACCACTCTGGATAGTACCAAGCAGTGACGCAGTACATCAGACCACTCTGGATAGTACCAAGCAGTGATGAAGTACTGAAAACCAATGTGAATAATACCAAACAGTGATGCAGTACTAAAGACCACTCTGGATAGTACAAAGCAGTGATGCTGTACTGCACACCACTCTGGATAGTTCCAAGCAGTGATGCTGTACTAAAAGAGCACTCTGGATAGTACCAAGCAGTGACGCTGTACTAAAGACCACTCTGGATAGTACCAAGCAGTGATTCAGTACTGAAGACCACTCTGGATAATACCAAGCAGTGACGCAGGTAGGCAGACCACTCTGGATAGTACTAAGCAGTGATGAAGTACTGCAAACCAATGTGAATAATACCAAGCAGTATTGCAGTACATCAGACCACTCGGGATAGTACCAAGCAGTGATGCTGTACTGCAGACCACTCTTGATAGTACCAAGCAGTGATGCTGTACTAAAAGAGAACTCTGGATAGTACCAAAGAGTGACGCTGTACTAAAGACCACTCTGGATAGTACCAAGCAGTGATGTAGTACTAAAGACAACTCTGGATAGTACCAAGCATTGATGCTGTACTGCAGACCACTCTGGATAATACCAAGCACTGATGCAGTTCTGCAGACCAATATGGATAGTACCAAGCAGTGATTCAGTACTGCAGACAACTCTGGATAGTACCAAGCAGTGATGCTGTGCTAAAGACCACTCTGGATAGTACCAAGCAGTGATGCTGTACTAAATACCACTCTGAAGAGTACCAAGCAGTGATGCTGTACTAAATACCACTCTGAAAAGTACCAAGCAGTGATGCTGTACTGCAAACCACTCTGGATAGTACCAAGCCGTGATGCAGTACTGCAGACCAATATGGATAGTACCAAGCAGTGATGCTGTACTGCAGACAACTCTGCATAGTACCAAGCAGTGATGCTGTAATGCAAACCACTCTGGATAGTACCAAGCAGTGATGCAGTACTGCAGACCAATATGGATAGGACCAAGCAGTGATTCAGTACTGCAGACCACTCTGGATAGTACCAAGCAGTGATGAAGTATTGCAATCCCATGTCAATAATACCAAGCAGTGATACAGTACTAAAGACCACTCTGGATAGTACCAAGCAGTGATGCTGTACTGCAGACAACTCTGGATAGTACCAAGCAGTGATGCTGCACTGCAGACCACTCTGGATAGTAGAAAGCAGTGATGGAGTACTGCAGACAGCTCTGGATAGTACCAAGCAGTGATGCTGTTCTAAATACCACTCTGGATAGTACCAAGCAGTGATGCAGTACTGCAGACCAATATGGATAGTAGAAAGCAGTGATGGAGTACTGCAGACAGCTCTGGATAGTACCAAGCAGTGATGAAGTACTGAAAACCAATGTGAATAATACCAAGCAGTGATGCAGTACTGCAGACCAATCTGGATAGTACCAAGCAGTGATGCACTACTTCAGACCTCTCTGGATAGTACCAAGCAGTGATGCAGTACTGCAGACCACTCTGGATAGTACCAAGCAGTTATGCAGTACTGCAGACCAATATGGATAGTACCAAAGAGTGATGCAGTACTAAAGACCACTCTGGACAGTACAAAGCAGTGATGGAGTAGTGCAGACATCTCTTGATAGTACAAAGCAGTGATGCTGTACTAAAGACCACTCTGGATAGTACCAAGCAGTGATTCAGTACTGCAGACCACACTGGATAGTAGAAAGCAGTAATGGAGTACTGCAGACCAATATGGATAGTACCAAGCAGTGATTCAGTACTGCAGACCACTCTCGATAGTACCAAGCAGTGATTCAGTACTGCAGACCACTCTCGATAGTACCAAGCAGTGATGCTGTACTAAAGACCACTCTGGATAGTACCAAGCAGTGATTCAGTACTGCAGACCACACTGGATAGTAGAAAGCAGTGATGGAGTACTGCAGACCAATATGGATAGTACCAAGCAGTGATTCAGTACTGCAGACCACTCTGGATAGTACCAAGCAGTGACGCAGTACATCAGACCACTCTGGATAGTACCAAGCAGTGATGAAGTACTGAAAACCAATGTGAATAATACCAAACAGTGATGCAGCACTAAAGACCACTCTGGATAGTACAAAGCAGTGATGCTGTACTGCAGACCACTCTTGATAGTACCAAGCAGTGATGCTGTACTAAAAGAGAACTCTGGATAGTACCAAAGAGTGACGCTGTACTAAAGACCACTCTGGATAGTACCAAGCAGTGACGCAGGTAGGCAGACCACTCTGGATAGTACTAAGCAGTGATGAAGTACTGCAAACCAATGTGAATAATACCAAGCAGTATTGCAGTACATCAGACCACTCGGGATAGTACCAAGCAGTGATGCTGTACTGCAGACCACTCTTGATAGTACCAAGCAGTGATGCTGTACTAAAAGAGAACTCTGGATAGTACCAAAGAGTGACGCTGTACTAAAGACCACTCTGGATAGTACCAAGCAGTGATGTAGTACTAAAGACAACTCTGGATAGTACCAAGCATTGATGCTGTACTGCAGACCACTCTGGATAATACCAAGCAATGATGCTGTACTACAAACCACTCTGGATAGTACCACGCACTGATGCAGTTCTGCAGACCAATATGGATAGTACCAAGCAGTGATTCAGTACTGCAGACAACTCTGGATAGTACCAAGCAGTGATGCTGTGCTAAAGACCACTCTGGATAGCACCAAGCAGTGATGCTGTACTAAATACCACTCTGAAGAGTACCAAGCAGTGATGCTGTACTGCAAACCACTCTGGATAGTACCAAGCCGTGATGCAGTACTGCAGACCAATATGGATAGTACCAAGCAGTGATGCTGTACTGCAGACAACTCTGGATAGTACCAAGCAGTGATGCACTACTTCAGACCACTCTGGATAGTACCAAGCAGTGATGCAGTACTGCAGACCACTCTGGATAGTACCAAGCAGTTATGCAGTACTGCAGACCAATATGGATAGTACCAAACAGTGATGCAGTACTAAAGACCACTCTGGACAGTACAAAGCAGTGATGGAGTACTGCAGACATCTCTTGATAGTACAAAGCAGTGATGCAGTACTAAAGACCACTCTGGACAGTACAAAGCAGTGATGGAGTACTGCAGACATCTCTTGATAGTACCAAGCAGTGATGCTGTACTAAAGACCACTCTGGATAGTACCAAGCAGTGATTCAGTACTGCAGACCACACTGGATAGTAGAAAGCAGTGATGGAGTACTGCAGACCAATATGGATAGTACCAAGCAGTGATTCAGTACTGCAGACCACTCTGGATAGTACCAAGCAGTGACGCAGTACATCAGACCACTCTGGATAGTACCAAGCAGTGATGAAGTACTGAAAACCAATGTGAATAATACCAAACAGTGATGCAGCACTAAAGACCACTCTGGATAGTACAAAGCAGTGATGCTGTACTGCAGACCACTCTTGATAGTACCAAGCAGTGATGCTGTACTAAAAGAGAACTCTGGATAGTACCAAAGAGTGACGCTGTACTAAAGACCACTCTGGATAGTACCAAGCAGTGACGCAGGTAGGCAGACCACTCTGGATAGTACTAAGCAGTGATGAAGTACTGCAAACCAATGTGAATAATACCAAGCAGTATTGCAGTACATCAGACCACTCGGGATAGTACCAAGCAGTGATGCTGTACTGCAGACCACTCTTGATAGTACCAAGCAGTGATGCTGTACTAAAAGAGAACTCTGGATAGTACCAAAGAGTGACGCTGTACTAAAGACCACTCTGGATAGTACCAAGCAGTGATGTAGTACTAAAGACAACTCTGGATAGTACCAAGCATTGATGCTGTACTGCAGACCACTCTGGATAATACCAAGCAATGATGCTGTACTACAAACCACTCTGGATAGTACCACGCACTGATGCAGTTCTGCAGACCAATATGGATAGTACCAAGCAGTGATTCAGTACTGCAGACAACTCTGGATAGTACCAAGCAGTGATGCTGTGCTAAAGACCACTCTGGATAGCACCAAGCAGTGATGCTGTACTAAATACCACTCTGAAGAGTACCAAGCAGTGATGCTGTACTGCAAACCACTCTGGATAGTACCAAGCCGTGATGCAGTACTGCAGACCAATATGGATAGTACCAAGCAGTGATGCTGTACTGCAGACAACTCTGGATAGTACCAAGCAGTGATGCACTACTTCAGACCACTCTGGATAGTACCAAGCAGTGATGCAGTACTGCAGACCACTCTGGATAGTACCAAGCAGTTATGCAGTACTGCAGACCAATATGGATAGTACCAAACAGTGATGCAGTACTAAAGACCACTCTGGACAGTACAAAGCAGTGATGGAGTACTGCAGACATCTCTTGATAGTACAAAGCAGTGATGCTGTACTAAAGACCACTCTGGATAGTACCAAGCAGTGATTCAGTACTGCAGACCACACTGGATAGTAGAAAGCAGTGATGGAGTACTGCAGACCAATATGGATAGTACCAAGCAGTGATTCAGTACTGCAGACCACTCTCGATAGTACCAAGCAGTGATTCAGTACTGCAGACCACTCTCGATAGTACCAAGCAGTGATGCAGTACTGCAGACCAATATGGATAGTACCAAGCCAGTGATTCAGTACTGCAGACCACTCTGGATAGTACCAAGCAGTGACGCAGTACATCAGACCACTCTGGATAGTACCAAGCAGTGATGAAGTACTGAAAACCAATGTGAATAATACCAAACAGTGATGCAGTACTAAAGACCACTCTGGATAGTTCCAAGCAGTGATGCTGTACTAAAAGAGCACTCTGGATAGTACCAAGCAGTGACGCTGTACTAAAGACCACTCTGGATAGTACCAAGCAGTGATTCAGTACTGAAGACCACTCTGGATAATACCAAGCAGTGACGCAGGTAAGCAGACCACTCTGGATAGTACTAAGCAGTGATGAAGTACTGCAAACCAATGTGAATAATACCAAGCAGTATTGCAGTACATCAGACCACTCTTGATAGTACCAAGCAGTGATGCTGTACTAAAAGAGAACGCTGGATAGTACCAAAGAGTGACGCTGTACTAAAGACCACTCTGGATAGTACCAAGCAGTGATGTAGTACTAAAGACAACTCTGGATAGTACCAAGCATTGATGCTGTACTGCAGACCACTCTGGATAATACCAAGCAATGATGCTGTACTACAAACCACTCTGGATAGTACCACGCACTGATGCAGTTCTGCAGACCAATATGGATAGTACCAAGCAGTGATTCAGTACTGCAGACAACTGGATAGTACCAAGCAGTGATGCTGTGCTAAAGACCACTCTGGATAGTACCAAGCAGTGATGCTGTACTAAATACCACTCTGAAGAGTACCAAGCAGTGATGCTGTGCTAAATACCACTCTGAAAAGTACCAAGCAGTGATGCTGTACTGCAAACCACTCTGGATAGTACCAAGCCGTGATGCAGTACTGCAGACCAATATGGATAGTACCAAGCAGTGATGCTGTACTGCAGACAACTCTGCATAGTACCAAGCAGTGATGCTGTAATGCAAACCACTCTGGATAGTACCAAGCAGTGATGCAGTACTGCAGACCAATATGGATAGGACCAAGCAGTGATTCAGTACTGCAGACCACTCTGGATAGTACCAAGCAGTGATGAAGTATTGCAATCCCATGTCAATAATACCAAGCAGTGATACAGTACTAAAGACCACTCTGGATAGTACCAAGCAGTGATGCTGTACTGCAGACAACTCTGGATAGTACCAAGCAGTGATGCTGCACTGCAGACCACTCTGGATAGTAGAAAGCAGTGATGGAGTACTGCAGACAGCTCTGGATAGTACCAAGCAGTGATGCTGTTCTAAATACCACTCTGGATAGTACCAAGCAGTGATGCAGTACTGCAGACCAATATGGATAGTAGAAAGCAGTGATGGAGTACTGCAGACAGCTCTGGATAGTACCAAGCAGTGATGAAGTACTGAAAACCAATGTGAATAATACCAAGCAGTGATGCAGTACTGCAGACCAATCTGGATAGTACCAAGCAGTGATGCACTACTTCAGACCTCTCTGGATAGTACCAAGCAGTGATGCAGTACTGCAGACCACTCTGGATAGTACCAAGCAGTTATGCAGTACTGCAGACCAATATGGATAGTACCAAAGAGTGATGCAGTACTAAAGACCACTCTGGACAGTACAAAGCAGTGATGGAGTACTGCAGACATCTCTTGATAGTACAAAGCAGTGATGCTGTACTAAAGACCACTCTGGATAGTACCAAGCAGTGATTCAGTACTGCAGACCACACTGGATTGTAGAAAGCAGTAATGGAGTACTGCAGACCAATATGGATAGTACCAAGCAGTGATTCAGTACTGCAGACCACTCTCGATAGTACCAAGCAGTGATTCAGTACTGCAGACCACTCTCGATAGTACCAAGCAGTGATGCAGTACTGCAGACCAATATGGATAGTACCAAGCCAGTGATTCAGTACTGCAGACCACTCTGGATAGTACCAAGCAGTGACGCAGTACATCAGACCACTCTGGATAGTACCAAGCAGTGATGAAGTACTGAAAACCAATGTGAATAATACCAAACAGTGATGCAGTACTAAAGACCACTCTGGATAGTACAAAGCAGTGATGCTGTACTGCACACCACTCTGGATAGTTCCAAGCAGTGATGCTGTACTAAAAGAGCACTCTGGATAGTACCAAGCAGTGACGCTGTACTAAAGACCACTCTGGATAGTACCAAGCAGTGATTCAGTACTGAAGACCACTCTGGATAATACCAAGCAGTGACGCAGGTAGGCAGACCACTCTGGATAGTACTAAGCAGTGATGAAGTACTGCAAACCAATGTGAATAATACCAAGCAGTATTGCAGTACATCAGACCACTCGGGATAGTACCAAGCAGTGATGCTGTACTGCAGACCACTCTTGATAGTACCAAGCAGTGATGCTGTACTAAAAGAGAACTCTGGATAGTACCAAAGAGTGACGCTGTACTAAAGACCACTCTGGATAGTACCAAGCAGTGATGTAGTACTAAAGACAACTCTGGATAGTACCAAGCATTGATACTGTACTGCAGACCACTCTGGATAATACCAAGCAATGATGCTGTACTACAAACCACTCTGGATAGTACCACGCACTGATCCAGTTCTGCAGACCAATATGGATAGTACCAAGCAGTGATTCAGTACTGCAGATAACTCTGGATAGTACCAAGCAGTGATGCTGTGCTAAAGACCACTCTGGATAGCACCAAGCAGTGATGCTGTACTAAATACCACTCTGAAGAGTACCAAGCAGTGATGCTGTACTAAATACCACTCTGAAAAGTACCAAGCAGTGATTCTGTACTGCAAACCACTCTGGATAGTACCAAGCCGTGATGCAGTACTGCAGACCAATATGGAGAGTACCAAGCAGTGATGCTGTACTGCAGACAACTCTGGATAGTACCAAGCAGTGATGCTGTAATGCAAACCACTCTGGATAGTACCAAGCAGTGATGCAGTACTGCAGACCAATATGGATAGGACCAAGCAGTGATTCAGTACTGCAGACCACTCTGGATAGTACCAAGCAGTGATGAAGTATTGCAATCCCATGTCAATAATACCAAGCAGTGATACAGTACCAAAGACCACTCTGGATAGTACCAAGCAGTGATGCTGTACTGCAGACAACTCTGGATAGTACCAAGCAGTGACGCTGCACTGCAGACCACTCTGGATAGTAGAAAGCAGTGATGGAGTACTGCAGACAGCTCTGGATAGTACCAAGCAGTGATGCTGTTCTAAATACCACTCTGGATAGTACCAAGCAGTGATGCAGTACTGCAGACCAATATGGATAGTAGAAAGCAGTGATGGAGTACTGCAGACAGCTCTGGATAGTACCAAGCAGTGATGAAGTACTGAAAACCAATGTGAATAATACCAAGCAGTGATGCTGTACTGCAGACCAATCTGGATAGTACCAAGCAGTGATGCACTACTTCAGACCTCTCTGGATAGTACCAAGCAGTGATGCAGTACTGCAGACCACTCTGGATAGTACCAAGCAGTTATGCAGTACTGCAGACCAATATGGATAGTACCAAAGAGTGATGCAGTACTAAAGACCACTCTGGACAGTACAAAGCAGTGATGGAGTACTGCAGACATCTCTTGATAGTACAAAGCAGTGATGCTGTACTAAAGACCAATATGGATAGTACCAAGCAGTGATGCAGTACTGCAGACCAATATGGATAGTACCAAGCCAGTGATTCAGTACTGCAGACCACTCTGGAGAGTACCAAGCAGTGACGCAGTACATGAGACCACTCTGAATAGTACCAAGCAGTGATGAAGTACTGAAGACCACTCTGGATAATACCAAGCAGTGACGCAGGTAGGCAGACCACTCTGGATAGTACTAAACAGTGAAGAAGTACTGCAAACCAATGTGAATAATACCAAGCAGTATTGCAGTACATCAGACCACTCGGGATAGTACCAAGCAGTGATGCTGTACTGCAGACCACTCTTGATAGTACCAAGCAGTGATGCTGTACTAAAAGAGAACTCTAGATAGTACCAAAGAGTGACGCTGTACTAAAGACCACTCTGGATAGTACCAAGCAGTGATGTAGTACTAAAGACAACTCTGGATAGTAACAAGCATTGATGCTGTACTGCAGACCACTCTGGATAATACCAAGCAATGATGCTGTACTACAAACCACTCTGGATAGTACCAAGCACTGATGCAGTTCTGCAGACCAATATGGATAGTACCAAGCAGTGATTCAATACTGCAGACAACTCTGGATAGTACCAAGCAGTGATGCTGTGCTAAAGACCACTCTGGATAGTACCAAGCAGTGATGCTGTACTAAATACCACTCTGAAGAGTACCAAGCAGTGATGCTGTACTAAATACCACTCTGAAAAGTACCAAGCAGTGATGCTGTTCTAAATACCACTCTGGATAGTACCAAGCAGTGATGCTGTACTGCAGACCAATATGGATAGTAGAAAGCAGTGATGGAGTACTGCAGACAGCTCTGGATAGTACCAAGCAGTGATGAAGTACTGAAAACCAATGTGAATAATACCAAGCAGTGATGCAGTACTGCAGACCAATCTGGATAGTACCAAGCAGTGATGCACTACTTCAGACCACTCTGGATAGTACCAAGCAGTGATGCAGTACTGCAGACCACTCTGGATAGTACCAAGCAGTTATGCAGTACTGCAGACCAATATGGATAGTACCAAACAGTGATGCAGTACTAAAGACCACTCTGGACAGTACAAAGCAGTGATGGAGTACTGCAGACATCTCTTGATAGTACAAAGCAGTGATGCTGTACTAAAGACCACTCTGGATAGTACCAAGCAGTGATTCAGTACTGCAGACCACACTGGATAGTAGAAAGCAGTGATGGAGTACTGCAGACCAATATGGATAGTACCAAGCAGTGATTCAGTACTGCAGACCACTCTCGATAGTACCAAGCAGTGATTCAGTACTGCAGACCACTCTCGATAGTGCCAAGCAGTGATGCAGTACTGCAGACCAATATGGATAGTACCAAGCCAGTGATTCAGTACTGCAGACCACTCTGGATAGTACCAAGCAGTGACGCAGTACATCAGACCACTCTGGATAGTACCAAGCAGTGATGAAGTACTGAAAACCAATGTGAATAATACCAAACAGTGATGCAGTACTAAAGACCACTCTGGATACTACAAAGCAGTGATGCTGTACTGCACACCACTCTGGATAGTTCCAAGCAGTGATGCTGTACTAAAAGAGCACTCTGGATAGTACCAAGCAGTGACGCTGTACTAAAGACCACTCTGGATAGTACCAAGCAGTGATTCAGTACTGAAGACCACTCTGGATAATACCAAGCAGTGACGCAGGTAGGCAGACCACTCTGGATAGTACTAAGCAGTGATGGAGTACTGCAAACCAATGTGAATAATACCAAGCAGTATTGCAGTACATCAGACCACTCGGGATAGTACCAAGCAGTGATGCTGTACTGCAGACAACTCTGGATAGTACCAAGCAGTGATCCTGTACTAAAAGACCACTCTGGATAATACAAAGCAGTGATGCTGTACTGCAGAACACTGTGGATAGTAGAAAGCAGTGATGGAGTACTGCAGACATCTCTTGATAGTACAAAGCAGTGAAGCTGGACTAAAGACCACTCTGGTGAGTACCAAGCAGTGATGCAGTCCTGAAAACCACTCTGGATAGTACCAAGCAGTGATGCTGTACTGCAGACAACTCTGGATAGTACCAAGCAGTGATGCACTACTAAAGACCACTCTGGATAGTACTAAGCAGTGATGCTGTACTGCAGACCAATCTGGATAGTAACAAGCAATGATTCTGTACTGCAAACCAATGTGAATAATACCAAGCAGTGATGCAGTACTAAAGACCACTCTGGATAGTACCAAGCGGTGATGCTGTACGGCAGACTACTCTGGATAGTAGAAAGCAGTGATGCTGTACTGCAGACCACTCTGGATAATAGCAAACTGTGATGCTGTACTAAAGACCACTCTGGATAGTACCAAGCAGTGATGCAGTACTGAAGACCACTCTAGATAGTACCAAGCAATGATGCTGTACTGCAAACCAATGTGAATAATACCAAGCAGTGATGCAGTACTAAAGACCACTCTGGATAGGAGAAAGCAGTGATGGAGTACTGCAGAAAACTCTGGATAGTACCAAGCAGTGATGCAGTACTAACGACAACTCTGGATTGTACCAAGCAGTGATGATGTACTGCAGACCAATCTGGAAAGTACCAAGCAGTGATGCTGTACTGCAGACAACTCTGGATAGTACCAAGCAGTGATGATGTACTGCAGAAAACTCTGGAGAGTACCAAGCAGTGATGCAGTACTAAAGACAACTCTGGATTGTACCAAGCAGTGATGATGTACTGCAGACCAATCTGGATAGTACCAAGCAGTGATGCAGTACTGCAGACCACTCTGGATAGTACCAAGCAGTGATGCTGTGCTAAAGACCACTCTGGATAGTACCAAGCAGTGATGCTGTACTGCAGACCACTCTGGATAGGAGAAAGCAGTGATGGAGTACTGCAGAAAACTCTGGATAGTACCAAGCAGTGATGCAGTACTAACGACAACTCTGGATTGTACCAAGCAGTGATGATGTACTGCAGACCAATCTGGAAAGTACCAAGCAGTGATGCTGTACTGCAGACAACTCTGGATAGTACCAAGCAGTGATGATGTACTGCAGAAAACTCTGGAGAGTACCAAGCAGTGATGCAGTACTAAAGACAACTCTGGATTGTACCAAGCAGTGATGATGTACTGCAGACCAATCTGGATAGTACCAAGCAGTGATGCTGTACTGCAGACAACTCTGGATAGTACCAAGCAGTGATGCTGTACTGCAAACCACTCTGGATAGTACCAAGCAGTGATGCAGTACTGCAGACCAATATGGATAGTACCAAGCAGTGATTCAGTACTGCAGACCACTCTGGATAGTACCAAGCAGTGACGCAGTACATCAGACCACTACGGACAGTACCAAGCAGTGATGAAGTACTGTAATCCAATGTGAATAATATCAAGCAGTGATACAGTACTAAAGACCACTCTGGATAGTACCAAGCAGTGATGCTGTACTGCAGACCACTCTGGATAGTAGAAAGCAGTGAAGGAGTACTGAAGACAGCTCTGGATAGTACCAGGCAGTGATGAAGTACTGAAAACCAATGTGAAGAATACCAAGCAGTGATGCTGTTCTAAAGACAACTCTGGAGAGTACCAAGCAGTGATGCTGTACTGCAAAACACTCTGGATAGTACCAAGCAGTGATGCAGTACTGCAGACCAATATGGATAGTACCAAGCAGTGATGCTGTACTGCAGACAAGTCTGGATAGTACCAAGCAGTGATGCTGTACTGCAGACCACTCTGGATAGGAGAAAGCAGTGATGGAGTACTGCAGAAAACTCTGGATAGTACCAAGCAGTGATGCAGTACTAACGACAACTCTGGATTGTACCAAGCAGTGATGATGTACTGCAGACCAATCTGGAAAGTACCAAGCAGTGATGCTGTACTGCAGACAACTCTGGATTGTACCAAGCAGTGATGATGTACTGCAGACCAATCTGGATAGTACCAAGCAGTGATGCAGTACTGCAGACCACTCTGGATAGTACCAAGCAGTGATGCTGTGCTAAAGACCACTCTGGATAGTACCAAGCAGTGATGCTGTACTGCAGACCACTCTGGATAGGAGAAAGCAGTGATGGAGTACTGCAGAAAACTCTGGATAGTACCAAGCAGTGATGCAGTACTAACGACAACTCTGGATTGTACCAAGCAGTGATGATGTACTGCAGACCAATCTGGAAAGTACCAAGCAGTGATGCTGTACTGCAGACAACTCTGGATAGTACCAAGCAGTGATGATGTACTGCAGAAAACTCTGGAGAGTACCAAGCAGTGATGCAGTACTAAAGACAACTCTGGATTGTACCAAGCAGTGATGATGTACTGCAGACCAATCTGGATAGTACCAAGCAGTGATGCTGTACTGCAGACAACTCTGGATAGTACCAAGCAGTGATGCTGTACTGCAAACCACTCTGGATAGTACCAAGCAGTGATGCAGTACTGCAGACCAATATGGATAGTACCAAGCAGTGATTCAGTACTGCAGACCACTCTGGATAGTACCAAGCAGTGACGCAGTACATCAGACCACTACGGACAGTACCAAGCAGTGATGAAGTACTGTAATCCAATGTGAATAATATCAAGCAGTGATACAGTACTAAAGACCACTCTGGATAGTACCAAGCAGTGATGCTGTACTGCAGACCACTCTGGATAGTAGAAAGCAGTGAAGGAGTACTGAAGACAGCTCTGGATAGTACCAGGCAGTGATGAAGTACTGAAAACCAATGTGAATAATACCAAGCAGTGATGCTGTTCTAAAGACAACTCTGGAGAGTACCAAGGAGTGATGCTGTACTGCAAAACACTCTGGATAGTACCAAGCAGTGATGCAGTACTGCAGACCAATATGGATAGTACCAAGCAGTGATGCTGTACTGCAGACAAGTCTGGATAGTACCAAGCAGTGATGCTGTACTGCAAACCACTCTGGATAGTACCAAGCAGTGATGCTGTGCTAAAGACCACTCTGGAGAGTACCAATCAGTGATGCAGTACTAAAGACAACTCTGGAATGTACCAAGCAGTGATGATGTACTGCAGACCAATCTGGATAGTACCAAGCAGTGATGCTGTACTGCAGACAACTCTGGATAGTACCAAGCAGTGATGCTGTACTGCAGACCACTCTGGATAGTAGAAAGCAGTGAAGGAGTACTGAAGACAGCTCTGGATAGTACCAGGCAGTGATGAAGTACTGAAAACCAATGTGAATAATACCAAGCAGTTATGCAATACTAAAGACCACTCTGGATTGTACAAAGCAGTGATGCTGTACTGCAGACCACTCTGGATAGTACCAAGCAGTGATGCTGTACTAAAAGACCACTCTGCATAGTACGAAGCAGTGATGCTGTTCTAAATACCACTCTGGATAGTACCAAGCAGTGATGCAGTACTAAAGACAACTCTGGATAGTTCCAAGCAGTGATGAAGTACTGAAAACCAATGTGAATAATACCAAGCAGTGATGCAATACTAAAGACCACTCTGGATAGTACAAAGCAGTTATGCAGTACTGCAGACATCTCTTGATAGTAAAAAGCAGTGATGATGTACTAAAGACCACCCTGGATAGTACCAAGCAGTGATTCAGTACTGCAGACCACTCTGGATAGTAGAAAGCAGTGATGGAGTACTGCAGACCAATATAGATAGTACCAAGCAGTGATTCAGTACTGCAGACCACTCACGATAGTACCAAGCAGTGATTTAGTACTGCAGACCACTCTCAATAGTACAAAGCAGTGATGCAGTACTGCAGACCAATATGGATAGTACCAAGCAAGTCATTCAGTACTGCAGACCACTCTGGATAGTACTAAGCAGTGATGAAGTACTGAAAACCAATGTGAATAATACCAAACAGTGATGCAGTACTAAAGACCACTCTGGATAGTACCAAGCAGTGATGCTGTACTGCAGAGCACTCTGGATAGTACTAAGCAGTGATGTAGTACTGCAGACAGCTCTGGATAGTACCAATCAATGATGCTGTACTGCAAACCAATGTGAATAATACCAAGCAGTGATGCAGTACTAAAGACCACTCTGGATAGTACCAAGCAGTGATGCTGAACTGCAGACATCTCTGGATAGTACCAAGCAGTGATGCTGTACTGCAGACCAATATGGATAGTAGAAAGCAGTGAAAGAGTACTGCAGAAAACTCTGGATAGTACCAAGCAGTGATGATATACTTAAGACCACTCTGGATGGTACAAAGCAGTGATGCTGTACTAAAAGACCACTACGGATAGTACCAAGCAGTGATGCTGTACTAAAAGACCAGTCTGGATAGTACCAAGCAGTGATGCTGTACTAAATACCACTCAGGAGAGTACCAAGCAGTGATGCAGTACTAAAGACAACTCTGGATAGTACCAAGCAGTGATGATGTACTGCAGACCAATCTGGATAGTACCAAGCAGTGATGCAGTACTGCTGACCAATCTGGATAGTACTAAGCAGTGATGCTGTACTAAAGACAACTCTGGATAGTAGAAAGCAGTGATGGAGTACTGCGGACAACTCTGGATAGTACTAAGAAGTAATGCTGTACTAAAGACATCTCTGGATAATACCAAGCAGTGATGCTGTACTGCAGACCAATCTGGATAGTACCAAGCAGTCATGCAGTACTGCAGAACAATCTGGATAGCACCAAGCAGTGACGCAGTACTGCAGACCAATCTGGATAGTACCAAGCAGTGATGCTGTACTGCAGACCACTAATGATAGTACCAAGCAGTGATGCTGTACTGCAGACCACTCTGGATAGTAGATAGCAGTGATGGAATAGTGCGGACAACTCTGGATAGTACCAAGGAGTAATGCTGTACTAAAGACCATTCTGGATAGTACCAAGCAGTGATGCTGTACTAAAAGACCACTCTTGAGAGTACCAAGCAGTGATGCTGTACTAAATACCACTCTGGATAGTGCCAAGCAGTGATGCTGTACTGCAGACAACTCTGGATATTACCAAGGAGTGATGCTGTACTAAAAGACCACTCTGGATAGTACCAAGCAGTGATACTGTACTAAATACCACTCTGGATAGTACCAAGCAGTGATGCAGTACTAAAGACCACTCTGGATAGTACCAAGCAGTGATGCTGTCCTGCAGACTACTCTGGATAGTAGAAATCAGTGATGGAGTACTGCAGACAACTCTGGATAGTACCAAACAGTGATGCTGTACTAAAGACCACTCTGGATAGTACCAAGCAGTGATGCTGTACTGCAGACACCTCTGGATAGTACCAAGCAGTGATGCTGTACTTAAGACCACTCTGGATGTTACAAAGCAGTGATGCTGTACTAAAAGACTACTCTGGATAGTATCAAGAATTGATGCTGTACTAAATACCACTCTGGATAGTACCAAGCAGTGATGCAGTACTAAAGACAACTCTGGATTGTACCAAGCAGTGAAAATGTACTGCAGACCAATCTGGATAGTACCAAGCAGTTATGCAGTACTGCAGACCAATCTGGATAGTACCAAGCAGTGATGCAGTACTGCAGACCAATCTGGATAGTACCAAGCAGTGATGCTGTACTGCAGACCACTCTGGGGGGTACCAAGCAGTGATGCTGTACTGCAGACCACTCTGGATAGTACCAAGAAGTGATGAAGTACTGCAAACATATGTGAATAATACCAAGAAGTGATGCAGTACTAAAGACCACTCTGGATAGTACCAAGCAGTGATGCTGTACTAAAGACCACTCTGGGTAGTACTAAGCAGTGAATCTGTTCTAAAGACAACTCTGGAGAGTACCAAGCAGTGATGCTGTACTGCAAACCACTCTGGATAGTACCAAGCAGTGATGCAGTACTGCAGACCAATATGGATAGTACCAAGCAGTGATTCAGTACTGCAGACCACTCTGGATAGTACCAAGCAGTGACGCAGTACATCAGACCACTCTGGACAGTACCAAGCAGTGATGAAGTACTGCAATCCAATGTGAATAATACCAAGCAGTGATACAGTACTAAAGACCACTCTGGATAGTACCAAGCAGTGATGCTGTACTGCAGACCACTCTGGATAGTAGAAAGCAGTGATGCAGTACTGCAGACCAATATGGATAGTACCAAACAGTGATGCAGTACTAAAGACCACTCTGGACAGTACAAAGCAGTGATGGAGTACTGCAGACATCTCTTGATAGTACAAAGCAGTGATGCTGTACTAAAGACCACTCTGGATAGTACCAAGCAGTGATTCAGTACTGCAGACCACACTGGATAGTAGAAAGCATTTATGGAGTACTGCAGACCAATATGGATAGTACCAAGCAGTGATTCAGTACTGCAGACCACTCTCGATAGTACCAAGCAGTGATTCAGTACTGCAGACCACTCTCGATAGTACCAAGCAGTGATGCAGTACTGCAGACCAATATGGATAGTACCAAGCCAGTGATTCAGTACTGCAGACCACTCTGGATAGTACCAAGCAGTGACGCAGTACATCAGACCACTCTGGATAGTACCAAGCAGTGATGAAGTACTGAAAACCAATGTGAATAATACCAAACAGTGATGCAGTACAAAAGACCACTCTGGATAGTACAAAGCAGTGATGCTGTACTGCACACCACTCTGGATAGTTCCAAGCAGTGATGCTGTACTAAAAGAGCACTCTGGATAGTACCAAGCAGTGACGCTGTACTAAAGACCACTCTGGATAGTACCAAGCAGTGATTCAGTACTGAAGACCACTCTGGATAATACCAAGCAGTGACGCAGGTAGGCAGACCACTCTGGATAGTACTAAGCAGTGATGAAGTACTGCAAACCAATGTGAATAATACCAAGCAGTATTGCAGTACATCAGACCACTCGGGATAGTACCAAGCAGTGATGCTGTACTGCAGACCACTCTTGATAGTACCAAGCAGTGATGCTGTACTAAAAGAGAACTCTGGATAGTACCAAAGAGTGACGCTGTACTAAAGACCACTCTGGATAGTACCAAGCAGTGATGTAGTACTAAAGACAACTCTGGATAGTACCAAGCATTGATGCTGTACTGCAGACCACTCTGGATAATACCAAGCAATGATGCTGTACTACAAACCACTCTGGATAGTACCAAGCACTGATGCAGTTCTGAAGACCAATATGGATAGTACCAAGCAGTGATTCAGTACTGCAGACACCTCTGGATAGTACCAAGCAGTGATGCTGTGCTAAAGACCACTCTGGATAGTACCAAGCAGTGATGCTGTACTAAATACCACTCTGAAGAGTACCAAGCAGTGATGCTGTACTAAATACCACTCTGGATAGTACCAAGCAGTGATTCAGTACTGCAGACCACACTGGATAGTAGAAAGCATTGATGGAGTACTGCAGACCAATATGGATAGTACCAAGCAGTTATTCAGTACTGCAGACCACTCTCGATAGTACCAAGCAGTGATTCAGTACTGCAGACCACTCTCGATAGTACCAAGCAGTGATGCAGTACTGCAGACCAATATGGATAGTACCAAGCCAGTGATTCAGTACTGCAGACCACTCTGGATAGTACCAAGCAGTGACGCAGTACATCAGACCACTCTGGATAGTACCAAGCAGTGATGAAGTACTGAAAACCAATGTGAATAATACCAAACAGTGATGCAGTACAAAAGACCACTCTGGATAGTACAAAGCAGTGATGCTGTACTGCACACCACTCTGGATAGTTCCAAGCAGTGAATCTGTTCTAAAGACAACTCTGGAGAGTACCAAGCAGTGATGCTGTACTGCAAAACACTCTGGATAGTACCAAGCAGTGATGCAGTACTGCAGACGAATATGGATAGTACCAAGCAGTGATGCTGTACTGCAGACAACTCTGGATAGTACCAAGAAGTGATGCAGTACTAAAGACCACTCTGGATAGTACCAAGCAGTGATGCTGTACTAAAGACCACTCTGGGTAGTACTAAGCAGTGAATCTGTTCTAAAGACAACTCTGGAGAGTACCAAGCAGTGATGCTGTACTGCAAACCACTCTGGATAGTACCAAGCAGTGATGCAGTACTGCAGACCAATATGGATAGTACCAAGCAGTGATTCAGTACTGCAGACCACTCTGGATAGTACCAAGCAGTGACGCAGTACATCAGACCACTCTGGACAGTACCAAGCAGTGATGAAGTACTGCAATCCAATGTGAATAATACCAAGCAGTGATACAGTACTAAAGACCACTCTGGATAGTACCAAGCAGTGATGCTGTACTGCAGACCACTCTGGATAGTAGAAAGCAGTGATGCAGTACTGCAGACCAATATGGATAGTACCAAACAGTGATGCAGTACTAAAGACCACTCTGGACAGTACAAAGCAGTGATGGAGTACTGCAGACATCTCTTGATAGTACAAAGCAGTGATGCTGTACTAAAGACCACTCTGGATAGTACCAAGCAGTGATTCAGTACTGCAGACCACACTGGATAGTAGAAAGCATTTATGGAGTACTGCAGACCAATATGGATAGTACCAAGCAGTGATTCAGTACTGCAGACCACTCTCGATAGTACCAAGCAGTGATTCAGTACTGCAGACCACTCTCGATAGTACCAAGCAGTGATGCAGTACTGCAGACCAATATGGATAGTACCAAGCCAGTGATTCAGTACTGCAGACCACTCTGGATAGTACCAAGCAGTGACGCAGTACATCAGACCACTCTGGATAGTACCAAGCAGTGATGAAGTACTGAAAACCAATGTGAATAATACCAAACAGTGATGCAGTACAAAAGACCACTCTGGATAGTACAAAGCAGTGATGCTGTACTGCACACCACTCTGGATAGTTCCAAGCAGTGATGCTGTACTAAAAGAGCACTCTGGATAGTACCAAGCAGTGACGCTGTACTAAAGACCACTCTGGATAGTACCAAGCAGTGATTCAGTACTGAAGACCACTCTGGATAATACCAAGCAGTGACGCAGGTAGGCAGACCACTCTGGATAGTACTAAGCAGTGATGAAGTACTGCAAACCAATGTGAATAATACCAAGCAGTATTGCAGTACATCAGACCACTCGGGATAGTACCAAGCAGTGATGCTGTACTGCAGACCACTCTTGATAGTACCAAGCAGTGATGCTGTACTAAAAGAGAACTCTGGATAGTACCAAAGAGTGACGCTGTACTAAAGACCACTCTGGATAGTACCAAGCAGTGATGTAGTACTAAAGACAACTCTGGATAGTACCAAGCATTGATGCTGTACTGCAGACCACTCTGGATAATACCAAGCAATGATGCTGTACTACAAACCACTCTGGATAGTACCAAGCACTGATGCAGTTCTGAAGACCAATATGGATAGTACCAAGCAGTGATTCAGTACTGCAGACACCTCTGGATAGTACCAAGCAGTGATGCTGTGCTAAAGACCACTCTGGATAGTACCAAGCAGTGATGCTGTACTAAATACCACTCTGAAGAGTACCAAGCAGTGATGCTGTACTAAATACCACTCTGGATAGTACCAAGCAGTGATTCAGTACTGCAGACCACACTGGATAGTAGAAAGCATTGATGGAGTACTGCAGACCAATATGGATAGTACCAAGCAGTTATTCAGTACTGCAGACCACTCTCGATAGTACCAAGCAGTGATTCAGTACTGCAGACCACTCTCGATAGTACCAAGCAGTGATGCAGTACTGCAGACCAATATGGATAGTACCAAGCCAGTGATTCAGTACTGCAGACCACTCTGGATAGTACCAAGCAGTGACGCAGTACATCAGACCACTCTGGATAGTACCAAGCAGTGATGAAGTACTGAAAACCAATGTGAATAATACCAAACAGTGATGCAGTACAAAAGACCACTCTGGATAGTACAAAGCAGTGATGCTGTACTGCACACCACTCTGGATAGTTCCAAGCAGTGAATCTGTTCTAAAGACAACTCTGGAGAGTACCAAGCAGTGATGCTGTACTGCAAAACACTCTGGATAGTACCAAGCAGTGATGCAGTACTGCAGACGAATATGGATAGTACCAAGCAGTGATGCTGTACTGCAGACAACTCTGGATAGTACCAAGCAGTGATGCTGTACTGCAAACCACTCTGGATAGTACCAAGCAGTGATGCAGTACTGCAGACCAATATGGATAGTACCAAGCAGTGATTCAGTACTGCAGACCACTCTGGATAGTACCAAGCAGTGACGCAGTACATCAGACCACTCTGGACAGTACCAAGCAGTGATGAAGTACTGCAATCCAATGTGAATAATACCAAGCAGTGATACAGTACTAAAGACCACTCTGGATAGTACCAAGCAGTGATGCTGTACTGCAGACCACTCTGGATAGTAGAAAGCAGTGATGCAGTACTGCAGACCAATATGGATAGTGCCAAACAGTGATGCAGTACTAAAGACCACTCTGGACAGTACAAAGCAGTGATGGAGTACTGCAGACAACTCTGGATAGTACCAAGCAGTGATGCTGTACTGCAATCCCATGTCAATAATACCAAGCAGTGATACAGTACTAAAGACCACTCTGGATAGTACCAAGCAGTGATGCTGTACTGCAGACAACTCTGGATAGTACCAAGCAGTGATGCTGTACTGCAGACCACTCTGGATAGTAGAAAGCAGTGATGGAGTACTGCAGACAGCTCTGGATAGTACCAAGCAGTGATGCTGTTCTAAATACCACTCTGGATAGTACCAAGCAGTGATGCAGTACTGCAGACCAATATGGATAGTAGAAAGCAGTAATGTAGTACTGCAGACAGCTCTGGATAGTACCAAGCAGTGATGAAGTACTGAAAACCAATGTGAATAATACCAAGCAGTGATGCAGTACTGCAGACCAATCTGGATAGTACCAAGCAGTGATGCACTACTTCAGACCGCTCTGGATAGTACCAAGAAGTGATGCAGTACTGCAGACCACTCTGGATAGTACCAAGCAGTTATGCAGTACTGCAGACCAATATGATTACTACCAAACAGTGATGCAGTACTAAAGACCACTCTGGACAGTACAAAGCAGTGATGGAGTACTGCAGACATCTCTTGATAGTACAAAGCAGTGATGCTGTACTAAAGACCACTCTGGATAGTACCAAGCAGTGATTCAGTACTGCAGACCACACTGGATAGTAGAAAGCAGTGATGGAGTACTGCAGACCAATATGGATAGTACCAAGCAGTGATTCAGTACTGCAGACCACTCTCGATAGTACCAAGCAGTGATTCAGTACTGCAGACCACTCTCGATAGTACCAAGCAGTGATTCAGTACTGCAGACCAATATGGATAGTACCAAGCCAGTGATTCAGTACTGCACACCACTCTGGATAGTACCAAGCAGTGACGCAGTACATGAGACCACTCTGAATAGTACCAAGCAGTGATGAAGTACTGAAAACCAATGTGAATAATACCAAACAGTGATGCAGTACTAAAGACCACTCTGGATAGTACAAAGCAGTGATGCTGTACTGCACACCACTCTGGATAGTTCCAAGCAGTGATGCTGTACTAAAAGAGCACTCTGGATAGTACCAAGCAGTGACGCTTACTAAAGACCACTCTGGATAGTACCAAGCAGTGATTCAGTACTGAAGACCACTCTGGATAATACCAAGCAGTGACGCAGGTAGGCAGACCACTCTGGATAGTACTAAGCAGTGATGAAGTACTGCAAACCAATGTGAATAATACCAAGCAGTATTGCAGTACATCAGACCACTCGGGATAGTACCAAGCAGTGATGCTGTACTGCAGACCACTCTTGATAGTACCAAGCAGTGAGGCTGTACTAAAAGAGAACTCTGATAGTATCAAAGAGTGACGCTGTACTAAAGACCACTCTGGATAGTACCAAGCAGTGATGTAGTACTAAAGACAATTCTGGATAGTACCAAGCATTGATGCTGTACTGCAGACCACTCTGGATAGTACCAAGCAGTGATTCAGTACTGAAGACCACTCTGGATAATACCAAGCAGTGACGCAGGTAGGCAGACCACTCTGGATAGTACTAAGCAGTGATGAAGTACTGCAAACCAATGTGAATAATACCAAGCAGTATTGCAGTACATCAGACCACTCGGGATAGTACCAAGCAGTGATGCTGTACTGCAGACCACTCTTGATAGTACCAAGCAGTGATGCTGTACTAAAAGAGAACTCTGGATAGTACCAAAGAGTGACGCTGTACTAAAGACCACTCTGGATAGTACCAAGCAGTGATGTAGTACTAAAGACAACTCTGGATAGTACTAAGCAGTGATGAAGTACTGCAAACCAATGTGAATAATACCAAGCAGTATTGCAGTACATCAGACCACTCGGGATAGTACCAAGCAGTGACGCTGTACTAAAGACCACTCTGGATAGTACCAAGCAGTGATGTAGTACTAAAGACAACTCTGGATAGTACCAAGCATTGATGCTGTACTGCAGACCACTCTGGATAATACCAAGCAATGATGCTGTACTACAAACCACTCTGGATAGTACCAAGCACTGATACAGTTCTGCAGACCAATATGTATAGTACCAAGCAGTGATTCAGTACTGCAGACAACTCTGGATAGTACCAAGCAGTGATGCTGTGCTAAAGACCACTCTGGATAGTACCAAGCAGTAATGCTGTTCTAAATACCACTCTGAATAGTACCAAGCAGTGATGCTGTACTAAATACCACTCTGAAAAGTACCAAGCAGTGATGCTGTACTGCAAACCACTCTGGATAGTACCAAGCCGTGATGCAGTACTGCAGACCAATATGGATAGTACCAAGCAGTGATGCTGTACTGCAGACAACTCTGGATAGTACCAAGCAGTGATGCTGTAATGCAAACCACTCTGGATAGTACCAAGCAGTGATGCAGTACTGCAGACAAATATGGATAGGACCAAGCAGTGATTCAGTACTGCAGACCACTCTGGATAGTACCAAGCAGTGATGAAGTATTGCAATCCCATGTCAATAATACCAAGCAGTGATACAGTACTAAAGATCACTCTGGATAGTACCAAGCAGTGATGCACTACTTCAAACCACTCTGGATAGTACCAAGCCGTGATGCAGTACTGCAGACCAATATGGATAGTAGAAAGCAGTGATGGAGTACTGCAGACAGCTCTGGATAGTACCAAGCAGTGATGCTGTTCTAAATACCACTCTGGATAGTACCAAGCAGTGATGCAGTACTGCAGACCAATATGGATAGTAGAAAGCAGTGATGGAGTACTGCAGACAGCTCTGGATAGTACCAAGCAGTGATGAAGTACTGAAAACCAATGTGAATAATACCAAGCAGTGATGCAGTACTGCAGACCAATCTGGATAGTACCAAGCAGTGATGCACTACTTCAAACCACTCTGGATAGTACCAAGCAGTGATGCAGTACTGCAGACCACTCTGGATAGTACCAAGCAGTTATGCAGTACTGCAGACCAATATGGATAGTACCAAACAGTGATGCAGTACTAAAGACACTCTGGACAGTACAAAGCAGTGATGGAGTACTGCAGACATCTCTTGATAGTACAAAGCAGTGATGCTGTACTAAAGACCACTCTGGATAGTACCAAGCAGTGATTCAGTACTGCAGACCACACTGGATAGTAGAAAGCAGTGATGGAGTACTGCAGACCAAAATGGATAGTACCAAGCAGTGATTCAGTACTGCAGACCACTCTCGATAGTACCAAGCAGTGATTCAGTACTGCAGACCACTCTCGATAGTACCAAGCAGTGATGCAGTACTGCAGACCAATATGGATAGTACCAAGCCAGTGATTCAGTACTGCAGACCACTCTGGATAGTACCAAGCAGTGACGCAGTACATGAGACCACTCTGAATAGTACCAAGCAGTGATGAAGTACTGAAAACCAATGTGAATAATACCAAACAGTGATGCAGTACTAAAGACCACTCTGGATAGTACAAAGCAGTGATGCTGTACTGCACACCACTCTGGATAGTTCCAAGCAGTGATGCTGTACTAAAAGAGCACTCTGGATAGTACCAAGCAGTGACGCTGTACTAAAGACCACTCTGGATAGTACCAAGCAGTGATTCAGTACTGAAGACCACTCTGGATAATACCAAGCAGTGACGCAGGTAGGCAGACCACTCTGGATAGTACTAAGCAGTGATGGAGTACTGCAAACCAATGTGAATAATACCAAGCAGTATTGCAGTACATCAGACCACTCGGGATAGTACCAAGCAGTGATGCTGTACTGCAGACAACTCTGGATAGTACCAAGCAGTGATCCTGTACTAAAAGACCACTCTGGATAGTACCAAGCAGTGATGAAGTACTGAAAACCAATGTGAATAATATCAAGCAGTGATGCAGTACTAAAGACCACTCTGGATAATACAAAGCAGTGATGCTGTACTGCAGACTACTCTGGATAGTAGAAAGCAGTGATGGAGTACTGCAGACATCTCTTGATAGTACAAAGCAGTGATGCTGGACTAAAGTCCACTCTGGTGAGTACCAAGCAGTGATGCAGTACTGAAAACCACTCTGGATAGTACCAAGCAGTGATGCTGTACTGCAGACAACTCTGGATAGTACCAAGCAGTGATGCACTACTAAAGACCACTCTGGATAGTACTAAGCAGTGATGCTGTACTGCAGACCAATCTGGATAGTAACAAGCAATGATTCTGTACTGCAAACCAATGTGAATAATACCAAGCAGTGATGCAGTACTAAAGACCACTCTGGATAGTACCAAGCGGTGATGCTGTACGGCAGACTACTCTGGATAGTAGAAAGCAGTGATGCTGTACTGCAGACCACTCTGGATAATAGCAAACTGTGATGCTGTACTAAAGACCACTCTGGATAGTACCAAGCAGTGATGCAGTACTAAAGACCACTCTAGATAGTACCAAGCAGTGATGCTGTACTGCAGACCAATCTGGATAGTACTAAGCAGTGATGTAGCACTGCAGACAGCTCTGGATAGTACCAAGCAATGATGCTGTACTGCAAACCAATGTGAATAATACCAAGCAGTGATGCAGTACTAAAGACCACTCTGGATAGTACCAAGCAGTGATGCTGTACTGCAGACAACTCTGGATAGTACCAAGCAGTGATGCTGTACTGCAGACCACTCTGGATAGGAGAAAGCAGTGATGGAGTACTGCAGAAAACTCTGGATAGTACCAAGCAGTGATGTAGTACTAACGACAACTCTGGATTGTACCAAGCAGTGATGATGTACTGCAGACCAATCTGGAAAGTACCAAGCAGTGATGCTGTACTGCAGACAACTCTGGATAGTACCAAGCAGTGATGATGTACTGCAGAAAACTCTGGAGAGTACCAAGCAGTGATGCAGTACTAAAGACAACTCTGGATTGTACCAAGCAGTGATGATGTACTGCAGACCAATCTGGATAGTACCAAGCAGTGATGCAGTACTGCAGACCACTCTGGATAGTACCAAGCAGTGATGCTGTACTAAAGACAACTCTGGAATGTACCAAGCAGTGATGATGTAATGCAGACCAATCTGGATAGTACCAAGCAGTGATGCTGTACTGCAGACAACTCTGGATAGTACCAAGCAGTGATGAAGTACTGTAATCCAATGTGAATAATATCAAGCAGTGATACAGTTCTAAAGACCACTCTGGATAGTACCAAGCAGTCATTCTGTACTGCAGACCACTCTGGATAGTAGAAAGCAGTGATGGAGTACTGAAGACAGCTCTGGATAGTACCAGGCAGTGATGAAGTACTGAAAACCAATGTGAATAATACCAAGCAGTGATGCTGTTCTAAAGACAACTCTGGAGAGTACCAAGCAGTGATGCTGTACTGCAAAACACTCTGGATAGTACCAAGCAGTGATGCAGTACTGCAGACCAATATGGATAGTACCAAGCAGTGATGCTGTACTGCAGACAAGTCTGGATAGTACCAAGCAGTGATGCTGTACTGCAAACCACTCTGGATAGTACCAAGCAGTGATGCAGTACTGCAGACCAATATGGATAGTACCAAGCAGTGATTCAGTACTGCAGACCACTCTGGATAGTACCAAGCAGTGACGCAGTACATCAGACCACTCCGGACAGTACCAAGCAGTGATGAAGTACTGTATTCCAATGTGAATAATACCAAGCAGTGATACAGTACTAAAGACCACTCTGGATAGTACCAAGCAGTGATGCTGTACTGCAGACCACTCTGGATAGTAGAAAGCAGTCATGGAGTACTGAAGACAGCACTGGATAGTACCAGGCAGTGATGAAGTACTGAAAACCAATGTGAATAATACCAAGCAGTGATGCAATACTAAAGACCACTCTGGATTGTACAAAGCAGTGATGCTGTACTGCAGACCACTCTGGATAGTACCAAGCAGTGATGCTGTACTAAAAGACCACTCTGCATAGTACGAAGCAGTGATGCTGTTCTAAATACCACTCTGGATAGTACCAAGCAGTGATGCAGTACTAAAGACAACTCTGGATAGTACCAAGCAGTGATGAAGTACTGAAAACCAATGTGAATAATACCAAGCAGTGATGCAATACTAAAGACCACTCTGGATAGTACAAAGCAGTTATGCAGTACTGCAGACATCTCTTGATAGTACAAAGCAGTGATGCTGTACTAAAGACCACCCTGGATAGTACCAAGCAGTGATTCAGTACTGCAGACCACTCTGGATAGTAGAAAGCAGTGATGGAGTACTGCAGACCAATATGGATAGTACCAAGCAGTGATTCAGTACTGCAGACCACTCTCGATAGTACCAAGCAGTGATTTAGTACTGCTGACCACTCTCGATAGTATAAAGCAGTGATGCAGTACTGCAGACCAATATGGATAGTACCAATCAATGATTCAGTACTGCAGACCACTCTGGATAGTACTAAGCAGTGATGAAGTACTGAAAACCAATGTGAATAATACCAAACAGTGATGCAGTACTAAAGACCACTCTGGATAGTACCAAGCAGTGATGCTGTACTGCAGACCACTCTGGATAGTAGAAAGCAGTCATGGAGTACTGAAGACAGCACTGGATAGTACCAGGCAGTGATGAAGTACTGAAAACCAATGTGAATAATACCAAGCAGTGATGCAATACTAAAGACCACTCTGGATTGTACAAAGCAGTGATGCTGTACTGCAGACCACTCTGGATAGTACCAAGCAGTGATGCTGTACTAAAAGACCACTCTGCATAGTACGAAGCAGTGATGCTGTTCTAAATACCACTCTGGATAGTACCAAGCAGTGATGCAGTACTAAAGACAACTCTGGATAGTACCAAGCAGTGATGAAGTACTGAAAACCAATGTGAATAATACCAAGCAGTGATGCAATACTAAAGACCACTCTGGATAGTACAAAGCAGTTATGCAGTACTGCAGACATCTCTTGATAGTACAAAGCAGTGATGCTGTACTAAAGACCACCCTGGATAGTACCAAGCAGTGATTCAGTACTGCAGACCACTCAGGATAGTAGAAAGCAGTGATGGAGTACTGCAGACCAATATGGATAGTACCAAGCAGTGATTCAGTACTGCAGACCACTCTCGATAGTACCAAGCAGTGATTTAGTACTGCAGACCACTCTCGATAGTACAAAGCAGTGATGCAGTACTGCAGACCAATATGGATAGTACCAAGCAAGTGATTCAGTACTGCAGACCACTCTGGATAGTACTAAGCAGTGATGAAGTACTGAAAACCAATGTGAATAATACCAAACAGTGATGCAGTACTAAAGACCACTCTGGATAGTACCAAGCAGTGATGCTGTACTGCAGAGCACTCTGGATAGTACTAAGCAGTGATGTAGCACTGCAGACAGCTCTGGATAGTACCAATCAATGATGCTGTACTGCAAACCAATGTGAATAATACCAAGCAGTGATGCAGTACTAAAGACCACTCTGGATAGTACCAAGCAGTGATGCTGAACTGCAGACATCTCTGGATAGTACCAAGCAGTGATGCTGTACTGCAGACCACTCTGGATAGTAGAAAGCAGTGATAGAGTACTGCAGAAAACTCTGGAGAGTACCAAGCAGTGATGCAGTACTAAAGACAACTCTGGATTGTACCAAGCAGTGATGATGTACTGCAGACCAATCTGGATAGTACCAAGCAGTGATGCAGTACTGCAGACCACTCTGGATAGTACCAAGCAGTGATGCTGTACTAAAGACAACTCTGGAATGTACCAAGCAGTGATGATGTAATGCAGACCAATCTGGATAGTACCAAGCAGTGATGCTGTACTGCAGACAACTCTGGATAGTACCAAGCAGTGATGCTGTACTGCAAACCACTCTGGATAGTACCAAGCAGTGATGCAGTACTGCAGACCACTCTGGATAGTACCAAGCAGTGATTCTGTACTGCAGACCACTCTCGATAGTACAAAGCAGTGATGCAGTACTGCAGACCAATATGGATAGTACCAAGCAAGTGATTCAGTACTGCAGACCACTCTGGATAGTACTAAGCAGTGATGAAGTACTGAAAACCAATGTGAATAATACCAAACAGTGATGCAGTACTAAAGACCACTCTGGAGAGTACCAAGCAGTGATGCTGTACTGCAGAGCACTCTGGATAGTACTAAGCAGTGATGTAGCACTGCAGACAGCTCTGGATAGTACCAATCAATGATGATGTACTGCAAACCAATGTGAATAATACCAAGCAGTGATGCAGTACTAAAGACCACTCTGGATAGTACCAAGCAGTGATGCTGAACTGCAGACATCTCTGGATAGTACCAAGCAGTGATGCTGTACTGCAGACCACTCTGGATAGTAGAAAGCAGTGATAGAGTACTGCAGAAAACTCTGGATAGTACCAAGCAGTTATGCAGTACTGCAGACATCTCTTGATAATACAAAGCAGTGATGCTGTACTAAAGAGAACCCTGGATAGTACAAAGCAGTGATTCAGTACTGCAGACCACTCTGGATAGTAGAAAGCAGTGATGGAGTACTGCAGACCAATATGGGTAGTACCAAGCAGTGATTCAGTACTGCAGACCACTCTCGATAGTACCAAGCAGTGATTCAGTACTGCAGAACACTCTCGATAGTACCAAGCAGAGATGCAGTACTGCAGACCAATATGGATAGTACCAAGCAAGTGATTCAGTACTGCAGACCACTCTGGATGGTACAAAGCAGTGATGCTGTACTAAAAGACTACTCTGGATAGTATCAAGCAGTGATGCTGTACTAAATACCACTCTGGATAGTACCAAGCAGTGATGCAGTACTAAAGACAACTCTGGATTGTACAAAGCAGTGAAAATGTACTGCAGACCAATCTGGATAGTACCAAGCAGTCATGCAGTACTGCAGAACAATCTGGATAGCACCAAGCAGTGACGCAGTACTGCAGACCAATCTGGATAGTACCAAGCAGTGATGCTGTACTGCAGACCACTCTGGATAGTACCAAGCAGTGATTCAGTACTGCAGACCACTCTGGATAGTAGATAGCAGTGATGGAATAGTGCGGACAACTCTGGATAGTACCAAGGAGTAATGCTTTACTAAAGACCATTCTGGATAGTACCAAGCAGTGATGCTGTTCTAAAAGACCACTCTTGATAGTACCAAACAGTGATACTGTACTAAATAACACTCTGGATAGTGTCAAGCAGTGATGCTGTACTGCAGACAACTCTGGATATTACCAAGGAGTGATGCTGTACTAAAAGACCACTCTGGATAGTACCAAGCAGTGATACTGTACTAAATACCACTCTAGATAGTACCAAGCAGTGATGCAGTACTAAAGACCACTCTGGATAGTACCAAGCAGTGATGCTGTCCTGCAGACTACTCTGGATAGTAGAAATCAGTGATGGAGTACTGCAGACAACTCTGGATAGTACCAAACAGTGATGCTGTACTAAAGACCACTCTGGATAGTACCAAGCAGTGATGCAGTACTAAATACCACTCTGGATAGTACCAAGCAGTGATGCTGTCCTGCAGACTACTCTGGATAGTAGAAATCAGTGATGGAGTACTGCAGACAACTCTGGATAGTACCAAACAGTGATGCTGTACTAAAGACCACTCTGGATAGTATCAAGAATTGATGCTGTACTAAATACCACTCTGGATAGTACCAAGCAGTGATGCAGTACTAAAGACAACTCTGGATTGTACCAAGCAGTGAAAATGTACTGCAGACCAATCTGGATAGTACCAAGCAGTGATGCTGTACTGCAGACCACTCTGGAGGGTACCAAGCAGTGATGCTGTACTGCAGACCACTCTGGATAGTACCAAGAAGTGATGAAGTACTGCAAACATATGTGAATAATACCAAGAAGTGATGCAGTACTAAAGACCACTCTGGATAGTACCAAGCAGTGATGCTGTACTAAAGACCACTCTGGGTAGTACTAAGCAGTGAATCTGTTCTAAAGACAACTCTGGAGAGTACCAAGCAGTGATGCTGTACTGCAAAACACTCTGGATAGTACCAAGCAGTGATGCAGTACTGCAGACGAATATGGATAGTACCAAGCAGTGATGCTGTACTGCAGACAACTCTGGATAGTACCAAGCAGTGATGCTGTACTGCAAACCACTCTGGATAGTACCAAGCAGTGATGCAGTACTGCAGACCAATATGGATAGTACCAAGCAGTGATTCAGTACTGCAGACCACTCTGGATAGTACCAAGCAGTGACGCAGTACATCAGACCACTCTGGACAGTACCAAGCAGTGATGAAGTACTGCAATCCAATGTGAATAATACCAAGCAGTGATACAGTACTAAAGACCACTCTGGATAGTACCAAGCAGTGATGCTGTACTGCAGACCACTCTGGATAGTAGAAAGCAGTGATGGAGTACTGCCGACAGCTCTGGATAGTACCAAGCAGTGATGAAGTACTAAAATACCACTCTGGATAGTACCAAGTAGTGATGCTGTTCTAAATACCACTCTGGATAGTACCAAGCAGTGATGCAGTACTAAAGACAACTCTGGATAGTACCAAGCAGTGATGAAGTACTGAAAACCAATGTGAATAATACAAAGCAGTGATGCAATACTGAAGACCACTCTGGATAGTACAAAGCAGTGATGCTGTACTGCAGACCACTCTGGATAATACCAAGCAGTGATGCAGTACTAAAGACAACGCTGGATAGTACCAAGCATTGATGCTGTACTGCAGACAATTCTGGATAGTACCAAGCAATGATGCTGTACTACAAACCACTCTGGATAGTACCAAGCAGTGATTCAGTACTGCAGAACACTCTGGATAGTACCAAGCAGTTATGCAGTACTGCAGACATCTCTTGATAATACAAAGCAGTGATGCTGTACTAAAGAGAACCCTGGATAGTACAAAGCAGTGATTCAGTACTGCAGACCACTCTGGATAGTAGAAAGCAGTGATGGAGTACTGCAGACCAATATGGGTAGTACCAAGCAGTGATTCAGTACTGCAGACCACTCTCGATAGTACCAAGCAGTGATTCAGTACTGCAGAACACTCTCGATAGTACCAAGCAGAGATGCAGTACTGCAGACCACTCTGGATGGTACAAAGCAGTGATGCTGTACTAAAAGACTACTCTGGATAGTATCAAGCATTGATGCTGTACTAAATTCCACTCTGGATAGTACCAAGCAGTGATGCAGTACTAAAGACAACTCTGGATTGTACAAAGCAGTGAAAATGTACTGCAGACCAATCTGGATAGTACCAAGCAGTGATGCAGTACTGCAGACCAATCTGGATAGTACCAAGCAGTGATGCAGTACTGCAGACCAATCTGGATAGTACCAAGCAGTGATGCTGTACTGCAGACCAATCTGGAGGGTACCAAGCAGTGATGCTGTACTGCAGACCACTCTGGATAGTACCAAGAAGTGATGAAGTACTGCAAACATATGTGAATAATACCAAGAAGTGATGCAGTGCTAAAGACCACTCTGGATAGTACCAAGCAGTGATGCTGTACTAAATACCACTCTGGGTAGTACTAAGCAGTGAATCTGTTCTAAAGACAACTCTGGAGAGCACCAAGCAGTGATGCTGTACTGCAAAACACTCTGGATAGTACCAAGCAGTGATGCAGTACTGCAGACCAATATGGATAGTACCAAGCAGTGATTCAGTACTGCAGAACACTCTCGATAGTACCAAGCAGAGATGCAGTACTGCAGACCAATATGGATAGTACCAAGCAAGTGATTCAGTACTGCAGACCACTCTGGATGGTACAAAGCAGTGATGCTGTACTAAAAGACTACTCTGGATAGTATCAAGCAGTGATGCTGTACTAAATACCACTCTGGATAGTACCAAGCAGTGATGCAGTACTAAAGACAACTCTGGATTGTACCAAGCAGTGAAAATGTACTGCAGACCGATCTGGATAGTACCAAGCAGTGATGCAGTACTGCAGACCAATCTGGATAGTACCAAGCAGTGATGCAGTACTGCAGACCAATCTGGATAGTACCAAGCAGTGATGCTGTACTGCAGACCACTCTGGAGGGTACCAAGCAGTGATGCTGTACTGCAGACCACTCTGGATAGTACCAAGAAGTGATGAAGTACTGCAAACATATGTGAATAATACCAAGAAGTGATGCAGTACTAAAGACCACTCTGGATAGTACCAAGCAGTGATGCTGTACTAAAGACCACTCTGGGTAGTACTAAGCAGTGAATCTGTTCTAAAGACAACTCTGGAGAGTACCAAGCAGTGATGCTGTACTGCAAAACACTCTGGATAGTACCAAGCAGTGATGCAGTACTGCAGACCAATATGGATAGTACCAAGCAGTGATGCTGTACTGCAGACAACTCTGGATAGTACCAAGCAGTGATGCTGTACTGCAAACCTCTCTGGATAGTACCAAGCAGTGATGAAGTACTGCAGACCAATATGGATAGTACCAAGCAGTGATTCAGTACTGCGGACCACTCTGGATAGTACCAAGCAGTGACGCAATACATCAGACCACTCTGGACAGTACCAAGCAGTGATGAAGTACTGCAATCCAATGTGAAAAATACCAAGCAGTGATACAGTACTAAAGACTACTCTGGATAGTACCAAGCAGTGATGCTGTACTGCAGACCACTCTGGATAGTAGAAAGAAGTGATGAAGTACTGAATTACCAATGTGAATAATACCGAGCGGTGATACAATACTAAAGACCACTCTGGATAGTTCTAAGCAGTGATGCTGTACTGCAGACCACTCTGGATAGTACCAAGCAGTGATGCTGTACTAAAATTCCACTCTGTATAGTACCAAGCAGTGATGCTGTTCTAAATACCACTCTGGATAGTACCAAGCAGTGATGCAGTACTGAAAACCAATGTGATTAATACCAAGCAGTGATGCAATACTAAAGACCACTCTGGATAGTACCAAGCAGTGATGCAGTACTAAAGACAATGCTGGATAGTACCAAGCATTGATGCTGTACTGCAGACAACTCTGGATAGTACCAAGCAATGATGCTGTACTACAAACCACTCTGGATAGTACCAAGCAGTGATTCAGTACTGCAGAACACTCTGGATAGTACCAAGCAGTTATGCAGTACTGCAGACATCTCTTGATAATACAAAGCAGTGATGCTGTACTAAAGACCACCCTGGATAGTACCAAGCAGTGATTCAGTACTGCAGACCACTCTGGATAGTAGAAAGCAGTGATGGAGTACTGCAGACCAATATGGATAGTACCAAGCAGTGATTCAGTACTGCAGACCACTCTCGATAGTACCAAGCAGTAATTCAGTACTGCTGAACACTTTCGATAGTACCAAGCAGAGATGCAGTACTGCAGACCAATATGGATATTACCAAGCAAGTGATTCAGTACTGCAGACCACTCTGGATAGTACTAAGCAGTGATGAAGTACTGAAAACCAATGTGAATAATACCAAACAGTGATGGAGTACTAAAGACCACTCTGGATAATACCAAGCAGTGATGCTGTACTAAAAGAGCACTCTGGATAGTACCAAGCAGTGATGCTGTACTAAAGACCACTCTGGATAGTACCAATCAGTGATGCAGTACTAAAGACAACTCTGGATAGTACCAAGCAGTGATGCTGTATTGCAGACAACTCAGGATAGTACCAAGCATTGATGCTGTACTGCAGACCACTCTGGATAATACCAAGCAATGATGCTGTACTGAAGACCACTCTGGATAGTACCAAGCAGTGATGCAGTACTGCAGACCAATATGGATAGTACCAAGCAGTGATTCAGTACTGAAGACCACTCTGGGTAGTACCAAGCAGTGACGCAGTACTAAAGACAACTCTGGATAGTACCAAGCAGTGATGATGTACTGCAGACCAATCTGGATAGTACCAAGCAGTGATGCAGTACTACTGACCAATCTGGATAGTACTAAGCAGTGATGCTGTACTAAAGACAACTCTGGATAGTAGAAAGCAGTGATGGAGTACTGCGGACAACTCTGGATAGTACCAAGCAGTGATGCTGTACTGCAGACCAATCTGGATAGTACCAAGCAGTCATGCAGTACTGCAGAACAATCTGGATAGCACCAAGCAGTGACGCAGTACTGCAGACCAATCTGGATAGTACCAAGCAGTGATGCTGTACTGCAGACCACTCTGGATAGTACCAAGCAGTGATGCTGTACTGCAGACCACTCTGGATAGTAGATAGCAGTGATGGAATAGTGCGGACAACTCTGGATAGTACCAAGGAGTAATGCTGTACTAAAGACCATTCTGGATAGTACCAAGCAGTGATGCAGTAGTAAAGACAACTCTGGATAGTACCAAGCAGTGATGCTGTACTGCAGACCACTCTGGATAGTACTAAGAAGTAATGCTGTACTAAAGACATCTCTGGATAGTACCAAGCAGTGATGCTGTACTGCAGACCAATCTGGATAGTACCAAGCAGTCATGCAGTACTGCAGAACAATCTGGATAGCACCAAGCAGTGACGCAGTACTGCAGACCAATCTGGATAGTACCAAGCAGTGATGCTGTACTGCAGACCACTCTGGATAGTACCAAGCAGTGATGCTGTACTGCAGACCACTCTGGATAGTAGATAGCAGTGATGGAATAGTGCGGACAACTCTGGATAGTAGCAAGGAGTAATGCTGTACTAAAGAACATTCTGGATAGTACCAAGCAGTGATGCTGTACTAAAAGACCACTCTTGATAGTACCAAGCAGTGATGCTGTACTAAATACCACTCTGGATAGTGCCAAGCAGTGATGCTGTACTGCAGACAACTCTGGATATTACCAAGGAGTGATGCTGTACTAAAAGACCACTCTGGATAGTACCAAGCAGTGATACTGTACTAAATACCACTCTGGATAGTACCAAGCAGTGATGCAGTACTAAAGACCACTCTGGATAGTACCAAGCAGTGATGCAGTACTGCAGACGAATATGGATAGTACCAAGCAGTGATGCTGTACTGCAGACAACTCTGGATAGTACCAAGCAGTGATGCTGTACTGCAAACCACTCTGGATAGTACCAAGCAGTGATGCAGTACTGCAGACCAATATGGATAGTACCAAGCAGTGATTCAGTACTGCAGACCACTCTGGATAGTACCAAGCAGTGACGCAGTACATCAGACCACTCTGGACAGTACCAAGCAGTGATGAAGTACTGCAATCCAATGTGAATAATACCAAGCAGTGATACAGTACTAAAGACCACTCTGGAAAGTACCAAGCAGTGATGCTGTACTGCAGACCACTCTGGATAGTAGAAAGCAGTGATGGAGTACTGCAGACAGCTCTGGATAGTACCAAGCAGTGATGAAGTACTAAAATACCACTCTGGATAGTACCAAGTAGTGATGCTGTTCTAAATACCACTCTGGATAGTACCACGCAGTGATGCAGTACTAAAGACAACTCTGGATAGTACCAAGCAGTGATGAAGTACTGAAAACCAATGTGAATAATACCAAGCAGTGATGCAATACTAAAGACCACTCTGGATAGTACAAAGCAGTGATGCTGTACTGCAGACCACTCTGGATAATACCAAGCAGTGATGCAGTACTAAAGACAGTGCTGGATAGTACCAAGCATTGATGCTGTACTGCAGACAATTCTGGATAGTACCAAGCAATGATGCTGTACTACAAACCACTCTGGATAGTACCAAGCAGTGATTCAGTACTGCAGAACACTCTGGATAGTACCAAGCAGTTATGCAGTACTGCAGACATCTCTTGATAATACAAAGCAGTGATGCTGTACTAAAGAGAACCCTGGATAGTACAAAGCAGTGATTCAGTACTGCAGACCACTCTGGATAGTAGAAAGCAGTGATGGAGTACTGCAGACCAATATGGGTAGTACCAAGCAGTGATTCAGTACTGCAGACCACTCTGGATAGTAGAAAGCAGTGATGGAGTACTGCAGACCAATATGGGTAGTACCAAGCAGTGATTCAGTACTGCAGACCACTCTCGATAGTACCAAGCAGTGATTCAGTACTGCAGAACACTCTCGATAGTACCAAGCAGAGATGCAGTACTGCAGACCAATATGGATAGTACCAAGCAAGTGATTCAGTACTGCAGACCACTCTGGATGGTACAAAGCAGTGATGCTGTACTAAAAGAATTATCTGGATAGTATCAAGCAGTGATGCTGTACTAAATACCACTCTGGATAGTTCCAAGCAGTGATGCAGTACTAAAGACAACTCTGGATTGTACCAAACAGTGAAAATGTACTGCAGACCAATCTGGATAGTACCAAGCAGTGATGCAGTACTGCAGACCAATCTGGATAGTACCAAGCAGTGATGCAGTACTGCAGACCAATCTGGATAGTACCAAGCAGTGATGCTGTACTGCAGACCACTCTGGAGGGTACCAAGCAGTGATGCTGTACTGCAGACCACTCTGGATAGTACCAAGAAGTGATGAAGTACTGCAAACATATGTGAATAATACCAAGAAGTGATGCAGTACTAAAGACCACTCTGGATAGTACCAAGCAGTGATGCTGTACTAAAGACCACTCTGGGTAGTACTAAGCAGTGAATCTCTTCTAAAGACAACTCTGGAGAGTACCAAGCAGTGATGCTGTACTGCAAAACACTCTGGATAGTACCAAGCAGTGATGCAGTACTGCAGACCAATATGGATAGTACCAAGCAGTGATGCTGTACTGCAGACAACTCTGGATAGTACCAAGCAGTGATGCTGTACTGCAAACCACTCTGGATAGTACCAAGCAGTGATGCAGTACTGCAGACCAATATGGATAGTACCAAGCAGTGATGCTGTACTGCAGACCACTCTGGATAGTACCAAGCAGTGATGCAATACATCAGACCACTCTGGACAGTACCAAGCAGTGATGAAGTACTGCAATCCAATGTGAATAATACCAAGCAGTGATACAGTACTAAAGACTACTCTGGATAGTACCAAGCAGTGATGCTGTACTAAAGACCACTCTGGATAGTAGAAAGCAGTGATGGAGTACTGCAGACAGCTCTGGATAGTACCAAGCAGTGATGAAGTACTGAAAACCAATGTGAATAATACCAAGCAGTGATACAATACTAAAGACCACTCTGGATAGTTCAAAGCAGTGATGCTGTACTGCAGACCACTCTGGATAGTACTAAGCAGTGATGCTGTACTAAAATACCACTCTGGATAGTACCAAGCAGTGATGCTGTTCTAAATACCACTCTGGATAGTACAAAGCAGTGATGCTGTACTGCAGACCACCCTGGATAGTACCAAGCAGTGATGCAGTACTAAAGACAGTGCTGGATAGTACCAAGCATTGATGCTGTACTGCAGACAACTCTGGATAGTACCAAGCAATGATGCTGAACTACAAACCACTCTGGATAGTACCAAGCAGTTATTCAGTACTGCAGAACACTCTGGATAGTACCAAGCAGTTATGCAGTACTGCAGACATCTCTTGATAATACAAAGCAGTGATGCTGTACTAAAGACCACCCTGGATAGTACCAAGCAGTGATTCAGTACTGCAGACCACTCTGGATAGTACCAAGCAGTGATTCAGTACTGCAGAACACTTTCAATAGTACCAAGCAGAGATGCAGTACTGCAGACCAATATGGATATTACCAAGCAAGTGATTCAGTACTGCAGACCACTCTGGATAGTACTAAGCAGTGATGAAGTACTGAAAACCAATGTGAATAATACCAAACAGTGATGGAGTACTAAAGACCACTCTGGATAATACCAAGCAGTGATGCTGTACTAAAAGAGCACTCTGGATAGTACCAAGCAGTGATGCTGTACTAAAGACCACTCTGGATAGTACCAAGCAGTGATGCAGTACTAAAGACAACTCTGGATAGTACCAAGCAGTGATGCTGTATTGCAGACAACTCTGGATAGTACCAAGCACTGATGCTGTACTGCAGACCACTCTGGATAATACCAAGCAATGATGCTGTACTGAAGACCAATATGGATATTACCAAGCAAGTGATTCAGTACTGCAGACCACTCTGGATAGTACTAAGCAGTGATGAAGTACTGAAAACCAATGTGAATAATACCAAACAGTGATGGAGTACTAAAGACCACTCTGGATAATACCAAGCAGTGATGCTGTACTAAAAGAGCACTCTGGATAGTACCAAGCAGTGATGCTGTACTAAAGACCACTCTGGATAGTACCAAGCAGTGATGCAGTACTAAAGACAACTCTGGATAGTACCAAGCAGTGATGCTGTATTGCAGACAACTCTGGATAGTACCAAGCACTGATGCTGTACTGCAGACCACTCTGGATAATACCAAGCAATGATGCTGTACTGAAGACCACTCTGGATAGTACCAAGCAGTGATGCAGTACTGCAGACCAATATGGATAGTACCAAGCAGTGATTCAGTACTGAAGACCAATCTGGGTAGTACCAAGCAGTGACGCAGGTAGGCAGACCACTCTGGAAAGTACCAAGCAGCGATGCAGTACTGCAGACCAATATGGATAGTACCAAGCAGTGATTCAGTACTGAAGACCACTCTGGGTAGTACCAAGCAGTGACTCAGGTAGGCAGACCACTCTGGATAGTACCAAGCAGTGATGAAGTACTGAAAACCAATGTGAATAATATCAAGCAGTGATACAGTACTAAATACCACTCTGGATAGTACAAAGCAGTGATGCTGTACTGCAGACCACTCTGGATAGTAGAAAGCAGTGATGGAGTACTGCAGACCAATATGGATAGTACCAAGCAGTGATTCAGTACTGCAGACCACTCTGGATAGTACCAAGCAGTGATGCAGTACTGCAGACCAATATGGATAGTACCAGGCAGTGATTCAGTACTGCAGACCACTCTGGATAGTACCAAGCAGTGATGCAGTACTGCAGACCACTCTGGATAGTACCAAGCAGTGATGCTGTACTGCAGACAACTCTGGATAGTACCAAGCAGTGATGCTGTACTGCAGACCACTCTGGATAGTAGAAAGCAGTGATGGAGTACTGCAGACAACTCTGGATAGTACCAAGCAGTGATGCAGTACTGCAGACAACTCTGCATAGTACCAAGCAGTGATGCTGTACTGCAGACCACTCTGGATATTACCAACAATGACGCAGTACACCAGACCACTCTGGATAGTACCAAGCAGTGATGCAGTACTGCAGACCACTCTGGATAGTAGAAAGCAGTGATGGAGTACTGCAGACAACTCTGGATAGTACCAAGCAGTGATGCTGTACTGCAGACCACTCTGGATAGTAGAAAGCAGTGATGGAGTACTGCAGACAACTCTGGATAGTACCAAGCAGTGATGCAGTACTGCAGACAACTCTGCATAGTACCAAGCAGTGATGCTGTACTGCAGACCACTCTGGATATTACCAACAATGACGCAGTACACCAGACCACTCTGGATAGTACCAAGCAGTGATGCAGTACTGCAGACCACTCTGGATAGTAGAAAGCAGTGATGGAGTACTGCAGACAACTCTGGATAGTAGAAAGCAGTGATGGAGTACTGCAGACAACTCTGGATAGTACCAAACAGTGATGCAGTACTGCAGACAACTCTGCATAGTACCAAGCAGTGATGCTGTACTGCAGACCACTCTGGATAGTACCAACAGTGACGCAGTACACCAGACCACTCTGGATAGTACCAAGCAGTGATTCAGTACTGAAGACCCCTCTGGGTAGTACCAAGCAGTGACGCAGGTAGGCAGACCACTCTGGATAGTACCAAGCAGTGATGAAGTACTGAAAACCAATGTGAATAATATCAAGCAGTGATACAGTACTAAAGACCACTCTGGATAGTACCAAGCAGTGATGCAGTGCTGCAGACCACTCTGGATAGTAGAAAGCAGTGATGGAGTACTGCAGACAACTCTGGATAGTACCAAGCAGTGATGCTGTACTAAAGACGACTCTGGATAGTACCAAGCAATGACGCAGTACTGCAGACCAATATGGATAGTACCAAGAAGTTATGCAGTACTCAAGACCAGTATGGATAGTACCAAGCAGTGCTTCAGTACTGCAGACCACTCTGGATAGTATCAAGCAGTGATGCAGTACATCAGACAACTCTGGATAGTACCAAGCAGTGATGAAGTACTGAAAACCATTGTGAATAATACCAAACAGTGATGCAGTACTAAAGACCATTCTGGATAGTACAAAGCAGTGATGCTGTACTGCAGACAACTCTGGATAGTACCAAGCATTGATGCTGTACTGCAGACCACTCTGGATAGTACCAAGCAGTGATGAAGTACTGAAAACAAATGTGAATAATATCAAGCAGTGATGCAGTACTAAAGACCACTCTGGATAGTACAAAGCAGTGATGCTGTACTGCAGACCACTCTGGATAGTAGAAAGCAGTGATGGAGTACTGCAGACCAATATGGATAGTACCAAGCAGTGATTCAGTACTGCAGACCACTCTGGATAGTACCAAGCAGTGATGCAGTACTGCAGACCAATATGGATAGTACCAAGCAGTGATTCAGTACTGCAGACCAATATGGATAGTACCAAGCAGTGATTCAGTACTGCAGACCACTCTGGATAGTACCAAGCAGTGATGCAGTACTGCAGACCAATATGGATAGTACCAAGCAGTGATTCAGTACTGCAGACCACTCTGGATAGTACCAAGCAGTGATGCATTACTTTATACCACTCTGGATAGTACCAAGCAGTGATGCTGTACTGCAGACAACTCTGGATAGTACCAAGCAGTGATGCTGTACTGCAGACCACTCTGGATAGTAGAAAGCAGTGATGGAGTACTGCAGACAACTCTGGATAGTACCAAGCAGTGATGCAGTACTGCAGACAACTCTGCATAGTACCAAGCAGTGATGCTGTACTGCAGACCACTCTGGATAGTACCAACAGTGACGCAGTACACCAGACCACTCTGGATAGTAGAAAGCAGTGATGGAGTACTGCAGACAACTCTGGATAGTACCAAGCAGTGATGCTGTACTAAAGACGACTCTGGATAGTACCAAGCAGTGACGCAGTACTGCAGACCAATATGGATAGTACCAAGAAGTTATGCAGTACTAAAGACCAGTATGGATAGTACCAAGCAGTGCTTCAGTACTGCAGACCACTCTGGATAGTATCAAGCAGTGATGCAGTACATCAGACCACTCTGGATAGTACCAAGCAGTGATGAAGTACTGAAAACCAATGTGAATAATACCAAACAGTGATGCAGTACTAAAGACCATTCTGGATAGTACAAAGCAGTGATGCTGTACTGCAGACAACTCTGGATAGTACCAAGCATTGATGCTGTACTGCAGACCAATGTGAATAATACCAAGCAGTATTGCAGTACATCAGACCACTCTGGATAGTACCAAGCAGTGATGCTGTACTGCAGACCACTCTGGATAGTACCAAGCAGTGATGAAGTACTGAAAACCAATGTGAATAATATCAAGCAGTGATGCAGTACTAAAGACCACTCTGGATAGTACAAAGCAGTGATGCTGTACTGCAGACCCCTCTGGATAGTAGAAAGCAGTGATGCTGTACTAAAGACCACTCTGGATAGTATCAAGCAGTGATGCAGTACTAAAGACAACTCTGGATAGTACCAAGCATTTATGCTGTACTGCAGACAACTCTGGATAGTACAAAGCAGTGATGCTGTACTGCAGACAACTCTGGATAATACCAAGTAATGATGCTGTACTACAAACTACTCTGGATAGTACCAAGCAGTGATGCAGTACTTCAGACCAATATGGATAGTACCAAGCAGTGATTCAGTACTGAAGACCACTCTGGATAGTACGAAGCAGTGATGCAGGTCGGCAGACCACTCTGGATAGTACCAAGCAGTGATGAAGTACTGCAAACCAACGTGAATAATACCAAGCAGTATTGCAGTACATCAGACCACTCTGGATAGTACCAAGCAGTGATGCAGTACTGCAGACCAATATGGATAGTACCAAGCAGTAATGCTGTACTGCAGACCACTCTGGATAGTAGAAAGCAGTGATGCTGTACTAAAGACCACTCTGGATAGTATCAAGCAGTGATGCAGTACTAAAGACAACTCTGGATAGTACCAAGCATTGATTCTGTAATGCAGACAACTCTGGATAGTACAAAGCAGTGATGCTGTACTGCAGACCACTCTGGATAATACCAAGTAATGATGCTGTACTACAAACCACTCTGGATAGTACCAAGCAGTGATGCAGTACTTCAGACCAGTATGGATAGTATCAAGCAGTGACGCAGGTCAGCAGACCACTCTGGATAGTATCAAGCAGTGACGGAGGTCAGCAGACAACTCTGGATAGTACCAAGCAGTGATGCTGTACTGCAGACCACTCTGGATAGTACCACGCAGTGATGCAGTACTGCAGACAACTCTGGATAGTACCAAGCAGTGATGCAGTACTAAAGACAACTCTGGATAGTACAAATCAGTGATGCTGTACTGCAGACCACTCTGGATAGTACCAAGTAATGATGCTGTACTACAAACCACTCTGGATAGTACCAAGCAGTGATGCAGTACTTCAGACCAATATGGATAGTACCAAGCAGTGATTCAGTACTGCAGACCACTCTGGATAGTATCAAGCAGTGACGCAGGTCAGCAGACCACTCTGGATAGTACCAAGCAGTGATGCTGTACTGCAGACCAATATGGATAGTACCAAGCAGTAATGCTGTACTGCAGACCACTCTGGATAGTAGAAAACAGTGATGCTGTACTAAAGACCACTCTGGATAGTAGCATGCAGTGATGCTGTACTAAAAGACCAATATGGATAGTACCAAGCAGTGATTCAGTACTGCAGACCACTCTGGATAGTACCAAGCAGTGATGCATTACTTCAGACCACTCTGGATAGTACAAAGCAGTGATGGAGTACTGCAAACCAACGTGAATAATACCAAGCAGTATTGCAGTACATCAGACCACTCTGGATAGTACCAAGCAGTGATGCAGTACTGCAGACCAATATGGATAGTACCAAGCAGTAATGCTGTACTGCAGACCACTCTGGATAGTAGAAAGCAGTGATGCTGTACTAAAGACCACTCTGGATAGTATCAAGCAGTGATGCTGTACTGCAGACAACTCTGGATAGTACCAAGCAGTGATGCTGTACTGCAGACCACTCTGGATAGTACAAAGCAGTGATGGAGTACTGCAGACAACTCTGGATAGTACCAAGCAGTGATGCAGTACTGCAGACAACTCTGCATAGTACCAAGCAGTGATGCTGTACTGCAGACCACTCTGGATAGTACCAACAGTGACGCAGTACACCAGACCACTCTGGATATTACCAAGCAGTGATGCAGTGCTGCAGACCACTCTGGATAGTAGAAAGCAGTGATGGAGTACTGCAGACAACTCTGGATAGTACCAAGCAGTGATGCTGTACTAAAGACGACTCTGGATAGTACCAAGCAGTGACTCAGTACTGCAGACCAATATGGATAGTACCAAGAAGTTATGCAGTACTAAAGACCAGTATGGATAGTACCAAGCAGTGCTTCAGTACTGCAGACCACTCTGGATAGTATCAAGCAGTGATGCAGTACATCAGACCACTCTGGATAGTACCAAGCAGTGATGAAGTACTGAAAACCAATGTGAATAATACCAAACAGTGATGCAATACTAAAGACCATTCTGGATAGTACAAAGCAGTGATGCTGTACTGCAGACAACTCTGGATAGTACCAAGCATTGATGCTGTACTGCAGACCAATGTGAATAATACCAAGCAGTATTGCAGTACATCAGACCACTCTGGATAGTACCAAGCAGTGATGCTGTACTGCAGACCACTCTGGATAGTACCAAGCAGTGATGAAGTACTGAAAACCAATGTGAATAATATCAAGCAGTGATGCAGTACTAAAGACCACTCTGGATAGTACAAAGCAGTGATGCTGTACTGCAGACCACTCTGGATAGTAGAAAGCAGTGATGGAGTACTGCAGACCAATATAGATAGTACCAAGCAGTGATTCAGTACTGCAGACCACTCTGGATAGTACCAAGCAGTGATGCAGTACTGCAGACCAATATGGATAGTACCAAGCAGTGATTCAGTACTGCAGACCACTCTGGATAGTACCAAGCAGTGATGTTGTACTAAAAGACCACTCTGGATAGTACCAAGCAGTGGTGTTGTACTAAATACCACTCTGGATAGTACCAAGCGGTGATGCTGTACTAAAGACAACTCTGGATAGTACCAAGCAGTGATGCTGTACTAAAGACAACTCTGGATATTACCAAGCAGTTATGCTATACTGCGGACCACTCTGGATATTACCAAGCAGTGATGCTATACTCCAGACCAATCTGCATAGTACCAAGCAGTGATGCTCTACTGCAGACCACTCTGGATAGGAGCAGAAGTACAAGGTGAGTATTTCTGAAAAACCTCAGCCTGCGAAGATAGACCTCAGCCTGCGGAGAAAGACCTCAGCCTGCGGAGAAAGATCTCAACCTGTGGAGAAAGTACATGCTCTGTTTCACCGTAGCATACACATCGTCCACATCTTAGGGCATGGTCAACATGTACTCCCAGGTATTTAAGGGAGTCAACCTGCTGGATGTGTTCACTGTGAAGGACAGCCGTCAGCCACTGACCTGCGGTAAAATATCACCTCCTATGTTTTTGTAACATTCAGGACCAGAGAGTTTATGTCACACCACTACACATGGCTTTTTACACTGTCTAGATACAGTGGGAGGTGGCTATTGTCATCCATTAGGGATAGCAGGACAGTGTCATCAGAGAACCTAATAATGTGATGCTTGGTGTTTTGACTGGTGCAATTGTTGATGTACAGAATTAATAGGATGGGGAGTTCACACAACCTTGCAGGAATCCGCAGTTTGTGACCATAAGAGGGGAGAGAGTGTTGTTTACCTTGACCACCTGAGTTCTGTCACTGAAAAATTATTGATAGCATTGAATGAGGTGTGGGTTAATGTACTCTTATTTCATGTTGGCTAGTAGAAGGTGTGGTTGTATGATTTAATATTACATTTTTAATTTAACCTTTATTTAACTAGGGAAGTCAGTTAAGAACAAATTCAAATTTACAATGATGGCTGACCCCGGTATGGTGGTGAAGGCAGAGGAAACATCTATAAAGAGTTCTCTGGCGTAGGTTTTTGGTTGGTCAAGGTCTTTCAGTATCAGGTGTGTGAGGGTGGTCACTGCATCCTCTGTTTCTATAGGAAACTGGTAGGGGTCCAGTTTCTATCCACAGAGAGTTTTAGGTTCGACCTGGCCAAAGCTTTCGCCTCTGTCAATCACCACATTCTATGGGGGTGCCACAGGGTGCCACAGACTCTCTTCTCTGTATACATCAATGAGGTCACTCTTGCTGCTGGTGATTCTCTGATCCACCTCTACACAGACAACACCATTCTGTATACTTCTGGCCCTTCTTTGGACACTGTGTTAACTAACCTCCAGATGAGCTTCAATGCCATACAACTCTCTTTCCCTGGCCTTCAACTGCTCTTAAATGCAAGTGAAACAAAATGCATGCTCTTCAACCGATCGCTGCCCGCACCTGCCCGCCCGCCCAGCATCACTACTCTGGACGGTTCTGACTTAGAATATGTGGACAACTACAAAACCTAGGTGTCTGGTTAGACTGTAAACTCTCCTTCCAGACTCACATTAAGCATCTCCAATCCAAAATGAAATCTAGAATCGGCTTCCTATTTCGCAACAAAGCATCTTTCACTCTATGCTGCCAAACATACCCTCATAAAACTGACCATCCTACCGATCCGCAACTTCGGCGATGTAATTTACAAAATAGCCTCCAAAACTCTACTCAACAAATTGGATGCAGTCTATCACAGTGCCATCTGTTTTGTCACCAAAGCCCCATATGCTACCCACCAATGCAACCTGTACGCTCCTTGGCTGGCCCTCACTTCGTACTCGTTGTCCAAACCACTGGCTCCAGGTCATCTACAAGTCTCTGCTAGGTAAAGCCCCGCCTTATCTCAGCTCAATGGTCAAAATAGCAGCACCCACCCGTAGCACGCGTTCCAGCAGGTATATTTCACTGGTCACCCACAAAGCCAATTCTGGCCACCTTTCCTTCCAGTTCTCTGCTGCCAATGACTGGAACGAACGGCAAAAATCACTGAAGCTGGAGACTCCCTCTCCCTCACTAGCTTTAAGCACCAGCTGTCAGAGCAGCTCACAGATCACTGCACATGTACACAGCCCGTCTGTAAATAGCCCATCCAACTACCTCATTCCCATACTGTATTTATTTATCTTGCTCCTTTGCAGCCCAGTACCTTTACTTGCACATTCATCTTCTGCACATCTAACATTCCAGTGTTTAATTGTTATACTGTAATTCCTTCGCTACCATGGCCTATTTACTCCAGTCCAGTTGTTGATAGATAAGAGAATATAGATACATTGTTGGACGTGAACGGAATCACATTCCAGTACAGTAGGTGATCGATAAAGAATCTAAATTAATTGGGTGCCGTGACCAGCCTCACACTCCAGTACAGTAGGTGCTAGATTAGAGAATATAGATAGTGGATTCGACAGGCCACACACTCCAGTCCAGAAGGTGATAGATATAGAATAATGATGAATGGAGCCTTGACTAGCCTCAAATTCCAGTAGAGTAGGTGATGCATAGATAATATAGACGAATACAGTAGGTTATAGATAAGAGAACATAGATGAATATGTTGCCTTGAACGGTCTCACATTCTATTAAAGTAGGTGGTAGAGAATATAGATTAATAGGGGGCAGTGACCGGCCTCAGACTCCAGTACAGTAGGTGATATAAAATATATATTAATAGGGGGCCGTGACCAGCCTCAGACTCCAGTACAGTAGATGATAGAGAATATAGATGAGTTCGGGGCAGTGACCGGGCTTACACTCCAGCACAGTAGTTGATAGAGAATATAGATTAATAGCGGGGAGGTGACCGGCTTTACACTACAGTACAGTAGGAGATAGATAGAGAATATAGATTAATAGGGGGCAGTGACCGGCCTCACACTCCAGTACAGTAGGTGATATATAATATGGATATATAGCGGGGAGGTGACCGGCCTCACACTCCGGTACAGTAGGTGATATATAATAAATATTAATAGGGGGCCATGACCGGCCTCACACTCCAGTACAAACTAAGGAGATGATTGTGGACTTCAGGAAACAGCAGAGAGAACACCCCTCTATCCACATCGATGGAACAGTAGTGGAGAGGGTAGTAAGTTAAGTTCCTCGGCGTACACATCACAGACAAACTGAATTGGTTCACCCACACAGACAACATCGTGAAGAAGGCGCAGCAGCGCCTCTTCAACCTCAGGAGGCTGAAGAAATTTGGCTTGTCACCAAAAGCACTCACAAACTTCTACAGATGCTCAATCGAGAGCATCCTGTCGGGCTGTATCACCGCCTGGTACAGCAACTGCTCCACCCACAACCGTATGGCTCTCCAGAGGGTAGTGAGGTCTGCACAACGCATCACCGGGGGCAAACTACCTGCCCTCCAGGACACCTACACCACCCGATGTCACAGGAAGGCCATAAAGATCATCAAGGACAACAACCACCCGAGCCACTGCCTGTTCACCCCGCTATCATCCAGAAGGCGAGGTCAGTACAGGTGCATCAAAGCTGGGACCGAGAGACTGAAAAACAGCTTCTATCTCAAGGCCATCAGACTGTTAAACAGCCACCACTAACATTGAGTGGCTGCTGCCAACACACTGACTCAACTCCAGCCACTTTAATAATGGGAATTGATGTAAAATATATCACTAGCCACTTTAAACAATGCTACCTAATATAATGTTTACATACCCTACATTATTCATCTCATATGTCTACGTATATACTGTACTCTATATCATCTACTGCATCTTTATGTAATACAAAATGTAAAAATGTGAATGTGTTTTTGCAGAGCATACAACCATGCCGACAACCATCCGTGGAGATCAGTGGACAAAGGGCTGGACAACGGATACCAACTGGGATGGGTCCCGAGGAAAATGTGGCTTCTTCATCAACATCTTTATGCTTTTGTTAATAAAAGAATGGTAAAAAATACTCTCGCCAGCCTTGATCCATACATGGGCTTGCAGAACGCAAAGTTCTTTGTTTGTCAGACGAATCATTGGGTCGAAACTACAGAGCAGTACAAAACAAGAGAACACATGGTTAATGCTCTGAAAAAATATGTATATAGATATATATATAAAGTATTGAGATAAACTTTTGTCATTGACCAAATACTTATTTTCCTCCATAATTTTCAAATAAATTCATTAACAATCCTACAATGTGATTTTCTGGATTTTTTTTTCTCAATTTTGTCTGTCATAGTTGAAGTGTACCTATGATGAAAATTACAGGCCTCTCTCATCTTTTTAAGTGGGAGAACTTGCACAATTGGTGGCTGACTAAATACTTTTTTGCCCCACTGTATATATACATATAGCGAAAATCAGATGTCAACATCAGCCTATCTCAGGATATATAATGAGTCAATATCTGGCCATACCATGTATGATAAGAAAAGTATGTAGTATGCTGCTGCTGGCTGTGCCCAGGAAAGATTTCTAAGAACATGTCTGCAACTTCATCATCAGCAAGCTGTCAAACTATTGTATATAAAGCACAAGCTGCTACACGCTGTTTATCAGTGCCCAAAATCACTAGTAGTAGCTAGCAGGCACATTGAGCAGGCAGGTGTTTTTTCAACATGACATTGGCGACATGTTGTCTTATGTAAACAAGTGCAAGACCGAGGCGCTGAGTAATGGACAGGTCTGATTCACTGTCTGGAGCTACATTTGGATAGAGCGCAATCAGCCCAGCTGTTTCATCTCATGTTAGTGCACAAGTGGGCATGATTGTAATCCAAACCCAATCCTAATGAAAGTCGTGACAACCTCAGTTACAGTGCCTTGCGAAAGTATTCGGCCCCCTTGAACTTTGCGACCTTTTGCCACATTTCAGGCTTCAAACATAAAGATAGAAAACTATTTTTTTGTGAAGAATCAACAACAAGTGGGACACAATCATGAAGTGGAACGACATTTATTGGATATTTCAAACTTTTTTAACAAATAAAAAACTGAAAAATTGGGCGTGCAAAATTATTCAGCCCCTTTACTTTCAGTGCAGCAAACTCTCTCCAGAAGTTCAGTGAGGATCTCTGAACGATCCAATGTTGACCTAAATGACTAATGATGATAAATACAATCCACCTGTGTGTAATCAAGTCTCTGTATAAATGCACCTGCACTGTGATAGTCTCAGAGGTCCGTTAAAAGCGCAGAGAGCATCATGAAGAACAAGGAACACACCAGGCAGGTCCGAGATACTGTTGTGAAGAAGTTTAAAGCCGGATTTGGATACAAAAAGATTTCCCAAGCTTTAAACATCCCAAGGAGCACTGTGCAAGCGATAATATTGAAATGGAAGGAGTATCAGACCACTGCAAATCTACCAAGACCTGGCCGTCCCTCTAAACTTTCAGCTCATACAAGGAGAAGACTGATCAGAGATGCAGCCAAGAGGCCCATGATCACTCTGGATGAACTGCAGAGATCTACAGCTGAGGTGGGAGACTCTGTCCATAGGACAACAATCAGTCGTATATTGCACAAATCTGCCCTTTATGGAAGAGTGGCAAGAAGAACGCCATTTCCCCAAAGATATCCATAAAAAGTGTCGTTTAAAGTTTGCCACAAGCCACCTGGGAGACACACCAAACATGTGGAAGAAGGTGCTCTGGTCAGATGAAACCAAAATTGAACTTTTTGGCAACAATGCAAAACGTTATGTTTGGCGTAAAAGCAACACAGCTCATCACCCTGAACACACCATCCCCACTGTCAAACATGGTGGTGGCAGCATCATGGTTTGGGCCTGCTTTTCTTCAGCAGGGACAGGGAAGATGGTTCAAATTGATGGGAAGATGGATGGAGCCAAATACAGGACCATTCTGAAAGAAAACCTGATGGAGTCTGCAAAAGACCTGAGACTGGGACGGAGATTTGTCTTCCAACAAGACAATGATCCAAAACATAAAGCAAAATCTACAATGGAATGGTTCAAAAATAAACATATCCAGGTGTTAGAATGGCCAAGTCAAAGTCCAGACCTGAATCCAATTGAGAATCTGTGGAAAGAAGTGAATACTGCTGTTCACAAATGCTCTCCATCCAACCTCACTGAGCTCGAGCTGTTTTGCAAGGAGGAATGGGAAAAAATGTCAGTCTCTCGATGTGCAAAACTGATAGAGACATACCCCAAGCGACTTACAGCTGTAATCCCAGCAAAAGGTGGCGCTACAAAGTATTAACTTAAGGGGGCTGAATAATTTTGCAAGCCCAATTTTTCAGTTTTTGATTTGTTAAAAAAGTTTGAAATATCCAATAAATGTCGTTCCACTTCATGATTGTGTCCCACTTGTTGTTGATTCTTCACAAAAAAATACAGTTTTATATCTTTATGTTTGAAGCCTGAAATGTGGCAAAAGGTCGCAAAGTTCAAGGGGGCCGAATACTTTCGCAAGGCACTGTATGTAAATCTCACAAAACTCAGTACCAGTTTTAGGTCAATTTGGTCGCTGGAGTAAATGTTTCTGACTAATATCGATGCCACATATGCTGTTTTCAACTAGGTAAGTTGCGTTTTGCATTCAGTTGCTTTACAAAATGACTGCATAACATTTTAGAGCATAATTGATTCGATGTCCCCTATAATATAACAGACAACTTTAGAATCATGCCTTGCCCATTGAGAGAAGCATTCACTTTCTCCATCAAGGACACCATGCCATTTGGCAGACCTTGAACTCTGTGTGAACGTACTAGGTCCCAGAACATTCATTCAGTTTTCTGTTGGTTCACAGTCCAATATGTACCTGAAAACAACTAGAAGGAGTTCCAGGGGAACGTTTTTTTTGGGAGCAGGGAAACGTGGGAGCACATTTTGGACTGATGTTTTCCGCTCCAGAGCAGTGACTGGTTACCATCGCAGCTGTTGTTTGGTAATTGTATTACCGTAATCAGGTCCTGGACCTGGCACTGATACTCTGCTCCAGTCAAAACACTGTCTAGGATCTAACTTGCTATGATAATGTACCATTGCCCCACTTAATGAGTGAATCACAGATACAGAGTACAGAGCATGCCTAAGTCCTCTCAAGCATCCAAGAGAGAATGATCTAGTCTAGTGATCTAGTCTAGTTATTACTTATGTTCCATATGTTATAATTTTTTTAGATATTTATGTTATCTATATTTAACGTAGTGCTTCAGCTTGCTATTACTTTGTGTCACAGCGCTACATGTTTAAATAGAAGAAATTTAATTCAGACCCATGTTTGACAATATTAAAAATGTGTATTCGGTGTAGTAGTGCCATGTTTGTGTAAGGATGTTAAATAATATTCTGTTTGTGGATGAAAATCATACAGAGGAGGTGTAAGAGTTCAGCTGAACTGAAATACTACAGTATTTCTAATGTTTCTAATTGGTCGTTACATTCAATATATCAATTAATACAAAGCGATTGCAGAGTTTGGATATGCAACACCAAGTTCATTAACGCGTTTAGAAGAGAGGGGTTATATGTTGATTAATCCCTCTTAACATGCAGGCACAGTTTGTTAAACCTTTCTTAAAGAAGCAAAGGTTTATTCAGAAGTCTGCCCAGACCAGAATGTGATGGAGAGGAGTAGTCGATGTCCTATGCTCCCCAAGTAAGAAAAGCCTTATATTTTCATTTTAAATATAATATATAAACCAACACAGGTTTACCAAATCTATATGAGAATAAGATTGGGTAATTTTACCAATCTTAATGATAATGTTTGTTGAGATTACCTAATCTTAATGGTAATATCTGTTGAGATTATCCAATCTTAATGATAATATTTGTTGAGATTACCCAATCTTAATGATAAGGTTTTAAATGTGTAAGTTATTTGTATATTTGAAGGCACTATAAATATAGTGCTACTATTTTATTACTATATAACTACTACTATACTAGGGGTCTGTGTTCATTCTTGAAGTACACAATGTTCTTGTTGCCTCAAGATCCTGCAGGTGGAGCAGTAGTATCAGCTATGGCTCTGGATTCTTCCCTCGATGGACAAGGACAAGGACACACATCTCAACTCTCTATAGCCCTCAGGCCTTTCACTGCATAATTGTCTATCTCACTCTGTGTCAGGTTGCCAGCCACTCACCCTTGTCTGTAATAACAACTATTTTGTCTGTGCAGTATACTGCTTCTGCTGAGACATTCTCTTAGGACATTTTGTATCTACTGGCCCAAAATCAGCTTTTATTAAGTCAGCATCTCACCATATGGTCTAGTATATTCTTGTACACTCACTCTCTTTTTCTGAGTCAACATTAATTAAATCAATGCAGTCAGACTGTAATCATGGTCATTTGTTCATTGGTCCTACCTGTAGGTATAGCGATGTGATGAATTATTATTTATTGTAATACCTTTAAAGGAAAAAACATCTGAATATTTTTTCTCCTAATCTGCAAGTCATTAATATAATCAGAGTTGATTTCATGACTTCACTGAGTTGAAATGGAAATTACTCCCATCCTAATGTCAACTGTTTCTCAGTCAGTCTATCTTAATCACCATAAAGTGATAGTTCAGCCAAATTACAAAACAGCTTGATGTTATTTGGGTAAATTATCCCTTTAAGGCCTCTTGCAATTCACCAACTTTGAGTTGAGACTACCTAAAAAGCATCACATTGAATCATCTTAGATCCTCACCTTTATTGCACAGCTCTTTGTTATTTATGGCTGATGGGGCCCGTAAGTAGAGGTAATGCTAATATTATTGCAGATAAGGAAAGACTTTAAAGACCAACATTTTATGGCTACTCATGAACCCCCTTTTATGTCCTGAGAGTTCCTGTGCAGTTATGCACTGTTGAGAATGTCTAGCCAGAGCCATAGATGAACAGCTCCGACAAGTGATCCTCAATTTTTGTAATGTGTGTAGTTTTGTGAAGTAATAGATGTGCACACACATGGACGCACGCACACACAATAGAAGACACTGAGTAGCATTGGTATCGTGCCCCAACTCTTATCCAGAGCAACTTACAATTAGTCCATAATCTTCAAATAGCTGGGTGAGACAACCACATATCACAGTCTTAGCAAGTACATTTTCCCTCAATAAAGTAGTTATCAGTAAAGTCAAGTAGGAACATGCTTTTTATTATGTGGGCGGAGGGTAAGGTTTCAGATGTTTTCAGAAGATAGGCAGGGACTGTTCTAGCTTCAGGGGGAAGCTGGTTCTGATGGTTCACGTTGTAATCTAGGAGGATGAGAACAGAGGAGAGAGCTTCTGTGAAACAGAGGAGAGCGGTTTCAGTTTAGTGAGCTGACTTGTTGGTGTCAAGAAGATTGAACTGAGAGTGATAATAAGAGAGTGGATCAGAAACAGCACACTCAAGTTTTTTTGTGTTTTGGAAAGAAAAGAAAGAATGGATACCGTCTGTAGTTTTTGACGTCAGAGAGGTTGTGTGTTGGTTTCTTGAGGAGAGGAGCAACTTTGGTCATCTTGTAGTAACATAGCAAAGTTGCGGGTGTTAATAAAATCTTGATGTTGAGGTAAAAAGGTTTGTGAGTGTTATATTTGAGTGTTGATTCTAGTAGGCTTGAAATTGATGCCATCTGCGTTGAATAAATTAAATGTTATTTGAATCATTGTGGAATCAACACCATATTGCGTTGTTGATACTTGACTGCGTTCAGTTAATTTCCGTTAAATCTATCAGAGGGAAAAAGATATTGGAGGGGCCTCATTATCATAAATCCCAGCATACTTTGTTGCAGGTTGCTTTTTAGAATAGTTTGTTTTAATATCTATGTTTCTGGATGCACACTTATTTATTAATTAATCTTATACTACACAAAATAACCTAACTTATTCTAAACTAATTCAGTCTGTAAGTCGTTTCACCCGTTAATGAGGTTTTCCCGTTTTAAATTTTTTATTTCACATTTATTTAACCGGGTAGGCTAGTTGAGAACAAGTTCTCATTTACAACTGCGACTTGGCAAGATAAAGCAAAGCGGTGCAACAGAAACAACACAGAGTTACATGGAATAAACAAGCGTACAGTTTAGATGGTTTAGGTAGTCTCATTTATCAATCTTTCCTACCCTGGCAGTCATTCTAACTCCAGGTTTCAGTTGATTAAAAGTTCCCAATTGTTGGATATCCTAATTCTGGCTAGATTCCAATAGGAAAAATGTAACACTTTGCAAGCCAGCATAAGGTGACTTGCTGATGTGGCCTACAAACCAGGGGTTTCAGACCAATGTGTTAGGTTATAACTTGGCAGTCATAGTATGGTATCATCATAAAAAGCTATCTATTGTCATAAATAATAACATTTTGATGATAAAATATTAACTTAGGTTGGTTAAGGCTACAGGACTAAAAGCCATCAAATGCAAACCTGTGCTTAGTCCCCTCCTGTACTCCCTGTTCACCCACAACCAGTGGTGGAAAAAGTACCCAAAAGCTTAAGTAAAAATACTTGAGTAAAAGTAAAGATACCTTACCTTAAAATGACTCAAGTAAAAGTGAAAGTCTTCTCATTAGAATACGACTTGAGTAAAAATCTTAAAGTACCTGATATTAAATATGCTTAGGTATCAAAGAAAAAGTGTGAATCGTAAGAGCCGTAAATCCAAAAAGCAGAACCTTTTATTTATTTTGAGTTTTTCTGAATATTCCCCTGGACATCAATGCACATTATAGGGTCGACCTCGAGAATACAATGGTTTTGCAGGTTGTCTTCTTTGCAGTTGCTCTATGCATCTCAGAGGATTTCTAACACATTAATGTAGTTCCTGGGATGTTTTACACTTTTATGATCACTTGCAAGACTGCAAAAAGGATGATCTGTAACGCCACCTCTACCTTTGGAGAGGTAGAGGCCATACTGTTTCATTTTAAATGACCTGACACACCAGTGACCACAGCACCTCTTCTTCCCTCTTTTTCCTTTCCTCCTTAGCCTACCTACTATTGGAGTTCAGCATCAATATAGCCTTTGTTGGGCCTCGGCAAGAGGATGTGAGAAATCCCTTATTGTCAAAGCGCGACGCCAAGCCGGCCAGTGCTTGTTTACCCACATGTCAGTGAGGCGGGTGTCAGAGTAACGGCCCACAGCCACAAGACATCCCTGTTGGGACGAGGGAGAGGAGAGAGGGTTTAGAGGCGCGGGGAGAAAGGGAGACAGGGCTCGAGAGGCGAGAAGAGCACAAGCAGCAGCCTTGTGCTGTATGACCAGGGACTGTCCAGCGGGACAATCCATCATCTGTATGAGGAGAGTCAGCTGACCTGAGCCAAGGAGAGGAGAAGAAAAAAGAAGGCAAGAGATGAGGGAGTAGAGGCAGGTTGAGAAGGGGAAACCATCACTGGTTTATGGGGAAAACTTCATCCCATGCAGACATGGGGAGAGCAGACATGAACTGACGTTTGGATTTTTTTTGTGTGTGTGTGTTGGCGGGGAGTGGGGGCATCTGACTGGGGAGGTTGTCCACAAATACATAGGTACTCAGAAATCATCCTTGCAGAGAGAGATTTGAGTCCAAAATGAAACACTTTAAAGCAACCATGCTGTGTACATAAGCCCTGTGTAACCTGTGTAACATTTTGAAATTACATTGCGTCACTCATACACTGTAAGACTTTCCTGTAATTTAAATGTGTTTTAGATTATTAATGCTGAACACAAAAAAGGTGCTAAGTATAACCATATGGGGGCGGCAGGTAGCCTAGTGGTTAGAGCGTTGGGCCAGTAAACAAAAGGTTGCTTGATCAAATCCCTGAGCTGACAATGAACTGCCCATGAACAAGGCAGTTATATCCCACTGTTCCTAGGCCGTGGGAAATATGATAATGATGGGCTTGGCTTTGAGTGTTTTACTCAACCCAGAATTCCATAATACAAATTAGACCTAAATGGATGATGAGGGTGAAGAGTTTGATTTAACTTAGAAAGACAATAGTGCAATGATGAGTTTGTGTTATGCCTATTTATAGTATCAGCAGCAAATCATTCAACCATGTGATATCATTAATAACAAGCTGTTATGGGACTGTTTTATTTACTATAACTCTATTACTACCGTCTAGTTAATATTATGATTGTGGGGCTTGCGAAGTAAAGGCCCCAGCTTCAATCTTCAACATAATACTTCTTCTTCTTATTAGCTGTTTTAGTAACCCATCAACTGCTCTGTTTCTAGATACAGTAAATCATGTCAGAAGCTACCCGATTCATTACTTACCATCAACAGCTACAAATTCTAAGAAAACTACATCATGTTTTGAAGTTCACTTTCATTGCTTTGTCTAACAACACTATCATAAATCTAGCAAAGAAGTTATGTGGGTCAGAGTGTAGTATTTAATTAGTATTAAAGCACAATGTACTTCATGTTAGCATGTTTCTCACACTTGGTTTAACCATAATGGAGCAGTGTTGTCAAGGCTACTGTTGCCTAGCAATGCTTGCCTTGCTGAAATGTCTTCATAGACATATTCCCATGATTTGTGAATCTCTTTCGGACTGAACAGCTAGCGCAAAAATGTTGAATGCTTCCCCAGTCTGGGCGAACTACAAGGATAAAGATAAGATTTCTAGTGCTCACAAGCTTTGTCCTCCTTCTCAGGATAATGCCCTGTCCTCTAAATAACTCAACTGGCTAGTTTGCCTGTCTCTAAAGAGGAGGGCGGGCTGTATCCCTTGGATTGGATGCAGCAGATTAGGAATGGTTTCTACCAATGAAAAGTTACGGCTGTTTTTCAGAGTTTAGATAGACAAAAAGTCGGTACTAAACATCTACTAATAAATAGCTCTCTGTATCATCACTGAGCAGCCCAAACAGAGCCATTGTCACGCCCTGACCTTAGAGAGCCGTTTTATTTCTCTATTTGGTTTGGTCAGGGTGTGATTCGGGTAGGCATTCCATGTTGTCTATTTCTTTGTTTTTGGCCGAGTATGGTTCCCAATCAGAGGCAGCTGTCTATCGTTGTCTCTGATTGGGGATCCTATTTAGGCATCCCTTTTTCCCACTTTCTGTTGTAGGATCTTGGTTTTGTTAGTTGCTGGTTTAGCGCTACTATACTTTACGTGTCGTTTATCTTTCTTGTTTTTTTTGGTGTTCATTTAATAAATTCAAAATGTACGCCTACCCCGCTGCACCTTGGTCTCATTCCGACGACAGCCGTAACAGAAGATGTGCACAGTGTCTCCAGGGAGCATTCACGGGCCAATGCGCTCGGTGCCAGCGCCCTGCAATTGCTGGGCGGAAGTGGGAATCCAGCCAGGACGGGTTGTGCCAGCTCTACGCTCGAGACCTCTAGAGCGCCTCCACTGCCCAGTGTATCCGGTGCCTGTTCCACGGACAGGCTTCCAGTGCTTCGCCCTAGTCCGGTGAGACCTGTTCCGGTTCCACGTACCAGGACTCCAGTATGTCTCCCCAGCCTGGTAAGCCCTGTGGCAGCTCCACGCACCAGGCCTCCAGTACGTCTCCTCAGTCCGGTGAGACCTGTTCCGGCTCCACGTACGAAGCCTCTAATGATGATCCATGGCACGAAGCATCCAGTGAGGATCCATAGCCCGGAGCCTGTAGTGTTGATCGATGGCACGAAGCCAAGAGTAATGATCCATGGCCCGTAGCCTGCAGTGAAGATCCAGGGCACGGAGCCTCCAGCGACGGTACCCAGTCCGGAGCCTCCAGCGACGGTACCCAGTCCGGAGCCTCCAGCGACGGTCCGCAGTTCGGGTCTCCAGCGACGGTCCGCAGTCCGGAGCCTCCAGCGACGGTCCAAAGTTCTCAGCCTCCAGCGACGGTCCGCAGTTCGGAGCCTCCAGCGACGGTCCGCAGTCCGGAGCCTCCAGCGACGGTCCAAAGTTCTCAGCCTCCAGCGACGGTCCGCAGTTCGGAGCCTCCAGCGACGGTCCGCCGTTCGGAGCCTCCAGCGACGATCTGCAGTCCAGATCCTCCAGCGAAGGTTTCCAATCTGGAGCCTCCGGTGACGATCTGCAGTCCGGAGCCTCCAGTGGTGGTTCCCAGTTCAGAGCCTCCGGCGATGATCCATGGTCCGGGTCCTCCGGCAACGCTTCACGATCCATGGTCCGGTTCCACAGAAGCCGCCACCGAGGGTAGATGCCCACCGGGACCCTCCCCTATAGGTTCAGGTTTGCGCCCGGGAGACTGCGCCTTTGGTTAGGTCAGGGTGTGATTTGGGTGGGCATTTTATTTTGTTTATTTCTTTGTTCTTGGCTGACTATGGTTCCCAATCAGAGGCAGCTGTCTATAATTGTCTCTGATTGGGGATCATATTTAGGCATCCATTTTTCCCACTTTCTGTTGTGGGATCTTGGTTTTGTTAGTTGCTGGTTTAGCGCTACTATACTTTACGTGTCGTTTATCTTTCTTGTTTTTTTTTATGTTCATTTAATAAATTCAAAATTTACGCCTACCACCCTGCACCTTGGTCTCATTCCGACGACAGCCGTAACAGCCATACAGATACTCACAGAGCAGAGGGCAACAATTTAGACCACAAACACTGACCATAATGACACAAATATTGACCACACAACTACTGAACCATACATCTACAGAACACAACTACACAAATACTGACCACAATGACTGAACACAATTACTGACCACAACCAAACAACTACTGACCTCAACTACTGACCACAACAACTGACCACAACTACTGATCACAACAACTTCTGACCAGAACCTCATAATTTTTGACCACAACCACTGAAAAAAACTGCTGACCACAATCTACAGACCATAACCACACAACTACTTCATATTATTTTGCACGCTAATCCTCTTGCACCATTTAAACAAGAAATGCCATTCAAACTTTATAATGTGTAGACTGATCTGCATTAGGTTGCTTACATTTTTTGATAGCATTTGTACTTTTTGTACTACAACAATATTTACATGAGCTCCCAATGAATTTCAATGGCAATAACGTGCTTAGACTTACTGTCACGAATTACTAAGGTGGGTGGAATCAGGCGCAGAGAGCAGGTTTCAGTTACTTGTCAGTTTATTCTCCGCCGCACAAACGAGGGTCACGCCAACACACAGGGCGAATAAAATACCCAGCCCTAACACAGGACCAAAATAGTCCGGAGAATAAAACACACGAAAAACCACCATATAACAGGATAACAAAAACAATCCCGCAAAAAACAAGGGCGGGACAACCTACTATATACAAGGACGCTAATTAAACTAAAATACACACAGGTGAAACTAATAAGACAAAACCAACAGACAAACGAAAAAGGGATCGGTAGTGGCTAGTAGGACGGTGACGACGACCGCCGAGCACCGCCCGAACAGGCAGGGGAGCCAACTTCGGCAGAAGTCGTGACACTTACTTGGGGGAAATATGTAAATTCATCTCCTACAAAATGTAAGCTATCAGCGCCAATGTCAGGTTTTGTGCTACTGGTGTAGAAATCAGGTGCAGGAGAGCAGAGAGTTGTGATCAGGCACACACTTTATTTGGCAGAAGCAAACAACAGATGGACGCAACTGCGTCAAACAAACCTCCAGCCAAAGGCAGAAGTGAAAAGCGCAACAAAGTCACAAAGATGCAAAATGTTTAACAATTAAACATACTATGGGGTTTAACATGGTACCCGGAGAAAAACCAGCCTGGCACATCACAAAGCAATTCCACACAAAGACATGGGGGGAACAGAGGGATTATATATGTAGTGTGATTAGGGAATGTAAACCAGGTGTGTAGGGAAACAAGACAAAACACATGGAACAATAAAAAGTGGAGCGGCGATGGCTAGAAGGCCGGTGACATTGACCACCGAACGCCGCCCGAACAAGGAGAGGAGCCGACTTCGGTGGAAGTCGTGACAGCCAAACTAACATTGAGAGGTTCACAATGACCCAATTTAAAAAGATTGTATCTTAAATTTGGTAAGAAGAGATAATCCTTTGAAGGATTAGTCCCCCCCCCCCTTTTTTTAAAATTTCACCTAAAATGACATACCCAAATCTAACTGCCTGTATCTCAAGCACTGAAGCAAGGATATGCATATTCTTGCTACCATTTGAAAGTAAACACGTTGAAGTTTATAGAAATATGAAAGGAATGTAGTAGAATAACACAATAGATCTGGTAAAGAAAATACAAAGAAAAAAAACAACCATTCTTTTGTATTTTTTTGTACCATCATCTTTGAAATGCAAGAGAAAGGCCATAATGTATTAATCCTTTGGCCATAGTGTCATGGCATTAGTGTCTGTGCAAAGTGTTAGACTGATCCAATGAACAATTGCATTTCTGTTCAAAATGTTGTATCAAGACTGCATCAATGTGTCACGGGCGTCGTAAGAAGTGGACCAGAGCGCAGCGTGGTGAGCATACATTTTTGTTTATTTCAGTAAATATCGCCAACAAAACAAAGACACAACCTTGAAGCTTAACATAGGCTATAATGCTTCTAACAAAGTCAACTTCCCACAAACACAACAGGGAAAAGGCTGCCTAAGTATGATTCCCAATCAGAGACAACTATAGACAGCTGTCCCTAATTGAGAACCATACCCGGCCAAAACATAGAAATAACAAAACATAGAATGACCCACCCAAATCACACCCTGACCAAACCAAAATAGAGACATAAAAAGGCTCTCTCAGGTCAGGGCGTGACACAATGTGCCAGTCAATGTGCCTAATTTGTTTATTAAGATCTTTTCATGTTCAAAATTGTGCACTCTCCTCAAACAATAGCATGATATTATTTTACAGTAATAGCTACTGTAAATTGGACAGCGCAGTTAGATTAACAAGCATTTAAGCTTTCTGCCAATATCACATATGTCTATGTTCGTGTTACTTACAACCTCATGCTAATCGCATTAGCATACGTTAGCTCAACCATCCTGTGGAAGGGACACCCATCCCAAAGAAGATACTTGGGAGAAATATCTAAATGTAAGTCTATGGCACATTATTGACATTGAAATTCATTTGGAGCTCATGTACAAATTGCTGTAGTACAAAAAGTACAAATGCTATCCACTTTTTTTTCAAGCAACCTAATCCAGATCAGTTTACACATTATAAAGTTTGAATGGCATTTCTAGTGTAAATGGTGCAAGAGGATTAGCGTGCAAAATAATAATAAGAAGTAGTTGTGTGGTTATGGTCTGTAGTTTGTGGTCAGTACTTATGTGGTCAAAAGTTGGGTGCTTGTGGTCAGTAGTTGTCGTCCATAGTTGTCGTCAGTAGTTGTGTGGTCAGATTGTGTGTGGTTGTGTCAGTAGTTGTGTATTTGTGGTCAAAAAGTATGTGGACACACAACTACTGACCACAACCATAGAACTACTAACCACACAAATACTGATAGCAACCTCACAACTAGACCGTAACCACACAACTAGTGACCACAACCACACAACTATTGACTATTGACAATGTCTGACTACAGCAACACAACTACTAACCACAACCACACAAATTCTGACCACAACTACTGACCCCAACAACTGACCACCTCACAACAACTAACCACAACCACACAGCTAGACAATATCCACACAACTGATGACCACACCTAGTTACCACAACCACCCAATGATAGACTACAACACCACAACAACTGACAACAACTACTGACAAAAAACACACATTGTCTGACAACAACCACACAACTGCTGACCACATCTGGTGACAACAAACACACAACTACGCACAACCACACAATCATTGACCCAAACCAGAAAACAACTGTCCACAACTACACAACGTCTGACCACACAACTACTGACCTCTCAACTGCTGACCTCTTAACTGCTGACCATACAGCTAGACAATAACCATACAACTGCTGACCCCATCTAGTTACTTTGACCACACAACTATTGACCACAACACCACAAATATTAACAACATATTCTGACAAGAACCACACAACAGCCTACCACATATGGTGACAACCATATGGTGACAACAGCTAAACTTCAACTGATCACAACCACACAATGTCTGATCACAAGCACACAACTTCTGACCACAACCACAACACTACCCCCAAGCCATAAGACTCCTGAACAGGTAATCAAATGCTACCTGGACTATTTGCATTGTGTGCCCCCCAACCCCTCTTTTTACGCTGCTGCTACTCTGTTTATCATACAGTGGGGCAAAAAAGTATTTAGTCAGCCACCAATTGTGCAAGTTCTCCCACTTAAAAAGATGAGAGAGGTCTGTAATTTTCATCATAGGAACACTTCAACTATGACACACAAAATTAGATTTTTTTCTCCAGAAAATCACATTGTAGGATTTTTTATGAATTTATTTGCAAATTATGGTGGAAAATAAGTATTTGGTCAATAACACAAGTTTATCTCAATACTTTGTTATATACCCTTTGTTGGCAATGACAGAGGTCAAACATTTTCTGTAAGTCTTCACAAGGTTTTCACACATTGTTGCTGGTATACAGGGCAAAATATGTATATATGTACCTTTTGCAAAAAAACTTTTTAAGTTGAAGCTGCTATGTTTTGGAGCAAGCTTCTCCAGCCAAGCACAATTGAAACACAAGGCAAGCGTAAGCAATACAGTCGATGGGTTAGAGCAAAAAGAAGGGGCCTACTTTCACCTGTCCTGTTCTTCTAGATTCAGTGAGAATAAAGAAAATGAGACAAGGAAAGTATCATGACTAGAGAATCATGACGTGCCCTCTGGCTGGCTGTTTGCTCCAGCTGCTTGGCTCATCTCTCTGTCCCAGATTCTGGTTTCCTCCGGGCAGACAGATTGGTATAACCCTCCAGGTTCCACTTGGCAACGACAACAGCTGGGGGAATCAAACACGGCCCACTTTTCTGGAAACACAGGAAGCAAACAGGGATTGTGCCTATCCAGCTAAAGGGGAACCGAAAGGGTGTTAGACTCTGGTTTAAAAGTAGAGCACTATATATGGAATAGGGTGTCATTTGGGACACAAAGTGGATTACAGAGTGGAGATGAGAGCTTTCATTCAATTCAAAAAATCACATTGATATGTCAAATTTGTTATTTGATTTCAGAAAAATTGAATAGAATAGATTTTAAAACCAAAGTGTAATTTATCATTCCAATCAGTAAAAGCACTTCGGGTGGCCAACAGCATCATCCCGCTTTTTACGTGTATAGCCATGGGTGTAAACTCCCTCCTGCCCTCTCCACTTGCTCCAATCTCACCCAGATATCACATATCGGGTAATATCAAGCCTGGTAATATCATCCATATACTATCAAGAAAAACATCTGCATCCAACCCATTAACTTGCTGTGTTTATGGGTTGGACACACACACACACACACACACACACAGTACATCACACCACATTTAAGGGTTAAACAATAACCATACACAGCATAAAGACAATTACTGCCCATACAAGGCATTTCTGTCCTCAACAACTATTGTTCCGGTGCCAGTCCCTGCATAGACCAATGCTAGGAGAGGGCAGGAAATCACTCATCTATCTTGGCGATAAGGCACAACTGGCATCTTGGGTACACAAAGAACAAAGCCCAGGTGCCAACTTTGTTTCCTGTTTCTAAACGTATCTCTGTCATTCCCCCTCACATAACCCTTATCACCTACAGAGTGGTGGATTGCACACTTTTATCAGCATACACAATGCAGGTGGAGAGCAAACGAGCTAAAGTTTGATCAGTGAAACTCAAACAGTATGCAGGTGTAGGAGCCAGGGCCTTAGGAGCGACTGACATTAGGGAAGAAACAATATATTTTTTAAATGGTTTTAAGCTTCAACATTCATAATCTTATCCAGTACATGAGGGCACATTTACTCATGATATCCACAGGTATTTTTTATACTCTGAACTTTACAGTTTTTTGTTCCAGCCCTTCACTAACACCTAATTCAAATAATTGTGGTCTAAATTGAAGACTTCCCTACAGTGCTATCTACTGGGACAGAAATCACATCATTATTTTGGAATGAGCTTTCCTAAGTTACAATGTCCTGACAAATCTGCAATAACATGGGAAAATCTATTTCTATCTAATCAATCAAATTGCATTAGTCACATGCGCCATATTCAACAGTGAACCTTACAACACTTTAACCTTACAGTGAAATGATTACTTACGAACCCTTAACCAACAAAGCAGTTAAGCAAATTACAGATAAGAAGAGTCCGGAGAGTCAATGTGCGTGGGCACCGGTTAGTTGAGGTACTATGTACATATAGGTAGAGTTATTAAATTGACTATGCATAGATTATAATAACAGAGAGTAGCAGCGGTATAAAAGAGGGGGAGGGGGGGACAATGCAAATAGTCTGGGTAGCCATTTGATTAGATGCTCAGGCGTCTTATGGCTTCGGGGGTAGAAGCTGTTTAGATGGCTCTTGGACCTAGACTTGGCTCTCCGGTACTGCTTGCCATGCGGTAGCAGAAAGAACCATCTATGACTAGGGTGACTGGAGTCTTTGACAATTTTTAGGGCCTTCCCTAAAGTAGTTCTAAACTTGTGACTGCCTTCCTCCTTTAGGCTTGGTCAAATTGTAGAAGTAAGAGTAGAACAACTTATCCTCTCATTTTAACTAGTAACACCAACCCCAATGGTGCAACAAATAAGGTGAAATGAATCAATATTGAACAGAACACAGCATGGCTGTATTTCCTGCATTTTTCATCAGATGATAAAATGTTTTACCTCCGAAAGGTAAGTGAATATTTATGATACTATTTATGACAAATGTTGACTCCCCAATATGGCGGATATCTTTTTTGGCTGCTTTGTTGTCTGAAAGCTGTACTCAGATTATTGCATGGTTTGCTTTTCCGTGCATGGTTTGCTTTTCCATGCTTTTCCGTAAAGCTTTTTTGAAATCTGACACAGCGGTTGCATTAACTTACTCTGTTTATAATATCTGTTGTTACAGGGCTCATATGTGAAACTATTCTAAGTGAACATTTTCATTCACAGTGACACTGACTCCGAATGGCAGCCCGCAGGGATCAAGGTCGCCATCCCCCACTGAAGCTGGTTCATCCAGCTCCTGACACAAGTGGTGTTCTACTTTTTTCAATTTCCGCCTGAAGACATACCCAAATCTAACAGCCTGTAGCTCAGGCACAGAACAAAGGATATGCATATTATTGGTACCATTTGAAAGAAAACACTGAAGTTTGTGTAAATGTGAATTGATTGTATGAGAATAACACAATAGATCTGGTTTAGATAATACAATGCAAATTGTTTTCTTTTTTTTTCTTTTTGTATCATCATCTTTAAAATGAACAAGATAAAACAAACATTCAGATAGGATGATGGGGACAATTTCAGTGAAAAATATAATAGGGCAACAGTACTTGTGCAAAGTTTCAGAATGACAACTTCCAAAATGAGTGTGCTACATGACATTTATCATGAAGTCACCCAGGTGTCCCACACAAGTAGCCCAAATGTACCCAAGTGGCCAAATTGGTGAAGGTATACATTTTGAAACAAATAACTATATACAAAATACCAAAATGGTATTCTAACACACCCCCCCAAAAAAATGGACAAAAAATATGGGGAAAAAAATATGAAGAAAAAAATAAATACACTTACAAAATAACATGGGTAACTATTTACACACTTTCAATATTTGGAAGACCCTGAGTCCTCTATCAAATCAAATGTATTTATATAGCCCTTCGTACATCAGCTAATATCTTAATGTGCTGTACAGAAACCCAGCCTAAAACCCCAAACAGCAAGCAATAAAGGTGTAGAAGCACGGTGGCAATGAAAAACTCCCAAGAAAGGCCAAAACCTAGGAAGAAACCTAGAGAGGTACCAGGCTATGAGGGGTGGCCAGTCCTCTTCTGGCTGTGCCGGGTGGAGATTATAACAGAACATGGCCGAGATTTTCAAACGTTCATAGATGACCAGCAAGGTCAAATAATAATAATAATAATAATAATAATAATCACAGTAGTTGTAGAGGATGCAACAGGACAGCACCTCAAGAGTAAATATGAACAGTTTAGGGTTCCATAGCCGCAGGCAGAACAGTTGAAACTAGAACAGCAGCAAGGTCAGGTGAACTGGGGACAGCCAGGAGTGCCAGGTAGTCCTGACGCATGGTCCTAGGGCTAAGGTCGTCCGAGAGAGAGAAAGAGAGAATTAGAGAGAGCATACTTAAATTCCCACAGGACACCGGATAAGACAGAAGAAGTACTCCAGATATAACAAACTGACCCTAACAGACACATAACTGCAGCATAAATACTGGAGGCTGAGACAGGAGGGGTCAGGAGACACTGTGGCCCCATCCGATGAGACCCCCGGACAGGGCCAAACAGGCAGGATATAACCCCACCCACTTTTCCAAAGCTCTACACAATATTGTGCTGCTGATGCCAGGTGCCATAGCAGTCTTTCTGCTGTAAACAGAGGGTCACCAAGCATGTGGCGCAGGTGATGAGGGACTTAATTTTGCAAAGAACACAGCGACGCCTCCATGCTGTGCCCTTTTGGCCCTGAGGCACATCCATGCCTGCAGAAATACATTTGTGCAGATGAACACCACTTGTGTCAGGAGCTGGATGAACCAGCTTCAGTGGGGGATGGTGACCTTGGCCCTGCGGGCTGCCATTCGGAGTCAGTGTCACTGTGAAAGAAAATGTTCACTTAGAATAGTTTCACATATGAGCCCTGTAACAACAGGTATCATAAAACAGATATATATAGAGTACAGGGAACATAAGGTTGAATATATTATGACAGACCAGCTAGATCTACTGTCTTTATTATATTACAACAGACCAGCTGTATCTACTGTCTCCATTTCACTTTGGCCAATGTTGTGGGACTGCCCTCCCCTCAACAGCCTCAAATAGGCTATTTAGTGTGGGTTGGGGTGGGGCGGCAGACACACGCATCTCACATTTCATGACATTACATGTTTATATATTGCTTCTAAAATAAATAAAAAATAATATTTTATATTATTAATTTCAAACAAGGGCATTAGCATAAGAAGAACTTACTTATGTCCTCTCCCGTTAAAAAAATATTCCTCCACTTGGGAATCGCTAAATGAATCGTCCTACAACAATCTCTGTGTCACATTCCCAATCAATTTATTCTAAAATTGTGTGTACATCCATTTATCTAGACTTAGATTTAGCTTTCCCTGACTTAGTCTTCATAATGATTGATATATGAACAGCTGAATATGCGAAACAACGATGTGCGTAATATGTGTTGCTCCTTCCGGTATGAAACTTCAACAGCGAATTACTCTCTTTACCCCGGAGCTTACTACATGAGTTGGTCTTGCAACACATAAACATGACCTATTGCCGTTTACCTCAGCTCATTGGCTATCTACCCAGCTAGATTTCAAGACGATCAGTGGTCATTGGGTTAAAATACAGTCAATCAACGAAACAGCGGGCAAATCATTGGTGCACAATGATGTCATGACTTGTTGTCTTCAAATCGGTTTCTTTCAGTCAATACGTCCCGCGAAATGACCCATCAGGTTTGATTGTGTTTACAAACAAACCAGTTGATTGCAGTGAAACCAAACGTTCTGTGTGGGTTATTTACCTGGAATGTGTCGTCGAAAATGGAATGAGACGGAATTCACAACACAAGTGGTTCACAAAATGTTTCGTGTTAGGCTATAAAAACAGATTTTATCAAACAAAAGATAATTCATTGTATAACAATGAGCATCGGGATTGCAAACAGACAAAGATCGTCAAAGGTAAACAATTTATTTTAATGCAGTTTGTGATTATGTTACGCCTGTGCTGGTTGAATTTTTTTTTATTTTTATGGGGCTACACTCAGATAATCCATCGTATTCTTTTGCAGTAAATCCTTTTTTAAATCTGACAACGCAGTTGGATTAGCAAGATTCTAGGCTTTCGATACATGTGAGACACTTGTATTTTCATGAATGTTTAATATGACTATTATGTAGCGATCACCGTATGTTGTGGAATTTCGTCTCGCTACCAGGTTCCATGATCAGAGAGGTTAATAAAAACGTGTGACCAACAGGGAACTCTGGGTGAGTTTGGTGCTGACTCACCTGGGGTGACCGAGAAGTGTTCTGCCTGCCCTCTCGACTTCCAGACGAGCTCCTCCAGCACCGGTCGGAAGTGTGTCCTCTCCGAACACAGCTGGTGCAGGAGGAGCCTCCTCTCCGGACCCCCTCCCTGCAGCCCCCCCTAACTCCATAGGTATGGGAGCGGGAGGGCCAGGAGGTGGAACTGACAGGGCCCTTTCTGAACGCCCACGGGCAGCTAGCGGATTGTCCAGTCGGATGGACATGTCTATGAGCTCATCGAGGGAGAGAGTGGCGTCCCGGCAAGCTAGCTCCCTGCGGATGTCCTCCCAGAGGCTAAACTGGTAGTGGTCCATCAGGGTCCTGTCATTCCACCTCACCTCAGCGGCCAAGGTCCAGAACTCCAGTGCGAAGTCCTGCGCGCTCCTCGTCTCCTGCCTAAGGTGGAACAGCCGTTCACCCGCCGCTCGGCCCTCTGGAGGGTGGTCGAACACGGCCCAGAAATGGCAGGTGAACTCTGGGTAGTGGTCCCTTGCAGAGTCTGGGCTATTCCTAACCGCGTTGGCCCACTCCAGGGCTCTGCCCATCAGGCAGGAGACGAGGACGCTCACACTCTCTTCACCCAAGGGTGTCGGCCAAACTGTAGCCAGGTATAGCTCGAGCTGGAGCAAAAATCCCTGGCACCCAGCCGCCTCTCTATCGTACTCCCTCGGGGGTACGAGACAAAGTGCGCTGGGGTCGGACGCCCCCGGAGGAATGGGTTGAGTCGTCGAAGGTGGTGCTGGAGGTGAGGTAGGGAGACCACTCTTCTCCCATCGCTCCCATTCTCTCCATCATTTGGTCCATCGCTGACCCGATACGATAGAGGATGGCCGTATGATGGAGGATGCGCTCCTCCATAGATGGAAGAGGAGTGGCCGCTGCTCCTGCTGACTCCATGTAATGGTGCAGGCTTCTGTCAGGTCTTCTAGGCGTAGTGGGTTTGGAGTCAGGCGCAGAGAGCAGAGGGTTAGGACAATCGTATTTATTCCGGTACAAAACGGCCATGCCAAAAACACTAGGCGCATAAAACTGACATGCCCAAAAACAGGACCCAAACAGTCCGGAGAAAATAAAATACAAATGCACATCCACAAACTAACAGAGGAAGAAGCCAGCACAAAAACAGGCGGGCATACTCGGCTTAAATAGCCCTAACCAAAGCCCAAATAAGAAACAGAAAAGACCCAAATAAGAAACCAATAAGACAAAACTAACAGAAAAGGAAAAGGGGATCAGTGGCAGCTAGTAGACCAGTGACGACGACCGCCGAGCTCCGCCCGAACATGACTCCCTCCTTCGGTGGTTATAATATGAAGATTTGGCTTGGAAAGTTTCTTGCCTGGTCACAGACAGCTGATGTGTTGTGCACTGAAGTCCACAAGCAAAGGGAAAAGGTGAGAGGAGGAGAGCATGTCAGAAGGAATTAATGAGCAAAGTGATCATGCGGTTTGTATGTGGCTGCTATTAAAGTGAACTGTGTGTGTGCATTCATTCCCCCAATTTTGTAGAAAAACTTTTTTAAACGCAAGCAAATGGATGCAAACGAGGAAAAACAAACCTGAATTTGTACAATATCAACTCTAGTTTGCAGCTGTTGGACTAATGATTCCACCTTAGTTCAGCTAGATGGTGCCGAAGAACATGGCTGCTCCAATTGTGCTATTTTTTTTTTTTTTTTGCGTATTTTTTAAAACATTTTTAAGGCTAGGGGGCAGTATTCGGAAGTGGATTGGATGACTGAGTTGCCCAAAGTAAACTGCCTGTTACTCAGACCCAGAAGTTGGGATATGCATATGCATGGTAGTATTGGATAGAAAACACTCTAAAGGTTCTAAAACTGTTAAAGGGACCCCGGGGTACTCTGATCGGGGTACTCACTGTTTGTTTCTTACCTATGCATAGTCACTTCGCCCCCACATACATGTACAGATTACCTCAAATAGCCTGTACCCCCACACACTGACTCGGTACCGGTGCCCCTGTATATAGCCTCGTTATTGTTATTGTGTTCCTTTTAATTAATACTTTTTATATTTGTCTATTTGGTAAATATTTTCTTCTTCTTGAACTGCACTGTTGTTTAAATTTAGATTTTGTGTCACTGGCCAACACACAATACCCACCCATAATGTCAAAGTGGAATTACATTTTTTGAAATTCATTGCAAATGAAAAGCTGAAATGTCTTCAGTCAATAAGTATTCAACCTCAGGTTTAAAAAGTTCAGGAGTAAAAATGTGCTTAATGGCTGTGATTTGAGAAAACTGAGGATGGATCAACAACATTGTAGTTACTCTACAATACTAACCTAAATGACAGAATGAAAAGAAGGAAGCATGTACAGAAAAATAAATCCAAAACATGAATCCTGTTTGCAAAATGGCACTAAAGTAAAACTGCAAAAAACGTGGCAAAGAAATTAACTTTACATCTTGAATACAAAGCATTGTGTTGGGGCAAATCCAACAGAACACATCACATTTTCAAGCATGGTGGTGGCTGCATCATGTTATGCATTTGTGACTCATTTCAGGAAACTTATCAAAATACGTTTTTACCTTGAAATGCCTTGTGGAGTATGAACATTCATGTGCCTTAATAACAAACTTGTTTGCCATCGGTAAATACGAATGAAATTGTAAAATTACGAGCCTAGTTGGTTTGGCCACAGAAAAAGCCAGGAACCTTCCCGCTAGCTATGATTGGCTGAGATAATGGATGAGCTGGACATGCTGGGAGATGAGTTTGGATTGGTCTGCCATGTAGCATGGTTCTGTCTATAACTTGAGCTGTTCAGTATGTGTTGACAGTCCTTTCTACCGTGCCTTTTTGAAAGATATAATTTTAGCCATCGAAAACTACAAACGTTTTGCTACTTTTCTCAACAACATTTATGCACTGAATTGACTTGACACAAAGCTGTCCACACAAGATGTAGCTACAAAGTACACAGAGTTAAATGGTTCCAGTCTGCAATGAAGCATTCATCCATGTATACGGGTAGGAGTCTAACTTTCACTAAACCCATTCCATACAAATGTGCAAAACCGCAACATTCAAACGAGGCTGCAAAGAAAACAAATGGGACTATAGCAACTGTGTTGACATCAAAACATGGGGTGTGAACTACGTTTCTATTCAAGCATTGATTGACATGGTAATGGAAGAAACTGACCCCTCCGACGCTGTACGTGACATCGTGACGTTTCATGGCGTAATGTACAGCAGGCGTAAAGCAACTAATTCTGTCTTAAAACCTCTCTCCACCAGGTGTAGCACTTCTCTCACAGTTTTAAAACAAGGAAGGGACAGAGAAAGGGTAAGGGTGGATACCTAGTCATTTTTTGCGTAATCATTGAGAGCTATCATGACTCAAAAGCCGCTGTTTAATTCTGAAGATCACTTTAGCACCGCCCTCCCCCCCAAAATTACAATTCGACACAAGCCTTCAAATAGGTATGTAACGACACATTATATAAACTCTTTATAGTTTGGGTCTTTAGAGCATCATGCTATACTGTTTAAATGTCAGCCACCAGTGGTGGCCATTACCAATGTATAGACCACCAAAGCACTTTCTTTACTGATTTCTTTGAACTATTGTCTATTGCCCTTGAGAACTATGATAAAATCATTGTGTTGGTATTCCTGTTGACAAAGAGACCGACTCCAAGGCCATTGAATTCATGAATCTTTTGAGCTCTATGGACTTTAACCAACATGTTTCTGGGCCCACTTATAACCACCCTCATACTCTGGACCATATCAATTGAATTTGAAGGTCGGCCTTGAAATACATCCACAGGTACACCTCCAATTGACTCAAATTATGTAAATTAGACTATCAGAAGTTTCTAAAGCCATTACATAATTTTCTGGAATTTTCCAAGCTGTTTTAAGGCACAGTCAACTTAGTGTATGTAAACTTCTGACCCACTGGAATTGTGATAGCGTGAATTATAAGTGAAATAATCTGTTTGTAAACAATTGTTGGAAAAATGACTTGTGTCATGCACAAAGTAGATGTCCTAACCGACTTGCCAAAACTGTAGTTTGTTAAAACCTCTCTGGGATAGGCGGAAGACTAGCCTCCCACCTGGCCAATAGCCAGGGAAAATGCAGAGCACCAAATTCAAATAAAATACTATAAAAATCAAACTTTCATTAAATCACACATGTAAGATACCAAATTAAAGCTACACTCGTTGTGAATCCAGCCAACATGTCAGATTTCAAAAAGGCTTTTCGGCGAAAGCATAAGATGCTATTATCTGAAGATAGCACAACAGTAAACAATGAGAGAGTAGCATATTTCAACTCTGCAGGCGCGACACAAAACGCAGAAATAAAATATAAATCATGCCTTACCTTTGACGAGCTTCTTTTGTTGGCACTCCAATATGTCCCATACACATCACAAATGGTCCTTTTGTTCGATTAATTTTGTCCATATATATCCAAAATGTCCATTTATTTGGCGCGTTTGATCCAGAAAAATACAGGTTCCAACTTGACCAACGTCACTACAAAATATCTCAAAAGTTACCTGTAAACTTTGCCAAAACATTTCAAACTACCTTTTTAATACAACTTTAGATATTTTTAAACGTAAATAATCAATACAATTGAAGACGGGATGATCTGTGTTCAATACAGGAACACAACAAACTGGTCTTGCGCAACTATCAAACAGTACACATGACGTGACATTTGTTCAAGATGGCCGTACTTTTTCATTACACAAAGGAATAACCTCAACCAATTTCTAAAGACTGGTGACATCCAGTGGAAGCAGTAAGAACGGCAAACAAGTCCCTTAGAAATCTGGTTTCCCAAGGAAATCTTATTGAATAGACAGTGACCTAAAAAAATAATAATTCTGAATGGTTTGTCCTCGGGGTTTTGCCTGCTACATAAGTTCTGTTATACTCACAGACAAACCGTTTTAGAAACTTCAGAGTGTTTTCTATCCAAATCTACTAATACTATGCATATTTTATATTCTGGGGATGAGTAGCAGGAAGTTGAATTTGGGCACGGTATTTATCCAAAAGTGAAAATGCTGCCCCCTATCCCGAAGAAGTTTTAACAAGAAATTTGTGGAGTGGTTGAAAAACGTGTTTTAATGACTCCAACCTAAGTGTATGTAAACTTCCGACTTGAACTGTAGACATAACTGATATAGGCAGAAAGCTTAATTTATTGTTAATCTAACTGCACTGTCCAATTTACAGTAGCTATAACAGTGAAATAATACCATGCTACTGTTTGAGGAGAATGCACAATTTTGAACATAAAGTTTTTAATAAACAAATTAGACACATTTGGGCAGTCTTGATTCAACACTTTGAACAGATATAAAATGGTTAATTGTATCAGTCTAAACTTTGCACATATACAAAATCTAAAATGCACCTGGGCTGGAATAATACATTATGTCCTTTCTCTTGCATTTCAAATATTATGGAAAATTATAAATATATTTTCCCAAATCTAATGTGTTTTATTCTCCTACATTAATTTAACATTTCCACAAAGTGTTTCCTTTCAAATGATCAGATGCATATCCTTGCTTCAGGTCCTGAGCTACAGGCAGTAAAATTTGGGTATGTCGTTTTCGGCAAAAGTTGAAAAAAAGGGTCCGATCCTTAAATTAAGCAAAATTCTGGAGGAATTGGTCTTCATACAGCAAAATATTTTTTTACGTGCCAACTGTGTTTTTGCAAAATTTCAGTCAGGTTTTAGGACACAGAGACAGCCTTAGTTAAAGTGGTAAATGATCTTACAGCCAACACAGATGCCAAATAGCTCTCTCTCCTTGTACTCTTGGATTTAAATGCTGCATTCAACACTGTTGACCATGATGTCCTTCTGGACAGACTGGAGAGGTGGGTTGGCCTCTCCGGTCCAATTCTAAATTGGTACTGTTCAGTTTATATATGTTACCTCTTGGCAGCATTATCAGAAAGCCCAGCATTGATTTTCACTGCTACACAGATGATACACAACTTTGCATTTCTGTGTCACCAGAGGATTTCAGCTCTACGGATAAATTATTAGATTGTACTAGTGATTTAAATACTTGGATGGCTCACAACTCCCTCCAGCTAAATCAGGACAATACCACGGTACTTATTATTGGAGCCATAGCACAGAGAAGGAATCTGGCCGCATATGTTAATTCACAAGCAATAAAGATAAAACACCAGGTAAAAAATGTAGGTTTTATTTTTTTATTCATAACTTCATTTTGAATCACGTTAGGAATGTGACCAGCTTTTTACCACCTAAGGAACATTGCCAAGGTGCGGCCGTTTCTCTCTCAGGCTGATACAGAGAGATTCATCCATGTTTTTATTACAAGCAGGCTTGACTACTGTAATGCTCTCCTGTCTGGTCTACCAATGAAAGTCATTGGTCAGCTGCAAAACATACAGAATGCTGCAGCACAGATACTGACCAAGACCAGACAGAGAGCTCACATTACACCGGTTTTAAAGGTCTCTGCACTGGCTGCCTGTGAGTTTTAGAATTCATTTAAAGATTTTTCTATTGGTTTTTAAATCAATTAACGATTGTGCAGCCTAATACATGTCAGACATGCTTTTAAATGATGCACCCAGTCCTTTGGCCTTTTAACTATCCCAAAGCCTGGGACCAAGATGCATGGAAAGGCAGCCTTTAGTTATTATGCCCCAGCCCCTGGAATAGCCTGCCAGAGAACCTGAGTGGGGGCTGAAAATGTGGAATTTTTTTAAAGAAATCTTAAAACTCACCTTTTTGGCTTTTCTTTTCTTTAGTCGTTCAGTTTTAACGTTTTTTCATTTTTATCCTCTTATGTTCGTTGTTTAGTACATATTTCAACAAAAATACAATTTTCTTCCTGTGAAGCACATTGTGTTGCATTCCATGTCTGAAATGTGCTGTATAAATAAAGCTTAATTTGATGTATGATTAATGTTTCCTTTTGACAATAAATGCTTCTACTGAAAAAATCTTTAAACATGTCTTTAGACTTCATGGAGGTTATGGGGGTGATGCTGTTGCCCATCAGATTTCTTATTATGCCAATATGTCAAAGTTATCAATTAGGAGAATGGTTCCTGACTGTTGATGTTTTGCAGGACTAAGGAGGGGGAGGAAAACAGACAGCTTCTCTCTACCACACCTTCACCAAGTTATCCAATGTTTGCTTCATGAATAATTGTTGCATCTTCTAAAATAAATATAGAATACATTTTGTTCATTCTGTTTCTAATGTTTTAATGCTGGATGGGAGTAATTTGGCAGGTCTATAGTATAATGTATTGTATTTAAATGTTTATTCAGTTTATTCAGTCACAAGTCACTTGGATTATTTTATGTTGCCTTTTAAATGTTTGCTAAAATGATGTATGTTTTGTATTGTTACTTTGTACATGCTCATTCGATGTGGCCTAGACTATGATCTAGCCCACATCGTCTTCTACCCTTTAACAAAACTTGTTGAGTGAAATTAGCACTTTCTATATGTTTTTTTTGCTACTGCATGGTGCGCAATTTTGCAATATGGAATACATCAGAGCAAGTAAGAATGATTGAGTAATCAGTTAGGGAATAAGCACACAAATGTAGAGTATATCAATGACAAAGAACAGTGCAGAAATGTAACATTAGAATAACAAAAGATATTGCATGTTTTGTGCTATCTATACTGGACAGGGGGCAGTATAACCATGCTGTTCTCCTCAGGACATTGGACTACCAACTTCAGTATTAAGGTCTAGATTCAATCAGATCAAGCTTTATCCAGCGATAGCACACACCCGCATAGTGGATGTTTTGGCAGTGTTGGAAGTTAAACTTAATTTCAGGTGTCAAATCAGTGAGCAGCTGCTCTTGCGATCATTGTCAGGAAGCCAGACACGCCCCATTCGCCTTAAAAGTTCAGAATAAGAATGTGTATGCTACATAGAAATAATTACGCTCATATTGAAAAATCATTCAACTAAATAATGAGTATTTATTTTATCCTAGTCAAGGTACAGATTAATCTCTCATTGTACGCTTTAGGTGTAACGGAGGGAGCCACTTGTGGATTTGACAGCTCTAACAGCAGTTACACATCTGACACCACCAAAACAACAGCTATGTAGATGTTGGCTAAAGCTGATCTGATTCAATCAAGCCCTAAGGTCTCAGCTTGCTAAATAGCAAAGCCAACCAAATACACCAAAGCAGACAACCATTTTGTAAACTAATATTAGCGTCATCTAACATGACAAGTATACTGAACAATAATATAAATGGAACATGCAACAGTTTTAAAGATTTTACTTAGTTACAGCTCATATAAGGAAATCAGTGAATTTAAATAAATTCACTAGGCCCTAATATATGGATATCACATGGCTGGGAATACCGAAATGCATCTGTTGGTCACATATCTATGCTGCAATAGTCTGTGCCGGGGGGCTAGCCTCAGTCTGTCCTATCTGGTTAAAATCACCTGTCTTATCTATTGTCCTGTGTGAATTTGGGTATCCTCCCTCTTATTCTCCCATCTGTATCTCTTTCTCCCCCCGTTCCAGAGGATCTAAGCCCTAGGATCATGCCTCAGGACTACGTGGCCTGTTGACTCCTGGCTGTCCTCATCCCCAGTCTACCTGGTCATTCTGTTGATCCAGTTTCTGCTGTTCTGCCTGCGGCTATGGGACCCTGACCTGTTCACCAGACGTGCTATCTTGTGGAGCTGCTGCTACCTTCTCCCAGACCCACTGTTCTCTCTCCCTCTCCCTCTCTCTCTCCCTATCTCTCTTCCTTCTCTACCACACCTGCTGTCTCAACCTCTGAATGCTCAGCTATGAAAAGCCAACTGACATTTACTCCTGAGGTGCTGTCCTATTGCACCCTCTACAAACACTGTGATTGTTATTTGACCCTGCTGGTCATCTATGAACGTTTGACCTTCTTGAAGAACAATCTGGCCTTAATGGCCATATACTCTTATAATCTCCACCCGGCACAGCCAGAAGAGAACTCACCACCCGTAAGAGCATGGATCCTCTCTAGGTTTCTTCCTAGGTTGTGGCCTTTCTAGGGAGTTTTTCCTAGACACCGTGCTTCTACATCTGCATTACTTGCTGTTTTGGTTTTAGGCTGTGTTTCTGTATAAGCACTTTGTGACATCGGCTGATATAAAAAAGGGCTTTATAAAATAATTTGATTTGAATTTGATCGATACCTTTAAAACAATGTATGGGTGTGGATCAGAAAGCCAGTCAGTATCTGTTGTGACCACCATTTGCTTCATGTAGCGCGACACATCTCAATTTCATAGAGTTGATCAGGCTGTTGATTGTGGCCTGTGGAATGTTGTCCCACTCCTCTTCAATAGCTGTGCGAAGTTGCTGGATGTTGACGGGAACTAGAACATGCTGTGATAAACCTCGATCCAGAGCATCCCAAACATGCTCAATGGATGACATGTCTGGTGAGTATGCAGGCCATTGACATTTTCAGCTTCCAGGAATTATGTACAGATCATTGTGACATAGCGGCGTGCATTAATAAGCTGAAACATGAGGTGATGGCGGTGGATGAATGGCACGAAAATAGACCTCAGGATCTCGGCACAGCATCCATGTGCATGCCAGAGATAAAATACAATTGTGTTCATTGTCAGTAGCTTATGCCTGCATACCATAAACCCGTTGCCACCATGGGGCACTCTGTTCACAATGTTGACATCAGCAAACGCCACACACGTGGTCTGCGGTTGCGAGGACGGTTGGATGTACTGCCAAATTCTCAAAAATGATATGGGAGGATGCTTATGGTAGATAAATTAACATTAAATTCTCTGGCAACAGCTCTGGTGGACATTCTTGCAGTCAGCATGCAAACTGCACTCTCCAAAACGTGAGAGATCTGTGGCATTGTGTTATGTGACAAAACTGCACATTTTAGAGTGGCATTTTGTTTGTCCCAGCACAAGGTGCACCTGTGTAATGATAATGCTGTTTAATCAGCTTCTTGATATGCCACACCTGTCAGGTGGATGGATTATCTTGGCAAAAGAGAAATGCTCACTAACAGGGATATAGAGAAATTAGAGAAATAACATTTTTTTTGTGGGAATGGAACATTTCTGGGATCCTTTATTTCAGCTCATGAAACATTGGACCAAACTTTACATGTTGTGTTTATATTTTTGTTCATTGTACTTAGACCTATTTCTCTGTTATTAAACAATGTTAGATACACTGATACACTCTTTGGTATTATCCAGAAGGCTCTGTGGCTAGCTAGCTAACTAACCAGCCATGTCAGCTCCATGGAAGAGCTAGCATCAGCTTTGTAGTGTCATTTATTCATTTTAACACATTTAATACATTTTTAATGACATCTCCTCCCTTTTGGAAATGCCTGACAACGCCATGGAAACTGCTCCCCCGATAAGAAGAGGGCGTGGAACATTTGAGCGTGGAATTTGCATAGTAGCTATTACTTTAGTAATGAGGGTGGTGCTGCACAGTGCTTTTTCTCTCACTCACACACTGGCACTGTTTGTAACAACCAAGACTGAGAGTAAAGCAGTCAGTGTAGGCGGGGGAAGTAGTGACTCACTTTCCAGCAGAGGCGGGACGGGGCAGGGCAGAAGGGCGGGGGGGAGGGGGTATTTCCTCCTTGTTCCCCACGTCTCCTACGCCCTACGGAGCTCAAGTATGGCTTAGTTTTTTCCTCTGTAAGTCCTCAGGTGTCTCCATAGTGGAGTAAAATTACGTAACACCCAACATGTGTCAGTTGTATTATGCTCTAAGTACATCATAATGGTGAACAGTAAATAATATGATGATTCATTCATACAGTGCCTTGCGAAAGTATTCGGCCCCCTTGAACTTTGCGACCTTTTGCCACATTTCAGGCTTCAAACATAAAGATATAAAACTGTATTTTTTTGTGAAGAATCAACAACAAGTGGGACACAATCATGAAGTGGAACGACATTTATTGAATATTTCAAACTTTTTTAACAAATCAAAAACTGAAAAATTGGGCGTGCAAAATTATTCAGCCCCCTTAAGTTAATACTTTGTAGCGCCACCTTTTGCTGGGTCTGTCCATAACAAAGCACTGCTCTTACTTCTTAAAACTTCTTAGTGATCCCTTCACACGTCAATCCCGTTGACGGGATTGATTTGACCACACCCAGTGAAATAGCAACGCACCAAATTCAAAAACAGAAATAGTCATAATAATAATTCATAAATCATACAAGTGTTATACATGGGTTTAAAGATGAACTTCTTGTTAATCCAGCCACAGTGTCAGATTTCAAAAAGGCTTTACGGCAAAAGCAAACCATGCTATTATCTGAGGACAGCACCCCATCAAACATACACATGAAAATCATAATTCACTTAGTTCACTTAATTCTCATTGGCAACCAATATTTCTTAGGAACTTGTTTTCAGGTCCTACCGCTTCCACTGGATGTCACCAGTCTTTGGAATTTGGTTGAGGTTATTCATTTGTGCAATGAAGAAGTAGGCCATCTAGGAACTGCTTAACACTGTTGAGAGTTGGCCAAGTCATGAAAAGTAGCGTTAGTTTCCTCTCGTCCTCTACTGAAAACAGATAGACCCATATTCAAGTTGATCGATTATTAACATTTAAAAATACCTAAAGCTGTATTACAAAAGTAGTTTAAAATATTTTGGCAAAGTTTATAGGCAACTTTTAAAATATTTTGCAGTGATGTTGCGCATTTTGTAAGCTGTTTTTTTCTGGATAAAACGCATCAAATAAATTGACATTTTGGATATATATGGACGGAATTAATCGAGCAAAAGGACCAATTGTGATGTTTATGGGACATATTGGAGTGCCAACAAAAGAAGCTTGTCAAAGGTAAGGCATGTTTTATATTTTATTTCTGTGTTTTGTGTTGCACCTGCAGGGTTGAAATATGATACCCTATTTGTTTACTGTTGTGCTATCATCAGATATTAGCTTCTTATGCTTTCACAGAAAAGTATTTTTAAAATCTGACATGTTAGCTGGATTCACAACGAGTGTAGCTTTAATTGAGTATCTTACACATGTGATTTAATGAAAGTTTGATTTTTATATAATTTTTGGGAATTTGCCGTGCTGCATTTTCCCTGGTTTTTGCCCAAGTGGGATGCAACCGTCACCTAAACCATAAGAAGTTAACATCTAGTGGAAGCACAGTCGCAATAACCAACAAGACCTATGATGAAACTTGCTCTCATGAGGACCGCCACAGGAAAGGAACATCCAGAGTTACCTCTGCTGCAGAGGATCATTAGTTACCAGCCTCAGAAATTGCAGCCCAAATAAATGCTTCACATCTCAACATCAACTGATCAGAGGAAACTACGTGAATCAGGCCTTCATGGTCGAATTGCTGCAAAGAAACCACTACAAAAGGACACCAATAAGAAAGAAGTGACTTGCTTGGACCAAGAAACACAAGCAATTGACATTAGACCATTGGAAATCTGTCCTTTGGTCTGATGAGTCCAAATTTGAGATTTTTGGTTCCAACAGCCCTGTGTTTGTGAGACACAGAGTATTTTTAAGTGTTTTATTATATTTTTGTGTTTAACTAGGCATGTCAGTAAGGAACAAATTCTTATTTACAATGACGGCCTACCCTGGCTTAACCCAGACAACACTTGACTTACAGAACTCCCAATCACTGCCGGATGTGAAGCAGCCTGGATTCAAACCAGGTACTGCAGTGATGCCTCTTACACTGAGATGCAGTATCTTAGACCACTTCGACACTCGGGAGCAGGGAATAGATGATCTCTGCATGTGTAGTTCCCACAGTGAAGCATGGAGGAGGAGGTGTGATGATGTGGGGGAGCTTTGCTGGTGACACAGTCAGTGATTTATTTAGAATTCAAGGCACACTTAACCAGCATGGCTACCACAGCATTCTGCAGTGATACGCCATCCCATCCGGTTTGCACTTATTGGGACTATCGTTTGTTTTTCATCAGGACAATGACTCAACACACCTCCAGGCTGTGTAAGGGCTATTTGACCAAGAAGCAGAGTGATGGAGTGCTGCATCAGATGACCTGGCCTCAACAATCACCCAACCTTAACCCAATTGAGATGATTTCGTATGAGTTGGATGAGAGTGTAGGAAAAGCAGCCAACAAGTGCTCAGCATATGTGGGAACTCCTTCAAGACTGTTGGAAAAACATCCCGGGTGAAGCCGGTTGAGAGAATGCCAAGAGTGTGCAAAGCTCTCATCAAGGCAAAGGGTGGCTACTTTGAATAATCTAAATCATTTTTGTTGCTACATGATTCCATATGTTATTACATAGTTTGATGTTTTCACTATTCTACAATGAAGGAAATTGTAAAAATAAGAAAAACCCTTGAATGAGTAGGTGTGTCCACACTTTTGACTGGTGTATGTCAATTGTTCTGTCCCATATCAACATTTTTTAAACTTTTGGTGCCAGCGAGAATGACGTAAGAAATTAGTCAAGACGTCTAGCTTTATTGAGCTTTCGCCATGTATATCTCACTAGGTCAGGATATTTAAGCTTCCATATATCCACTAGTTCCAATATATCCATGATATTCGTTATTTCCTTAGGCGCATGAAGATAGTCTGTAGTATGTTTTCCTTCATGGTCAATTGAGGTATTTAAACTGTCTGATAAAATTCCACCATAATAATAGCCTTGTATTGCTTGTAGGCTTGATAAATTGTTATATATTCATGTCGTTTCAAAGAAGTGTGGAACATCATAATTTGGACTGTATAGATTAATGAGGCAAATCTGTTTATGGTCCAATAACGTATTTAAAATAATCAATTTACCCTGTAATGATCATACTGTTTAATCAGCTTCGTGATATGCACTCCTGGATATGTACACCTGGATGGATGATCTTGGCAAAAGAGAAATGCTAACTAACAGGTATGTCAACAAATTGTTTCACTGAATTTGAGAAAAATAAGCTTTTTGTGAGTATGGAATATTTCTGGGATCTTTTATTTCAACTCATGAAACTTGGGACCAACACTTTGCCTGTTGCGTTTATGTTTTTGTTCAGTGTATTTGAAATACTTTGATCGTTTCATTCAGCCTGCCTCAAGTGCCTGAAGGGTGGGATGGCACTTCTGGGACAATTACTTGTATGTTGGTTCATTAAGCCAGGCAAGCTTAATCAAGCATAGATAAAGTTTTTGCAATTATTAAAATTTTTATTAAAAGTATCTTGAATAAGACTTTCATCAATCTCATCCCCCACCCCCGCTAAAAACAATTATAATTACACTTTTTTATCCTACTAGCACTAACTTTACTGATAACTTCTTTATTGAGGAAAATGTACCTACTACGACTGTGATGTGTGGTTGTCTCACCTAGCTATCTTAAATCTAACTGTAAGTCCCTTTGGATAAGAGCGTCTGCTAAATGACTAAATGTTAAACGTACTATCCATAACCTCACAGCTGCTACTGAAAATTAGACGTTTTCTATAAGAGGCCCCATTTTCGACACGACACATCACACCTCTATAATTTCCGAGGCCATAACTCATTCTGAAGGGGATCATCTGGGGTTATGCTGACATGTGGTCACACACACACACAGCTTCCACCCGCAGCTCCCTGGAGCAATTGTCCCAGTTGACACCAAATGGTTACCAAATGCTTCAACTTAATCATGATGGTTGTACCAACCACTAACCAGGCCTAAGATATATCTGGTATCATAAATAGGACTTCAACAAAACATGAAACAAATATACACAACATGGATGACGTTGGGTTTGTGTGGGAGGAATGTCCCCATTGTAAGTCTGGCTAGAGATTTGTAATGAGAAGTATGTGAGGAGTTGTTGAGTGAGCGAAATACCCCCTTAGGACACTAGCATAAATCAACAAGGTGTACTGCTGACCATGAGTCTTCCCAGCTATTTTGGTTTCCAAGAACTGACATGTCTGCTGTTTCGTCTAGCCCTCGGTGGACACTTCTACACAGAAGTGTGTGCATGCAGAAGCTGCGGAAAACACACACACATCTCCAACCAACGCAAATATACATGCCTGCACACACACACAATCAATCACTCGCATGCACACTCACATTCAGTATTTAAATATACACACACACTCTTTATTCTCACTGCTCCTACAATCACTGCTCCTACAATACACAAAGACACACCCACACCAGCACATACAGACACTGACAGTATATGCAGTATACCCATGAACATTCCCAGCTTCAAGTGGAAGATGAACATGGACACTGTGTTCCCTAAAACAGGCTTTTCCTACCGATGACCGATCTCTACCAAATCGGTCATGATGACCTTGTGGACCACACAGTGTACAGTAGAGGCACAGTGTTAAGGCCATAGCTCACTCTGCTTAGGACCACAGCGTAAGTATTGGACCTTGGAGTGTGTGTGTGTGTGTGTGTGTGTGTGTGTGTGTGTGTGTGTGTGTGTGTGTGTGTGTGTGTGTGTGTGTGTGTGTGTGAGTGTGTGTGTGTGTGTGTGTGTGTGTGTGTGTGTGTGTGTTTATTGTAGGAGAAGTGTGAATACACACTGTGTATATATTAAAATACTGTGTGTGAGTGGGTGCGTGTGTGTGTGCAGGTGCGTGTGTGTCCATCTGTGTGTTTGTTCTGTAATTGGAGGCAGGTGGAGGTTCTGGTCAACGGGAACACAGTATTAATTGACCGTCATTCATAGCTCAGCCACATCCTTCAGCTACCTACCAAGTGCAGTGCCTGCGGTTGGGCTTTATCAAACCATCTCCTCTACACGGACACAATCAAAACTTTTTGTAGGCTTGAGAAATTGTCATATGCATATAATTTTTCATTGAAAATCATCCCTTTGTGAACATTTTATCAGCCCAAAATAAGATGGATCACTCTCTTACCCTCACTCTCAATTCCTCTACCAGGGAGATAAGAAAACAGTCCCCTTGATCCCTCCCTTAGCCTAGTACTGTATCCCAACCACCCACCATTTTGTGTAGACTGATGACTAAAAGGCAATTAGCTTTAAGTGCTGTTATTGTGAAGTGGAAACGTCTAGGACCAACAACGGCTCAGCCACAAAGTGGTAGGCCACACAAACTGACAGAACGGGACCGCCGAGTGCTGAAGCATGTAGAACATTAAAATCGTCTGTCCTCGGTTGAAAAAACTCACTACCGAGTTCCAAACTGCCTCTGGAAGCAACGTCAGCACAATAACTGTTCGTCGGGAGCTCTCCTAAGCGCCAAAACGAGCGAAGCAATAGAAGTTTCCCATATCTTTTGTCTGCCATATTAAAGGAAACAAACCCCATTGGGCTTTGTTCACCCCCTGGCCCCTTATTTACCCCACCCCATGATAAGAGAAAACATCTGTCGGAAACAACAATCTGCAAAGTAACACAGTGCCTAGAGTGTATATTAACTGCAGCAGTGTGAGATTAAATTGTTGTTCCTTCTTCCCTCCATGACACTCAGTTCTGTGACGACTGAGACAAGACATAGATTGGATAAATTAATATTGATACATTTGCTGAACCTATGTTAGTAAGTATCTTGGAAAAGACGTGGCTTGTGCAAGCCGGTACAAGTACACACCCTCGACACTGTAAACCCTAAAGCCTTTTTTACTCAAAGACTGCTAGTGAACTCAAAGTCAATGAAAAGTCATTATTACTTCAAAAGTTTATGTGGTACGGATTCAACACTAAATGAGAAGTTATTGTACAACTCCTCTTAAAAACTTGTTGGGGATAGGGGGCAGTATTGTCACGCCCTGGCCTTAGTTATCTTTGTTTTCTTTATTATTTTGGTTAGGCCAGGGTGTGATATGGGTGATTTATGTGTTTGTCTTGTCTAGGGGTTTTTGTAGATTTATGGGGTTGTGTTCAGTTTAGGTGTCTAGGTAAGTCTATGGTTGCCTAGATTGGTTCTCAATCAGAGGCAGGTGTTTATTGTTGTCTCTGATTGGGAACCATATTAAGGCAGCCATAGTCTTTGGGTATTTTGTGGGTGATTGTTTCCTGTCTTTGTGTTTACTGCACCAAATAGGGCTATTTTGGCTTTCATGTTTATTGTTTTGTAGTTTGTTCATGTTTGCATTTTCTTATTAAAGAACCGCCTCTCTTTCCCAGGAAGAAAACCGTGACAAGTATTTTCACTTTGGATGAATTGTGTGCCCATAGTGAACTGCACCCTACTCTGTCCTAGATTGCTAATATATGCATATTAGTATTGGATAGAAAACACTGAAGTTTCTAAAACTGTTAGAATTATGTCTGTGAGTATAACAGAATTCATAGGGCAGGCAATCTTCCAAACAGGAAGTGAAATTCTGAATGCGGGTCTAATTTTAAGTCATTGCCTCTTCATTCCAAACAAAATATGGATCTGTTAGCATTTCCTACGCTTTCCACCAGATGTCCTCATTCAGTAGAATGTGGAATGGAGCCTCTGGTGTGAACTTTCACCGAATGGGAGGGGAATGAGTCACCGTCCTGGCAGAATGCAATTTCCCTGTTGCGCATTTGTCTGTCGATATCACCATCGTTCCATTTGGCTGCAGATGAAAACGTATGCTCCGGTTGGAACGTTATTGGATATATATGAAAATAACACCCTGAAGATTGATTCTCTACTTAGTTTGACCAGTTTATTCGACCTGGAATATATCTTTCTGAAGTTTTCGTCCGAGTTTGCCTGGACCAGCATCAGCTTTTGGGCACGTGAGCTGAAAGTGGTAGCAAATGCAGCTAATTGGACACTAGTAATGGACATTATGGAACAAAACAACGATTTATTGTGGAACTAGGACTCCTTGCACTACCTTCTGATGAAGATATTCAAAGGTAAGTGAGTATTTATAGCATTTTTTGTAGCTTCTGTTGATGCCAAAATGGCAGCTATTTCTTTGGGTTCTGAGCGCCGTTCTCAGATTATTATTTTTCCGTAAAGTTTTTTTGAAATCTGACACAGCGGTGGCATAGAGGATACGTTTATCTTTAATTCTGTGAATAACACTTGCATCTTTTATCAATGTTTATTGTGAGTATTTCTGCAAAATCACTGGATGTTTTGGAATCAAAACATTACTGCACGTAACGCGCCAATGTAAACTGAGTTGTTTTTTTATATATATGCACATTATCGAACAAAACACACAATGTCCTATTAGTGTCATCTGATGGAGATAATCAAAAGTTAGTGATTCATTTTATCTATATTTATGCTTTTGTCTGAGAAATCATTGTTTTTGAATTTGGTGGTCATCTAACATAAATGTGTTTTCGCTGTAAAACATTTAAAAAATCGGACACCATGGGTAAATTAACAAGAGGTTTCTTTCATTTGCTGTATTGGACTTGTTAATGTGTGAAAGTGAAATATTTTTTTCAGCTGCATTGGAGGGGGTGTTCCCTTTAGGGAACTCCTTATGCCCCCTAGCCCCAACAGGTTTTAAGGATTAGCCCCCTTTTTAACATTTTCGCCTAAAATGACATAGCCAAATCTAATCGCTCAGGCCCTGAAGCAAAGATATGCATATTAATTTGAAAGGAAACACTTTGAAATTTGGAAATGTGAAAGGAATGTAGTAGAATATAACACAATAGATCTGTTAAAAGATAATAAAAAATAAAGTTATTTTTTTGTACCATCTTTGAAATGCAAGAGAAAGTGCCTAATTTGTTTATTAATAACTTTTCATGTTCAAAATTGTGCTCTCTCCTCAAGCAATATCATGGTATTATTTCATTGTAATAGCTACTGTAACTTGGACAGTGCAGTTAGATTAACAATAATGTAAGCTTTCTGCCCATATAAGATATGTATTTTTTCTGGGAAATGTTCTTGTACTTACAACCTCATGCCAATCGCATAAGCCTCATGCCAATCGCGTTAGCTCAACCGTCCCGCGGAAGGGACACCGATCCCAAAGAAGTTTTAATTAAAAACAAAGTTTTAACAAATTAGCCTTTTCCCAGCATACTCTACTGCAGGTGTGCGATTGAGATTTTTTTAAGATACTCTTTGAAGAGGTTGGGTTTCAGATGTTTTTTTTTCGGAAGATGGGCAGGGACTCTGCTGTTCTAGCTTCAGGGGGAAGCTGGTTCCTCCATTTGGGTGCCAGGACAGAAGAGCTTTGACTGGGATGAGCAGGAGCTGCCACCCCGTAGGGGTGGGAGGGCCAAGAGACCAGAGATGGCAGAAGAGTACTTGGGTTGGGGTGTAGGGTTTGAGCATAGACTGAAGGTAGGGAGGGGCATTTTCTCTTGCTGCTTTGTAGGCAAGCACAATGGTCTTGTGGTGGATGGAGCTTCGACTGAAAGCCAGTGGAGTGTGCCGAGAAGCGGGGTGGCATTGGAGAACATGGGAAAGTTGAACACCAAGCGACCTGCGGTGTGCTGGATAAGTTGCAGGTGTTTGATTGCACAAGTGGGGAGCCCAGTCTACAAATATATTTAGTCCAGAAAGGAGATGACAAGTACATGGATTAAGAACTGCGCCCCTTGTTTTTGAGCATGAACCTGCAGCAGCGAGTCACTGCTTTGATGTTTGCAGAAAACAACAAGGTGTTGTCCAGGGTCACATCAAGGTTCTTTGCACTCTGGGAGGGAGACCCCATGGAGTTGTCAACCGTGATGGATAGGTCTTGGAGGCCTTCCCAGGGAAGATGAGCAGCTCTGTTTTTTTTCAAGGTGTAATGTTTACCTTGAATGTAGTCTCCGTGACTGCCGGAACTTTGCAACAAGGGTTACATTCAACCTGCATTACTAAAGATACGCTTAAAGTGCGATTAAATTAAAGGCAATTTTCCTGCGGTCGCAGAGACTGCATTCACGGCAAATGTTGCCTATGTGGGCTCAAAAGGAAACTTCTTTTACATTTTTACGCGGACCTTCCACGATACTTTGGCGATACGGACTGAATCCGGCCCTACATTTCAATCAAGCTATAACGCCGATCTTCCTTGATACTTCGGAGGTACGGATTGAATCCAGCCCTCAAATCTCATCTTCAATGGAATCCTCTCTGCCTGCTCCCTCTTGGGTAACATATTGCAGACCTTACATTGTTACACTGTGCTCAGAACACATTAGAGCCCACACAGGACAGCATTAGGTGTGTGTGTGTGCATGTCTGTGCATGCATCCATGTGCATTTGTGCGACCAGTATGTGTGTTTCGCGTGCAGTGATTAAGTGTAAAAAAAATAAGTGGGTCAACACTGATCGCCGTTTTCTATACTTTAAACCTTTTTTCTACAAAATGTGAGTAAACGCCCACGCAATTTCTTTAAAAGTGTGTAAGCTGTGTTATTTAGTAGGTAGGTAACAGTGGTAGGCCAAAGTTATTCAGCACATTACCATGATACACATCCAACCCCTAGGGGGCAGTGGCTGCCGGGGCCAGGTAAGGATGCGCTGGTATGCATAAGAAGTCTGGTGTGCAAAGGTTGGACAGATTACCAAGCTAATGAACTGCACAAGGCTAATCTTCTGACCACGAAGCTTTTGATTTTGTATCTTTCCTTTGACATTCCCTTTGGATTTTTCGTATTGTAGCGATCCTAGCTATATGAGAGATGTTACAATTCCCACCAAGTTAAGCAAACCTGCTGTCCCCAGGCACACACACACCCAACCATCGAAATATAAAGAAATCATTCTAGGCAACAGTGTCCACACGCACTCTCACTTTTATGTTAATGCATGGAATCAACAATCTGGTTACAGTACATTGGGCAAGCCTACACTGTAGAAAATGTGGTGTTGAATCTACTTTAAAAAATTAAGGTAACAATGTATATACACTATCATTGAGTACATGTCATTTCCTATGTTTTTGAGTAAAAACACTTGATTATTCAAATGTACCCAATTCAATTACGTCCAGGGAAATAAAAGTATCTCTAAAAATCAATTGGGTTTTCCGATGTCTGTGACGTCTGCCATGTGGTGCGACCCAGACCCAGTAAAGAGCATGGTGAAACAGAGAAGGCACTGTCTGTCCTGACTTTTGATGCAGAGTCCTTACCCGACAAAGACCAGTTAGGGTGTGTCTGTTATCCCATACCAGCTTTTGTGGCAAACCCATTAAGATGTTTTAAGTGCCAAGCTTATGGTCATGTTGCAGCAGTGTGTAGGAGAGAGATTCCTAGATGTGAGAAATGTGCAGGATGGCATGACAAAGGAAGGTGTATTATCGGTGGAAAAAGCTGTGTGTGTGCTAACTTTAAGGGGTACCCATGGTGCTGGAGATCAGAGGTGTCCGGTGAGAGAAAGGCAGGTTGAGGTTGCCAGGATCAGAATGGTACAGAAGGTGTAATATGCTGAGGCATGGAAGAGAGTAGTAGAGGAAGATTGGTCCAGGGCGGGATCCTAAGAGGCTCCCTGTGAGTAGGCCAAGGCCAATAGTCTCTTAGCGTTCATCGCCATGGTTATCAACTGTCGCAACTACCGCAGAAATGGAACATAAAACAGCAAAAATACATGTATGTTGAGGTGGCAGCTACAGAGAAGTACTTGGGTGTACGACATTTTACTGCAGAGGCGTTACAAGGTTACTTAGAAAAGCATTTTTAGAAACTGTTCTTTGTCCTGTTAGCATTACATGGCAATGTGGGAATTTTGATAGAGCACAGGGCTTGGGGTCAGAAGATTGTGATTTCTCAGACCAACGTGGACAATATTTTTAAAAAGCCTTTCATTAAAATATCATACAATTCTATGTAATTTGACATATTAGCAGAATATTTTTTAATACCACACAATTACAGAAATTACAGGCTATGAAAGGACAGAGATTGGCCTATGTGTTCATCTTATCATATTTCTCCAATGCCAAATCAGTGTGTCTTGTTTGCAACACAACTGTCTGTTTGCAAATAATTAAATCTGAGATGTCATTAGGAATCTGAGCATGGTACTTTCAAAAGTTAGGTCTACCTTTCCACACCAGACAGTCGGCCTAACGACTCAGAAAAATGTAAGCTTTAACTGCTGGCTACTCTTCTTCTGTGGTTGTGTTTCCCTAAAAACTGTCTATGTTTAAACATCTGACATTGTACAGAAAGTGAACAGCTTAATCAATTCTCAGTCTATGAAACAACGATATCCCCATATGCATCGGAGTCACGTCTTTCATGAGTATTTTACAGCTTGTTTCTAGCATAACCTAAAGCATTGCGGACCAAAGTGCTGTTTTAGATCACTTTATATAATCAGATCTGTTTAATTTTCTTTAAAATCTTAAGCTAATGAGAAGACCTGTTCGTTTTTGTCATTTTATTTAATAGAAAGTAGGCCTATGGCATACCCTCTTATACCCCCTCAATTCGAGTATTGGTTTTAACTTAACAGCCCTGACACGGAGGTAGGCTATTTAAAGAGTGCATGGTGGGGGAAGGAATTGACCAACAATGGCTATAGCAGCCTGCAGTATGGCCTAATTTCATTTGTCAAACAGGTAGGCCTACCGTTTACTTCTTAAATAGGAATAATTAGGCTCCAACACAAAAGCCTATTGTTAGTAAAGTCTAATTAAAATGAAGACGGTTTAAATTAATTATGCCTACTTTTATTTCTTTACTTTCAGCACCATGAGCTGTCCATTCTCCGATTGATCAGCTGCTTCAAGTTTCAGCACCACAATGTAAGTTTTCCGAATCTGGCTTATTGTGAGGTCAATCACTCCTGGACAAGATGCATTACGTTTGTAATAAAATCAACTATAGTAGTGGAAGGCAATCAAAGTTGTCCTCCTAATCTTCACTCTCTCCTTCTCAAACTGAACATAGGCTATAGGATAGGCAATATTTTTGGCCTAGGCCTAATCGCCCACCAACATTTGAAGAAAACAGCATTGTGAGGTAGTTTTACGCATTTATTTTGAAGAATACCAGTAGGGGGCTACATTGCGCAAGTGGTCACATGATGCTCCCGGAGAAAATCTCAGGTAAAGTACAGAGGTAGCCATTATTCCAATTGCTTCTACTGAGAAACCAATTGTCCAGGTGGATATATTATTGAATAGATATTTGAAAAACACATTGAGGATTGATTCTAAACAACGTTTGCCATGTTTCTGTTGATATTATGGAGCTAATTTGGAATATTTTTCTGCGTTGTCGTGACCGCAATTTCCGGAGCTATTTCCCCTACAAAAATAATCTTTTGGGAAAAAATGAAATTTGGCTATAAACCTATGAGTCTCGTGAGTGAAAACATCCGAAGTTCATCAAAGGTAAACAATTTAATCTGATTGCTTTTCTGATTTTCGTGACAGGGTTGCCTGCTGCTAGCAAGGCATAATGCTATGCTAGGCTATCGATAAACTTACACAAATGCTTGTCTAGCTTTGGCTGTAAAGCATATTTTGAAAATCTGAGATGACAGGGTGATTAACAAAAGGCTAAGCTGTGTTCCAATACATTTCACTTGTGATTTTCATGAATAGGAATATTTTCTAGGAAGATTTATGTCCGTTGCGTTATGCTAATTAGTGTCAGATGATAACGGCCCCGTTCACGGGCTGAGGTGTCACTTGAGGTTAAATAAAAAGTAAAAAAAATAAATACCTATTTATGGCTTTGATGTCACAGGGAAGCCGAAACTCCCCTCCATGTAAAGAGGATAATTAGAAGGTTATGTGTAGATTGTATTTTCAACCAGCAACTATCACACTTTTACAGTGTTAGTTTCGTCAGCTGTTGTACAATATAGCACACAACACAGGGAAAACAGAATTTTGATTGCATTGGGCCTTAAGTCTAAGACATTGACAATTATTTAACCCCTTATTTTTTGGGGCACAAAACTACCTCCATACTTCCATTCATTTATATGGTTACATTTAGACAAGTTCCGTGCCACTTGTGGGGGTTGTAGAATAAAAGGGAGAACACCAAACCGTTTGGATGCTACATAAGTCTCCTGGTCTGACAAACAGCGCTGTAGCTTTGCCAGTTTCCACCGCAGATGGCTAAAGGTCAATCAGATTTGTGAACATAATCCCTAGCTGTGTATTGTCGCTTTCCATGTCTGTCTGTATCTTGAGGTGTGGAAACACTTTGCTGCTTTTATGAATTTTGTCTTGCTGCTTTTTGTTCTGTTGCTCTGTCTGTATGCTATGTCTTGCTTGTCCTATGTTGCTCTGCGTGTGCTCACTGCTCATTGACTGTATATATTGTAAATGTTTTTAATAACCTGCCCAGGTACTGCGTTGAAAATTAGCCGGCTGGCTAAAGCCGGCACTTTTACTGAAACGTTGATTATTGTGCACTGTCCCTGTAAAAATAAAATAAACTCAGATGCGGAAGGGCGACATAGGAGGATGTGGTGGATTGAGACGCAGCCCATTCTTAACTGACAGATTTGGATGGGTATTTTTTTTATTCTCTTAAGATTGACACACAGGAACGTCAATAGACTCTAGGTTGTTTAAACACCATCCACTGATGACACATATCATTAACAAATCACAAATTTGGCATGAAATCCATTTAATCTTCCAACCTACATGACAATCCAAAACTAAGTGACTGTTGTCGGAGATATTACTTTGCAACATGATTTGTGTAACACATCCAAACTCCCCCAAGTCAATAACATGCCAAAGCAGTCATTCTTAGTACACTGTGTTCCATGCCATTGTGCGTACTCTTTCTGGTTTAGATTATGGCTGAGATGAATATGGCTCTTCTTTGTGGGCCCTGCAAGCAATTAGCAGCAGTAGCGGCAGGGTCACAGGGAGGAAAAGGGGGGTCAAATTCAACGAGGGTGAGGTAGTGCAGTGCACATGTGACATAAAAAATTAGGAAATGAGAGGCGGCATGAATACATGTATCTTATAAACATATAGTGGTGGTTTCCTGGAGAAAGATTAAGCCTAGTCCTGGACTAAAAAGCATGATTAAATAATTCCACAATCAGAACATACAGTGGCTTCAAAGTATTCACACCCGTTGACTTTTTCAACAACAAAAAATGTGTTGAAGCCTGAATTTAAAATAGATTCAATTTAGATGTTTTGTCACTGACCTACAAACAATACCTCATCATTTACACATTTGTTAAAAATAAAAAACGACAATGTCTTTAGTCAATATGAATTCAAACCCTTTGTTATGGCAAAACTAAGTTCAAGAGTAACATTTCTATTAACACATCACATAAAAGGTTACATGAACTGTGTGCAATAATAGTCTTTAACATAATTTTTGAATGACTACCTCATCTCTGTACCCCACACATACACATACATATCTGTAAGGTCTCAGTTGAGATTTGAATTTCAAACACAGATTCAACCACAAAGACCAGGGAGGTTTTCCAATGCCTGGTAAAGAAGGGCACCTATTGGTAGATGAGTTAAAAAAAAAAACATGGTGAAGTTCATTACACCAAGTCACTACAAAGATACAGATGTCCTTCCTAACTCAGTTGCCGGAGAGGAAGGAAACCGCTCAGGGATTTCACCATGAGGCCAATGGTGACTTTAAAACAGTTAGAGATTAATGGCTGTGATAACTGAAGATGGATCAACAAAACTGTAGTTACTCCACAATACTAACCTAATTCACAGAGTGAAAAGAAGGAAGCCTGTACAGAATTAAAACCTGCTGCATCATGTTATGGGTGTGCTTATAGTCGTTAAGGACTGGGAAGTTTTTAATGCCAAAAAAGAAACGGAATGGAGCTACGCACAGGCAAAATCCAAGAGAACCTGGCTTAGTCTGCTTTCCACCAGGCATTGTGAGAAGAATAGACCTTTCAGCAGGATAATAACCTAAAACACAACACCAAATCTGCACTGGAGTTGCTTACCAAGAAGACAGTGAATGTTCCTGACTGGATGAGTTACAGTTTTTACTTAAATCTACTTAAATCTATGGCAAAACCTGAAAATGGTTGTCTAACAATGATCAACACCCAATTTAACAGAGCTTGAATAATGGGAAAATCTTACACAATCCAGGTGTAGAGACTTACCCATAAATACTCACAGATATAATTGTTGCCTGAGGTGCTTCTACAAAGTATGTACTCTGTGGTGTGAATACTTATGTCAATGAGAAATTTCTGTATTTCATTTTCAATAAATTTGCATTTCTAAAAATATTTTTTTCACTTTATCATTTTGGGATATTAGGTGTAAATGGGTGAGAAAAAATATATATTTTGGATATATTTTGAATTCAGTCTGTAACACAATCAAATATGGAATAAGTCAAGGGGTATGAATAATTTCTGAAGGCACTGTATATTTTTAAGAACATACCATTATTTGACATAAATTAATGATGTTTATCATGCATATATGATGGTGATTTGGAATAATATCATGTGTTTAATTAGTGCATGTGGGACTTAGTTTTTTGTTAACTGTTGTCCATGTCGTGAAAGGTGATATGTCATTGTTACAGCATTATAAAGGGGAGGATGTTTCAAATAAGACATTTCTGATGCTTTTAATAAAGTATTACCAAATTATGTTATATTAAACCCTAATGAAGGCAGCTTGCTGTTGAATATTTGTATTTAATAAATGTATTGCATCAGAGCCATGAGAGTGTGCATCTTGTTATGAAACTCCAGCATTTACTTTTTTACCAAAGCCGGAAGTGGGCAGCTGTCAGGCCAATCCTGGCACTGTCCTAGAGCAAATTTCCTTGTTAGAGGTGTGGAAATAATGCTAAGTTAGCCAAGAGTGAAATAAGGCACAACAGGAGGGTGGGGACTTCAAACCACATCCACAATGCTGTTTGAGAGAGGGGAGTGCAAAAGGCGAGAGTGAGAGAAAGGACAGTTGGATTGGGTGAGACAGAGGGATGCACATTTGTAAGCCGTAGCTGTCTATATACCTGTATACACATAATATGAATTGCACTTCAAAGTACACATCCCATTAAAACAACTGGAATACAGACAGTAATCTACCCGGCTACAGCTGCCAGGACTCTTGAAAGTCCATCAGGAACATTTTAATGAGCAAATCAGCACTCACGTGTACACATACAGTATAGGTAACACTTCCTAAGTATAAACATGTACTAAACACTTAAGTACATACAGTACCAGTCAAAAGATTAGACGTTCATGGGTTTTTCTTTATTTTTACTATTTTCTACATTGTTGAATAATAATGAAGACATCAAAACGATGAAATAACACACAGGGAATCATATAGAAACCAAAAAAGTGTCAAACAAATCAATTTATTTTATATTCTTCAAAGTAGCCACCTTAGCCTCTGACAGTTTTGCACATGCTTGGCATTCTCTCAACCAGCTTCACCTGGAATGCTTTTCCAACAGCCTTGAAGGAGTTCACACACATGCTGAGCACTTGTTGGCTGCTTTTCCTTCACTCTGCAGTCCAACTCATCCCAAACCCTTTCAATTGGGTTGAGGTCGGGTGATTGTGGAGGCCAGGTCATTTGATGCAGCATTCCATTACTCTCCATCTTGGTCAAACAGCTCTTACACAGCCTGGAGGTGTGTTGGGTCATTGTCCTGTTGAAAAATAAATGATAGTCCCACTAAGTGCAAACCGGATGGGATGGTGTATCGCTGCAGAATGCAGCTGTAGCCATGCTGGTTAAGTGTGTTTTGAATTCTAAATAAATCAGACAGTGTCACCAGCAAAGCATCCCCACACAATCACACATTCTCCTCCATGCTTCATGGTGGGAACAACACATGCAGAGAATTTCACCTACTCTGCATCTCACATAGACCCAATGGTTGGAACCAAAAATCGTAAATTTGGACTCATCAGACCAAAGGACATATTTCCAAGGGTCTAATGTCCATTGCTCATGTTTCTTGACCCAAGCAAGTCTCGTCTACTTATTGGTGTACTTTAGAAGTGGTTTCTTTGCCCAAGCAAGTCTCTTCTTATTATTGGTGTACTTTAGAAGTGGTTTCTTTGCAGCAATTTGACCATGAAGGCCTGATTCACGCAATCTCCTCTGAGCAGTTGATGTTGAGATGTGTCTGTTACATTTATTTGGGCTGCAATTTCTGAGGCTGCTAACTCTAATGAATGTATCCTTTGCAGCAGAGGTAAGTCTGTGTCTTCCTTTATCCTGTGCGTAGCTCCATTCAGTTTATTTTGTATTAACTTCCCAGTCCTTAACGATTACAAGCATACCCAAAAAATGATGCGGCCACCACTGATTGAAAATATGGAAAGTGGTACTCACATTTTTTATACTATTACTTTAGTGCCTTGTTGCAAAAGGATGCACCAAAACTCTGCGTCCTCATGAGAGACAGTTTCATCACAGCGCTTGCTGGTTTTTGCGACTGCACTTGAAGAAACATTCAAAGTTCTTGAAATGTTCTGTATTGAATGACCTTCATGTCTTAGAGTAATGACAAACTTTTTGTCTTTGCTTATTTGACCTGTTCTTGCCATAACATGGACTTGGTCTTTTACCAAATATGGCTATCTTCTGTATAGCACCCCGAACTTGTTACAACAAAACTGATTGGCTCAAACGCATTAACCTGTTATGGCTTCATCCCTTTGTTCTCAATTTCCGCCTGAAGACACCCTAATTTAACTGCCTGTAGCTCAGCCCCAGAGGCAAGGATATGCATATTCTTGGTATCATTAGAATGGAAACATTCTGAAGTTTGTGGAAATGTTCATTGAATGTAGGAGAATTTAACACAGTAGATCTGGTGGAAGAAAAGAGAAAGAAAGCGCATACGTTTTCTGTTTTTTATTGTTGTAGCATCATCTTTCACATGTACTAGAATAGCCACACAGTCAGATAGGATGCTGGAGAATTTTGATGTGGGTTGGGGTGGGGCGGCAGACACGCATCTCACATTTCATGACATTACACGTTTATATATTGCTTCAAATTTTTTTTTTTTAAATCACAAATATTTTATATTTTTTATTTCAAACAAGGGCATTCGCATGATAAGAACTTACCAGTCCAAAACGATGTCCTCTCCCGTTCAAAAAATATTCCTCCACAATTGCTAAATGAATCGTCCTACAACAATCTCTCTCATTTTCCCAATCAATTTATTCTAAATTTTGTGTACATCTGTATATGTAGACTTAGATTTAGCTTTCCCTGACTTAGTCGCCAAACTGATTGATATATAAACAGCTGAATCTGCGCGTTTCCAAACAATGCAGTGCATAATATGTGTTTCTCCTTCCGGTATGAAACTTCAGTAGCAAATGACTCTTTACGCTGGAGCTTACTAAATGGGTTGGTCTTGCAACACAAACTTGACCTATTGCCGTTTATCTCAGCTCATTGGCTATCTACCCAGCTAGATTTCAAGACGATCAGTGGTCATTGGGTTTAAAGACAGTCAATCAACGAAACAGCGGGCAAACATTGGTGCACAATGATTTCATGACTTGTCTTCAAATCGGTTTCTTTCAGTCAATACGTCCTGCGAAATGGCCCATCATGTTTGATGGTGTTACAAACAAACCAGTTGATTGCAGTGAAACCAAACATGACTGGAAAAGTCACGTTCTGTGTGGGTTATTTACCTGGAATGTGTCGTCAAATGGAATGAGACGGAATTCACAACACAAGCAGTTCACAAAATGTTTTGTGTTAGGCTATAAAAAGGGATTTTATCAAATAAAAGAGAATTCATTGTGTAACAATGAGCATTGGAATTCAAACAGACGAAGATCGTCAAAGGTAAACGATTTATTTTAATGCAGTTTGTGATTATGTTATGCCTGTGCTGGTTAAAATGTGTTTTTTTATGGGGCTCTATGCTCAGATAATCGTATTCGTTCGCAGTAAATCCCTTTTTAAATCTGATAACACAGTTGGATTAGTAAGATTCTAGGCTTTCGATACATGTGAGACACTTGTATTTTCATGAATGTTTAATATGACTATTTATGTAGCGATCACCGTTGTGGAATTTCAGCCCGCTAGCGGGTTCCGTGCGCAGAGAGGGGCAAAGTATTGACATGTTTTTTTTAAATTGAGAGACTAGCTTAAAATTTGATTTACTGGCCATCATTTTCACTTGTCTGACTGCTTGTATGATGACGGGTTTATCACACGACTGGCCTATCTGGGTGATTGTTTTTTTCTCGCCTGAATGATCTGAATCTATCATTACAGAGACTCTCTGCAACTAAATTCAATGTGCGGGACAAAGGTCTTTCCATTGTTGTATGATTTTTTGTGTGCAAATGAACTCAAGCTTACGGACAATGTCAAATGTGATATAGCGAAGCACTTGAGTGAACTGGGTGCACAATTACGCAGGTACTTTCCCGAAACGGATGACACAAAAAACTGGATTCGTTATCCCTTTCATGTCCTGCCTCCAGCCCACTTACCGATATCTGAACAAGAGAGCTTCATTGAAATTGCAACAAGCGGTTCTGTGAAAATGTAATTTAATCAGAAGCCACTGCCAGATTTCTGGATAGGGCTGCACTCAGAGTTTGTTGCCTTGGCAAATTGCGCTGTTAGGACACTGATGCCCTTTGCAACCTCGTACCTATATGAGAGTGGATTCTTGGCCCTCACTAGCATGAAAACTAAATACAGGCACAGACTGTGTGTGTGAAATGATTTAAGGCTGAGACTATCTCTAATATAACCCAACATTGCAGAGTTATGTGCATCCTTTCAAGCACACCCCTCTCATTAACCTGTGGTGAGTTATTCACCATTTTGATGAACAAATAAGGTTTTAAATGTAAGATGGCTAAAGAAAGAGCAAAATTATTGATTATTATTATATTACTATTGTATAGTGTGTGTTTGGCAGGCTTACATTGATGGCAAAAAAACATTTGAGAGTGTGCATACCCCGGTGCTAGAGGGGGTACACAGCTGGAGGTTGAATGGGGTAAGTGACTCTAAAAAGTTTGGGAACCACTGGCCTAGTAGATCAGAATGCAGCCCTTTTCACTCAGTAGCCTTCTGGAGGCAGGAACAAAGCTAGGCTAAGTTCGCGAAAACATACACTTAACATTCATGTGTTCGATACAATGTACACTGTTGGGTAATTGCAACCAACATTTGTAGCAAAGTGGTGAATTCTATGTGAAATAGATGTTCCACTAAAAAATAATTGTCCTGTTAACATTCAATGTCTGTATTAGATTTTTGACAAGTTCACTTAAGTTGGTGAGGGGATGTTCCACTCAAAATACAAAGAGATCACTTGGTCCTAGTGAAATACACAGCACTCAGTTTAGGCATGGAGACAGATCATTAGAGTAACAGCAACAGATCGCAGTAAGGTCTGATTTTGAACACCTCGGCTACGGCAGTGAAGAAGTCACACAGCCAGCCATTCCCCTCAGCCCGGAGGAGAACAGAGATGTGGCAGAAAAACTGTAACAGCAGTATACATTACAATACACGCCAATAACAGTATTAATGGAAAGAGCGGGGAAAAGGTGGCTTGATTATAAAATAAATCATAAGTTATTGGCATCTCAATTGAGTTGAGGTTGGGTGACTGCGGAGGACAGGTCATCTGATGCAGCACTCCATCACTCTCCTTCTTGGTCAAATAGCCTTTACACAGTCTGGAGGTGTGTTTTGTGTCATTGTCCTGTTGAAAAACAAATGATAGTCCCACTAAGCGCAACCCAGATGGATTGAAATTTCGCTGCAGAATGCTGTGGTAGTGTAACGACTTCCGCCGAAGTCGGTCCCTCTCCTTGTTCAGGCGGCGTTCAGCGGTCGACGTCACCGGCCTTCTAGCCATCGCCCATCCACTTTTCATTTTCAATTTGTTTTGTCTTTGTCTTACACACCTGGTATCAATTCCCCAATTACTTGTTCATTATTTAACCCTCTGTTCCCCCATGTTTGTTTGTTTGAGTGATTGTTTTGATGTAAATCGGTCTGTTTATGTGGGCTCGCTTATTTTGTATTATATTTGTCTATTTTGAGTAAAATACGTTTATTTACTAATATCTGCTGTCCTGAACCTGACTCCTCTACACCAGCGACACACAGACCACATTACAGAATCACTCACCCAAAGAATAGAGTCAGTAGGAGCAGGCACCCTCCCTGTAGAGATAGAGGAGCGCGTCCAGCAGCATGCTACCATATTGAAACATCTGGGCACCGCCATGAATCGCGTGCTGCAGAAGATGGATTGTTGGGAGAGAGGAGGAGGTCGTCCAGCGCCTTCTAAATAAATCACTGACGGTGTCACCAGAAAAGCACCCCAAGACCATCACATCTCGTCCTCCATGCTTCACGGTAGGAACCAAACATGCAGAGATCATATGTTCACCTACTCTGCGTCTCACCAGACATGGCGGTTGGAACCAAAAACGTCATTTGGACTCATCAGACCAAAGGACAGAATTCCACCAGTCGAATGTCCATTGCTCGTGTTTCTTGGCCCAAGCAAGTGTCTTCTTATTATTGGTGTACTTTAGCAGTGGTTTGATTGCAGAAATTCGACTACGAAGATCTTATTCACCCAGTCTCTCCTCTGAACAGTTGAGATGTGTCTTACTTTAACTCTGTGAAGTATTTATTTGGGCTACAATTTCTGAGGCTGGTAATGAGGTAACTCTAATGAGGTAACTCTGGATGTTCCTTTCCTGTGGTGGTCCTCATGAGAGCAAGTTTCATCATAAGGCTTGATGGTTTTTGTGACTGCACTTGAATCTTTCAAAGTTCTTGAAATGTTCCACATTGACTGACCTTTATGTCTTAACTAACGAGCCAGCCAGCTAACTTAGCTAGTTAAACAATGAACAAAGTATCAACAATGCCACAGTGCTGGAAGATAACCAACCAGGTTCAATATTAGCTAGCTAACATTAGGCTCTAACTAGAAAAGCAAATAGCTCTGTGATCCAAATAATAACGCTAGCTAGCTAACAGTACACTTATGCTTGAAATGAAAACACTTTCTGTCAAAATTAGAAACATGTAATATTTGAAAATGTAGCTAGCTATCATCATGCATTTTGGACACGTCTCCCTGTCAGGAATGCCATACCACGGTTGTCCTTAGTTTGAAGATGTAATCCGGAGACAGGTGTTTTCTCCATCTCTTTTGCTATCATACTCTAATTCCACTGATTTCAAAGCTTGATCCTCCAGAAAGTGGAGAGCAACATTTGTGCAGCTCCACTACACAATATATTTTTTTATAGCCTCATTCGACAGGATTACCTATACATTCTGACCAGCTCAAATAGACAGAAGCCTTCTATATGGCAGACCAAACTGAAACTCATCTCTCAGCCCACACATTATCTCAGCCAATCATGTCTAGTGGGAAGGTTGCTTACTTTTTATGTGGCTTAACGAACAAGGCTCGTAATTGAACAATTGTATTCGTATTTACAGTTTGTTATTATGAAAGTTCACATGTTCTAGAAAGGTTTTTCTGCCCCCTCAAAAAAATGTTTTTTTATTAAAACTCTCCTGTGAAGTCATCGTTTGCAAAATACATCTAATTTCCTGAATCAGGTCACATTTATTTGGGCTGCAATCTGAAGTGCAGTTAACGCTAATAAACTTTCCTCTGCAGCAAAGGTAACTCTGGGTTTTCCTTTCAAACCAAATAAGATTTTCTTAGTCTCATACATATGGTTAGCAGATGTTATTGCAAGTGTAGCGAAAGGCTTATAGTTTAGAAAAATGTGTCAGTCCTCATGAGATCCAGTTTCATCATAGTGCTTGATGGTTTTTGGAACTGCATTTGAAGAAACTTTCAAAGTTCTTTAAATGTTCCGCATTGACTGACATTCAATGGACTGTCATTTCTCTTTGCTTATTTGAGCTGTTCTTGCCATAACATGGACTTGGTATTTTATCAAGTAGGGCTATCTTCTGTATACAATACCTACCTTGTCACAACACAACTGAATGGCTCGAATGCATTAACCTCTCTAGGGTAGGGGGCAGCATTCTGAATTTTGGATGAAAAGCGTGCACAAATTAAACGGCCTGCTACTCGGGCTCAGAAGATATGATATGCATATAACTGGTAGATTTGGATAGAAAATACTCCGTTTCCAAAACTGTTAAAATAGTGTCTGTGAGTATAAAATAACTGATTTAGCAGGCGAAAACCTGAGAAAAATCCATTCAGGAAGTAGTTTTTTTTGTTGGTTTTGTAGTTTTCTATTCAATACCATTACAGTATCCATTGACTTAGGACTCCATTTGCAGTTTCTATGCCTTCCACTAGATGTCAACAGTCTTTAGAAATCGTTTCAGGCTTGTATTCTTATAAATGAGGGAGTAAGACTAGTCTGAACGAGTGGACCCTAACGTGACGCAGAGTTTTTTTCAGGCGCATGTGCATTTCTTGTTTACCTTTTATATTGACAACGTTATTGTCATCATTTGGGCTAAAAAAACAACCTGAGGAACCCAATAAAAACATTGTTTGACATGTTTCTATGAACTTTACGGCTACAATTTGAATTTTTTGTCTGATTGTCTGAGTTTGAGCCTGTGGATTTTTGGTTATAAAGAGACTTCATCGAACAAAAGGAACATTTATTGAGTAAATGAATGTCTTCTGATTGCCACCATATGAAGATCATCAAAGGTAAGGGATTCATTTTATCTCTATTTCTGAGTTTTGTAACGCTTCTGCTTGGCTGGTTACTGTTTGTAATAATTTGTCAACTGGGCTATGTTCTGGGCTAGGTATGTTCTGGGCTAGGTATGCTTTCGCCGAAAAGCATTTTATAAATATGACCCTGTGGTTTGTTTAACAAGAAGTTCATCTTTAAACCTATGTAAAATGTTTTTTTTTCTGAATTCTTAAAATGAGCATTTCTGTAATTGAATTTGGCGCTCTGCAACCTCACTGGATGTTGGCCAGATGGGACGCTAACATGTTTGCTTTCAGAGCATATTTGATCCCAAATTATAAGAAGGAAAGAAATTCCCCAAATTAACTTTTAACAAGGCACACCTTAATTGATATGCCTTCCAGGTGACTACCTCATTAAGCTGGTTGATAGAATGCCAAGTGGGCAAAGCTGTCATCAGGGCAATGGGTGGCTACTTTGAAGAATATAACATATATTTTCATTTAACACTTATTTGGTTACTACATGATATGTGTTATTTCATAGTTTTGATGTCTTCACTATTATTCTACAATGGAGAAAATAGTAAAAATATAAAGAAAAACCCTTGAATGAGTAGGTGTCCAAACTTTGACTGGTACTGTACTTTCATAATAAAAAAAAAAAACTGGTACCGGGACCTTCTGTAAGGGCACAGGGCGAGACCCAGATGCAGACACGGGAGGCAGGTGGTTCAAGTCTCTGATATTTATTATAATCCAAGGGGCAGGCAAGAGAATGGTCGTGGACAGATTAAAGATCATAACAAGGTCAGAGTCCAGGAGGTACAGAGTGGCAGGCTGACTCGAGGTCAGGGCAGGCAGTATGGTCAGGCAGGCTGGTTCAGGGACAAAGCAGGCAAGGATCAAAACGGAGAACACCATCGGCTAAAAGCCGTTCGAATTCTACAGATGTTTTCAGGAGTTTCTTTTTCGGGATGTCTCAAAGTCTGACAAACACTGCTTTAGCTCTGTTACCTTTCAATGCAGACGCAATATCGGTGGATGTGGTGGATTGAGATGCAGCCCATGCAAAAAACCAGACATCTTTAGCTTAAACAGATTTTGATGGGAATTTTTTATTACGTTAATTAGATTTGCCACGGAAATTGTCGGCTAAGGGTTCTCTTTTCCTGAATATACCTGACATTTTGTAGACGAGATGTACAGAACTTTGAATTCTCTGAGATACATTTACTAACCTCAGTGTAAAGTCATGACCAGAAAATAACAATTATTAAAACAACTTTTCTAAGCCTTCTTACTTGACTAGGAATGAGTTCATCCGTTATAAACAGAGCTTCAGGATGTGCTCTTTGAAGATTTCGTCAATCTGTGCACCCACAAACATCAGATGTGAGGAGAGAGAGCCAAAAACAGATTATCTCTCATGACAATATTAACAATGGATATACAGAACAAACTAGAGCCACTGTTGTGGTACTTATTCAGACAATAATCAATTCTCAGGTCTGGTCAAATAGACATGTACGGTAATGTAGCTGGAAACTAAGATAGTCCACTAGCCTGAGGCAAGTACTTTTCGGCAATGACTTTGGACTCAGTCTGGTACACATTGTGGCTTGCTTGCTCAGCTGGCCCAAAATCCTGAAATTCCATCACTGAAAGTAACTTTATTGTAGCATCTCTGGAACTCTTAGTTTCCCCCAGTTATTGGTTTAAGAAATTCAGGCTGATGTGACAAACAGGAATACATTATATCTCTATGATACCTGGAAGACTATGGCTGGGACGGTGATCTGGTGGTACCCATATTAATCAGCCTCTGGCTCTGTATCTTTCTGCCCATCCTTGTCTGTCTACAGAGATTTGTGCAGCCATTCTGTGATGTTGAACTGTGGAAGGGTGAGTGTAAGCTAGTATTTCTGAACAACTCAACCTGGTTCATCTTTAATAACTATAGTATTAATAGCTCTGGGTGACCCATCTTCACACTGGAACACCTCATCACTGTGGGATATATAAAAGACAGTACCATGTACTGTATGTATGTGACTTACTGTACGGTGGACATTCACACATACAGCAATGCAAGGACACACACACACACACACACAAGAATGCCTGAATTTACATTTTACACACATAAACTCAAGAACAGTCACACCTGCAGCCAGTTCCAGCACCCTCATGGACACAGTGCTGTGGTAGAGCTTGAAGAACCTGTCAAGGTGTTGTAATGTCTTGTTGGCCGTCAGGTCCTCTGCAGCCAGTTCCTGCACCCTCATGAACCTGTCAAATCAATTCAAATGTATTAATATGTCCCTTCTACATCAGCTGATCTATCAAAGTGCTGTACAGAAACCCAGCCTAAAACCCAAAACAGCAAGCAATGCAGGTGTAGAAGCACATTGGCTATTAAAAACTGCCTAGAAAGGACACAAATTAGGAAGAAACCTAGAGAGAAACCAGACTGAGGGGTGGAGATTATAACAGAACATGGCCAAGATGTTCAAATGTTCATAAATGACCAGCATGGTCAAATAATAATAATCACAGTAGTTGTCGAGGGTGCAACAGGTCAGCACCTGAGGAGTAAATGTCAGTTGGCTTTTCATGCCTATCATTGAGAGTATCTCTACCGCTCCTGCTGTCTCTAGAGAGTTGAAAACAGCAGGTCTGTGACAGGTAGCACGTCCTGTGAACAGGTTAGGGTTCCATAGCCGCAGGCAGAACAGTTGAAACTGGAGCAGCAGCACGGCCAGGTGTACTGGGGACAGCAAGGAGTCATCATGCCAGGTAGTCCCGAGGCATGGGCCTAGGGCTCAGGTCCTCAGAGAGAAATAAAGACAGAGAGAATTAGAGAGAGCATACTTAAATTCACACAGGACCCCGGATAAGACTGGAGAAATACTCCAGATATAACAGACTGACCCTAGCCTCCGACACAAACTACTGCAGCATAAATACTGGAGGCTGAGACAGGAGGGGTCAGGAGACACTGTGGCACCATCCGATGATACCCCTGGACAGGGCCAAACAGGCAGGATATAACCACACACACTTTGCCAAAGCACACCCCCCACACCACTAGAGGGATATCTTCAACCACCAACTTACCATCCTGAGACAAGGCCAAGTATAGCCCACAAAGATCTCCGCCACGACACAACCCAAGGGGGGGCGCCAACCCAGACAGGAAGACCACGTCAGCGACTCAACCCACTCAAGTGACGCACCCCTCCTAGGGACGGCATGGAAGAGCACCAGTAAGCCAGTGACTCAGCCGCTGTAGTAGGATTAGAGGCAGAGAATCCCAGTGGAGAGAGGGGAACCGGCCAGGCAGAGACAGCAAGTACGGTTCGTTGCTCCATAGCCTTTCCATTCACCTTCACACTCCTGGGCCAGACTACACTCAATCATTTGACCTACTGAAGAGATGAGTCTTCAGTAAAGACTTGGAGTTTGAGACCGAGTCTGCGTCTCTCACATGGGTCGGCAGATCATTCCATAAAATGGAGCTCTATAGGAGAAAGCCCTGCCTCCAGCTGTTTGCTTAGAAATTCTAGGGACAATTAGGAGGCCTGCGTCTTGTGAACGTAGCGTACTTGTAGGTATGTATTGCAGGACCAAATCGGAAAGAGGTAGGTTAGCAGTAAAACCTTGAAATCAGCCCTTGCCCTTGCCTTAATAGGAAGCCAGTATAGGGAGGCTAGCACTGGAGTAATATGATCACATTTTTTGTTTCTAGTCAGGATTCTATCAGCCGTATTTAGCACTAACTGAAGTTTACTTAGTGCTTTATCCGGGTAGCCGGAAAGAAGAACATTGCAGTAGTCTAACCTAGAAGTAACAAAAGCATGGATTAATTGTTCTGCATCATTTTTGGACAAAGTTTCTGATTTTTGCAATGTTACGAAGATGGAAAAAAGCTGTCCTTGAAACAGTCTTGATATGTTTGTCAAAAGAGAGAACAGGGTCCAGAGTAATGCTGAGGTACTTCACAGTTTTATTTGAGACGACTGTACCACCAAGATTTATTGTCAGATTCAACAGAAGATCTTTGTTTCTTGGGACCTAGAACCAGCATCTCTGTTTTGACCGAGTTTAAAAGTAGAATGTTTGCAGCCTCCACTTCCTTATGTCTGAAACACAGGCTTCTAGCAAGGGCAATTTTGGGGCTTCACCATGTTTCATTGAAATGTACAGCTGTGTGTCATCCGCATAGCAGTGAAAGTTAACATTATGTTTTCGAGTGACATCCCCAAGAGGTAAAATATATACTGAAAACAATAGTGGTCCTAAAACAAAACCTTGAGGAACACCGAAATTTACAGTTGATTTGTCAGAGGACAAACCATTCCCAAAGACAAACTGATATCAGATAAGATCTAAACCAGGCCAGAATCCAGGCCAGAACTTGTCCGTGTAGACCCATTTGGGTTTCCAATCTCTTCAAAAGAATGTGGTGATCGATGGAATCAAAAGCAGCACTAAGGTCTAGGAGCATGAGGACAGATGCAGAGCCTCGGTCTGACACCATTAAAAGGTAATTTACCACCTTCACAAGTGCAGTCCCAGTGCTATGATGGGATCTAAAACCAGACTGAAGCATTTCATATACATTGTTTGTCTTCAGGAAGGCAGTGAGTTGCTGCGCAACAGCTTTTTCAATTTTTGAGAGGAATGGGAGATTCGATATAGGCCGATTAGTTTACATTTTCTGGGTCAAGGTTTGGCTTTTTCAAAAGGCTTTGCCACTTTTGGTGAGTTTGGTACACATCCGTTGGATAGAGCCGTTTATTATGTTCAGCATAAAAGGGCCAAGCACAGGAAGCAGCTCTTTCAGTAGTTTAGCTGGAATAGGGTCCAATATGCAGCCTGAAGGTTAGAGGTCATGAATACTTTCATTATTGTGTCAAGAGATATGGTACTAAAACACTTGAGTGTCTCCCTTGATCCTAGGTCCTGGCAGAGTTGTGCAGACTCAGGACAACTGAGCTTAGGAGGAATAAGCTTATAAAGAGGAGTCTGTAATTTGCTTTCTAATGATCATGATATTTTCCTCAAAGAAGTTCATGAATTTATTACTGCTGAAGTGAAAGTCATCCTCTCTTGGGGAATGCTGCTTTTTAGTTAGCTTTACGATAGTCTCAAAAATCAATTTTGGGTTGTTCTTATTTTCCTCAATTAACCTCTGGCTGCATCCCTTGTTCTCAATTTCCAGGGGAAATGCAGAGCGCCAAATTCAAATAAAATGCTGTAAAATTCAAACTTTCATTAAATCACACATGTAAGATACTCAATTAAAGCTACACTCGTTGTGAATCCAGCCAACATGTCAGATTTTTAAAATGCTTTTCGGGGAAAGCATAAGAAGCTATTATCTGATAGCCTGCACCCATCTGCACCAGCAGTAAACAAAGGAGCTAGCATAGCAGGCGCTACACAAAACTTTAGGTATTTTCAAACCTTTAATAATCGATCAAATTGTAGACAGGGCAATCTGTATTCAATACATGAACGAAAAGAAACCAGCTCTTCTCGTCTTGCGCAACTCACAAAAGTGTTCCCTGTTCCGATTTGGCCTACTTCTTCATAAGACAGAGGAATAACCTCAACCATATTCCAAAGTCTGGCGACATCGTGTGGAAGTGGTAGAACTGAAAATTGGTTCCCATTAAATATTCAATGGCAAAGACAATATAGTGAACAGAGATGGGGGGAAAAAAATCTGAACAGTTAGTCCTCGGGGTTTTGCCTGCTACATAAGTTCTGTTATACTCACAGACATGATTCAAACAGTTTTAGAAACTTCAGTGTTTCCTATCCAAATCTATGAAAAATATGCATATCTTATATTCTTGGCATTAGTAGCAGGAAGTTGAAATTGGGCACGCTATTTATCCAAAAGTGAAAATTCTGCCCCCTAACTTTAAAGAGGTTTTAATGTTGCGCATATTCTTGCTGCCCATGCAGTCCACATTGTACATGAGATCATTCCATCAGCACTCTAGGTTCATCAGCTTGTGGTGGCCCTACAGCAGCTCTGCCACCTTCTCAGACACTGCACAGGATATGAGAACAAATATTAATACACAAATACATTGTAACTGTACAGTGTCACATCAAATACAATGCAATCCAACAATAATAGTTCCCAATCAAGTGGCATTTAATGGTGGCGCTGAACATACGTACCTGAAAACATATTCTTCAGGTTCTCCACGGCAAGCTGACTGTGTTGCATGTTGCATTCCAGCATATTTTATGTCCTTCAGGTTCTTAAAACTTCTTAGGGCTTATTGCCTTTTTTCTCCACTTACTGCCTGACTGACGTGCCCAAAGTAAACTGCCTGCTGCTCAGGCCCTTAAGCCAGGATATGCATATAATTGGTACCATTGGAAAGAAATGTCTGAAGTTTTTAGAAATGTTCAAATGTAGGATAATATAACACAATAGATATGATAGGAGAAAATCCAAAGAAAAACCAACTGGAAATGTTGTTGTTTTGAGACAATCCTCTTAGAAATGCAAGAGAAAGGTCATATTGGAAATTAGCTCCCTGCATGCCAATCCTGTGGCTTCCACAGGGTGTCGGTAGTCTATGTTCAAGATTTAAGACTTGTAACTCCAAAAATGAATAAAAAATAACAGATTTAGTAGAGGGACACAGTCTTGGAAATTCGTGTTTACGCGCGCCATGAAGATATTATGCACCTGCTAAACTCGGTTTCCTATTGAACATACTTCTTTCTGAAATAAATGTTATAGTTTGATTACATTTTAGGGTATGTGAGGAGTTAATAGAAACATATTTTGACTTGTTGAAACAAAGTTTAGGGGTAGATTTTTGGATTCCTTTCTCGGCAAGTTGAACGAGTGGATTACTCAAATCGATAGCGCTATACTGACTTTTTGGGATATAAAGAAGGATTGTATCTAACAAAACAACACTGCGTTATAGCTGGGACCCTTTGGATGATGAATCAGAGGAAGATTTTCAAAAAGTATGTCAATATTTAATCGTTATATGTGAATGTATGAAACCTGTGCCGGAGGAAATATATTTTGATGTGGGGCGCTGTCCTCAAACAATTAGATAGATTAGACAGTTAGATTAATTCTAACAAACATTTAAGCTTTCAGCCGATATAAGACACATGTACCTAAATGTGTATTATCCATATTTTTTATTTGAATTGCGTGCCCTCCAGATTCACCGGAAGTTGTCCCGCTAGCGGGACACCGGTCCTTAGGTGTTGATGCTTTTCCTCGAGTCATTGCTGACTTCTGCCAGGGAGTTCTGGATGTCCTTCCCATCACCAAGGGTATTGTGGAGCTGACTGAGGCCTGGAAAGACCAGACAATTGTAAATGGTTTAGATAGGGTTTTACATGAATCAAAGGGCAGTACAGATTCACAGAATGCAGCTAATGTCAAAGCTAAAAAATGATTTTCTATGTTCAGCCGTGCTTTCACTAAAACTACAGATCTAACTGGGTGATCAATAAATCATGGGATTTATGTCAGTTGCTAGGTCCTAGCTTCTTGACGCACCCATCCCGTTAGCGGGATCATTTTCATCAACATCCGCTCAATTGCAGAGCGCCAAATTCAAATTAAATGACTAAAAATATTACATTTTCATGAAATCACAAGTGCAATATAGCAAAACACAGCTTAGCTTGTTGTTAATCCACCTGGCGTATCATATTTCAATAAAGCTTTTCGGCGAAAGCAAAACAAGCGTTTATGTAAGAACATCTCTCTCAGTATACAAAATATTACAAACAGCTAGCAGCCAAGTAGATTGGTCACGAAAGTCAGAAAAACAATAAATTAAATCGCTTACCTTTGATCTTCGGATGTTTGCACTCACGAGACTCCCTGTTACACAAATGTTCCTTTTGTTCCATAAAGATTATTTTTATATCCAAAATACCTCCATTTGTTTGGCGCGTTATGTTCAGAAATCCACAGGCTCGAGCGGTCAAGACATCGCAGAAGAAAATTCCAAATAGTATCCATAAAGTGCGTAGAAAGATGTCAAATGTTTTTACAGGTTGTTTTTGCAATATATAATCGATAATATCTGGTTGATATCCCTTTAAATGGAGGCAAGGCATCCAATGGAACAGAGAGCTTTCAGGAAAAACAACACTTCCTTGTTGGATTTTCCTCAGGTTTTCGCCTGCAATATCAGTTCTGTTATACTCACAGACAATATTTTGACAGTTTTGGATACTTTAGAGTGTTTTATATCCTAATCCTAATATTCTAGTTTCTGGGCCTGAGAAATAGGCAGTTTCAAATGGGTATGTGTTTGAGCCAAAAACGAAAATACTGCCCCCTACACTCAAGAAGTTAGCAGGTGAAGGTTTTCCTTTAATTATTATGCTATCTTGCTAGCTATGGCTCCATACATAGCTAGCTTGATTCTCTTAAAAATAGCTTGTAGAATAATTTACCTTGCTAATCAATTTCAGTAGCTAGCATCAGACTACCACGTTAGATTTACAAACTCTTAATAACAATGACTTGGACATACTGTAGCTTCCAATATCATCTTACAAAGAATAAAAAAGCTTGCTACCTAGCGATTAAAAGAAAGACATTTAAACTTAACTGCCATGACAGCTAACAGCTGGGCTTTGGTGGACATTGTCTCAGTGGTAACCTCGTAACATACGTTGTGATTGACAGGTTGTACCAGACCGATGTGAGTTGTCACTAACTAACCTGTCTATGAAAACGTAATCTGATTGGTTAGAAGAAACATCTCTCTCTCAAGAGTATAGGTGCACGAAATTGACATGTGCAGGCGTACAGATGCAAATATTAAGTTACAAGTTTGTGTAATGGTCTTGGTAAAGGATATTATTTACACACTATAAAATGTCCTTTTCACATCATCATTATGCACTGAATCCCAACTTGCTGTTTTATTTGGTGCCACCCTTTATTTGCACTATATGCGTACCTATTTTCACAATGCACAAAGAGCATGTCTACAAGCCAATATGTGCATGAAAAATCTAACACATTGAATGTGGCAGTCCTTTAAAAACAGTGGTGTGTGAAATCCGGTTTTAATGACCCCATCTATGTTTCTTTATCCTCCTGAAAATTCTAATGTAATCTAATTCCCTTTGTCTATCTCTTCACAAATGTCATGACACAGATGGGACCTTTTGGATGTCCACCATGTCCCCCCCCTGTCAGAGTCAATCACCCCTGCTCCATGGGCTCCTGTTAGTGTCACATTTGTGATGGCTTCTGGAATTTGAGTGAGTGGGCGAAGGTATTCTTCACCACTGCATTGTCTCCCTCCTCTCAGCTCTTTCCTTCACCAAAGTGACACCATATCTTTGAGGTGTCACACCTAATAAGGCAGTGGCAATGGAGGCATTCTAGCTGTATTGTCCCTTAACATTATTGGACTAGTGTGTGTTACTCTTAAAATTATTGGACTGGAGTGTTACTGTTCATTAACATTATTGGACAGGTGTGTTATTGTTAACATTATTGGAATGGTGTGTGTTACTGTTCATTAATATTATTGGACTGGTGTGTGTTACTGTTCATTAACATTATAGGACTGGTGTGTGTCACTGTTCATTAGCATTATTGGACTGGTGTGTGAACATTATTCGACTGGAGTGTGTCACTGTTCATTAACATTATTGGACTGGTGTGTGTTACTTTTACAATTATTGGAATAGTGTGTGTTACTGTTCATTAACATTATTGGACTGGTGTGTGTTACTGTTACCATTATTGGACTGGTGTGTGTTAATGTTCATTAACATTATTGGACTGGTGTGTGTTACTGTTTATTAACATTATTGGACTGGTGTGTGTTACTGTTTATTAACATTATTGGACTGGTGTGTGCTACTGTTTATTCATATTATTGGACTGGTGTGTTTTACTTTTACCATTATTGGACTAGTGTGTGTTACTGTTTATTAACATTCTTGGACTGGTGTGTGTTACTGTTAACATTATTGGAGATGTGTGTGTAACTGTTCATTAACATTATTGGACTGGTGTGTGTTACTGTTAACATTATTGGCGATGTGTGTGTTACTGTTCATTATCATTATTTGACTGCTGTGTGTTGCTGTTCATTAACATTATTGGATTGGTGTGTGTGTTACTGTTACCATTATTGGACTGGTGTGTGTTACTGTTCATTAACATTATTGGACTGGTGTGTGTTACTGTTTATTAACATTATTGGACTGGTGTGTGTTACTGTTCATTAACATTATTGGACTGGTGTGTGTTACTGTTACCATTATTGGACTGGTGTGTGTTACTGTTCATTAACATTATTGGACTGGTGTGTGTTACTGTTCATTAACATTATTGGACTGGTGTGTGTTACTTTTACAATTATTGGACTGGTGTGTGTTACTGTTCATTAACATTATTGGACTGGTGTGTGTTACTGTTCATTAACATTATTGGAGTTGTGTGTGTTACTGTTCATTATCATTATTGGACTGGTGTGTGTTGCTGTTCATTAACATTATTGGATTGGTGTGTGTGTTACTGTTACCATTATTGGACAGGAGTGTTACTGTTCATTAACATTATTGGACAGGTGTGTTATTGTTAACATTATTGGACTGGTGTGTGTTACTGTTCATTAACATTATTGGACTGGTGTGTGTTACTGTTTATTAACATTATTGGACTGGTGTGTGTTACTGTTTATTAACATTATTGGACTGGTGTGTGTTACTGTTTATTCATATTATTGGACTGGTGTGTTTTACTGTTTATTAACATTATTGGACTGGTTTGTGTTACTTTTACCATTATTGGACTGGTGTGTGTTACTGTTCATTAACATTATTGGACTGGTGTGTGTTACTGTTCATTAACATTATTGGACTAGTGTGTGTTACTCTTAAAATTATTGGAATGGTGTGTGTTACTGTTCATTAACATTATTGGACTGGTGTGTGTTACTGTTCATTAACATTATTGGACTGGTGTGTGTTACTGTTACCATTATTGGACTGGTGTGTGTTACTGTTCATTAACATTATTGGACTGGTGTGTGTTACTGTTTATTAACATTATTGGACTGGTGTGTGTTACTGTTCATTAACATTATTGGACTGGTGTGTGTTACTGTTACCATTATTGGACTGGTGTGTGTTACTGTTCATTAACATTATTGGACTGGTGTGTGTTACTGTTCCTTAACATTATTGGACTGGTGTGTGTTACTTTTCATTAACATTATTGGACTGGTGTGTGTTACTGTTCATTAACATTATTGGACTGGTGTGTGTTACTTTTACAATTATTGGAATGGTGTGTGTTACTGTTCATTAACATTATTGGACTGGTGTGTGTTACAGTTACCATTATTGGACTGGTGTGTGTTACTGTTCATTAACATTATTGGACTGGTGTGTGTTACTGTTTATTAACATTATTGGACTGGTGTGTGTTACTGTTTATTAACATTATTGGACTGGTGTGTGTTACTGTTTATTAATATTATTGGACTGGTGTGTTTTACTGTTTATTAACATTATTGGACTGGTTTGTGTTACTTTTACCATTATTGGACTGGTGTGTGTTACTGTTTATTAACATTCTTGTACTGGTGTGTGTTACTGTTAACATTATTGGAGATGTGTGTGTTACTGTTCATTTTCATTATTTGACTGCTGTGTGTTGCTGTTCATTAACATTATTGGATTGGTGTGTGTGTTACTGTTACCATTATAGGACTGGTGTGTGTTACTGTTCATTAACATTATTGGACTGGTGTGTGTTACTGTTAACATTATTGGAGATGTGTGTGTTACTGTTCATTAACATTATTGGACTGGTGTGTGTTACTCTTAAAATTATTGGACTGGAGTGTTACTGTTCATTAACATTATTGGACAGGAGTGTTATTGTTAACATTATAGGACTGGTGTGTGTTACTGTTCATTAACATTATTGGACTGGTGTGTGTTACTGTTCATTAACATTATTGGACTGGTGTGTTTTACTGTTTATTAACATTATTGGACTGGTGTGTGTTACTTTTACCATTATTGGACTGGTGTGTGTTACTGTTTATTAACATTCTTGGACTGGTGTGTGTTACTGTTAACATTATTGGAGATGTGTGTGTTACTGTTCATTAACATTATTGGACTGGTGTGTGTTACTGTTAACATTATTGGAGATGTGTGTGTTACTGTTCATTAACATTATTGGACTAGTGTGTGTTACTCTTAAAATTATTGGAATGGTGTGTGTTACTGTTCATTAACATTATTGGACTGGTGTGTGTTACTGTTCATTAACATTATTGGACTGGTGTGTGTTACTGTTACCATTATTGGACTGGTGTGTGTTACTGTTCATTAACATTATTGGACTGGTGTGTGTTACTGTTTATTTACAGTATTGGACTGGTGTGTGTTACTGTTCATTAACATTATTGGACTGGTGTGTGTTACTGTTTATTAACATTATTGGACTGGTGTGTGTTACTTTTCATTAACATTATTGGACTGGTGTGTGTTACTGTTCATTAACATTATTGGACTGGTGTGTGTTACAGTTACCATTATTGGACTGGTGTGTGTTACTGTTCATTAACATTATTGGACTGGTGTGTGTTACTGTTTATTAACATTATTGGACTGGTGTGTGTTACTGTTTATTCATATTATTGGACTGGTGTGTTTTACTGTTTATTAACATTATTGGACTGGTGTGTGTTACTTTTACCATTATTGGACTGGTGTGTGTTACTGTTTATTAACATTCTTGGACTGGTGTGTGTTACTGTTAACATTATTGGAGATGTGTGTGTTACTGTTCATTATCATTATTTGACTGCTGTGTGTTGCTGTTCATTAACATTATTGGATTGGTGTGTGTGTTACTGTTACCATTATTGGAATGGTGTGTGTTACTGTTCATTAACATTATTGGACTGGTGTGTGTTACTGTTAACATTATTGGAGATGTGTGTGTTACTGTTCATTAACATTATTGGACTGGTGTGTGTTACTCTTAAAATTATTGGACTGGAGTGTTACTGTTCATTAACATTATTGGACAGGAGTGTTATTGTTAACATTATAGGACTGGTGTGTGTTACTGTTCATTAACATTATTGGTCTGGTGTGTGTTACTGTTACCATTATTGGACTGGTTTGTGTTACTGTTCATTAACATTATTGGACTGGTGTGTGTTACTTTTACAATTGTTGGACTGGTGTGTGTTACTGTTCATTAACATTATTGGACTGGTGTGTGTTACTGTATTAACATTATTGGACTGGTGTGTGTTACTGTTTATTAACATTATTGGACTGGTGTGTGTTACTGTTCATTAACATTATTGGACTGGTGTGTGTTACTTTTACAATTATTGGAATGGTGTGTGTTACTGTTCATTAACATTATTGGACTGGTGTGTGTTACTGTTTATTAACATTATTGGACTGGTGTGTGTTACTGTTCATTAACATTATTGGAATTGGTGTGTATTACTGTTACCATTATTGGACTGGTGTGTTTTACTGTTCATTAACATTATTGGACTGGTGTGTGTTACTGTTACCATTATTGGACTGGTGTGTGTTACTGTTCATTAACATTATTGGACTGGTGTGTGTTACTGTTTATTAACATTATTGGACTGGTGTGTGTTACTTTTCATTAACATTATTGGACGGTGTGTGTTACTGTTCATTAACATTATTGGACTGGTGTGTGTTACTTTTACAATTATTGGAATGGTGTGTGCTACTGTTCATTAACATTATTGGACTGGTGTGTGTTACTGTTACCATTATTGGACTGGTGTGTGTTACTGTTCATTAACATTATTGGACTGGTGTGTGTTACTGTTTATTAACATTACTGGACTGGTGTGTGTTACTGTTTATTAACATTATTGGACTGGTGTGTGTTACTGTTTATTAACATTATTGGACTGGTGTGTGCTACTGTTCGTTAACATTATTGGACTGGTGTGTGTTACTGTTCATTAACATTATAGGACTGGAGTGTGTTACTGTTCATTAACATTATTGGACTGGTGTGTATTACTGTTACCATTATTGGACTGGTGTGTGTTACTGTTCATTAACATTATTGGACTGGTGTGTGTGTTACTTTTACAATTATTGGACTGGTGTGTGTTACTGTTCATTAATATTATTGGACTGGTGTGTGTTACTGTTCATTAACATTATAGGACTGGTGTGTGTTACTGTTCATTAACATTATTGGACTGGTGTGTGCTACTTTTACCATTATTGGACTGGTGTGTGTTACTGTTTATTAACATTCTTGGACTGGTGTGGTACTGTTAACATTATTGGAGATGTGTGTGTTACTGTTCATTAACATTATTGGACTTGTGTGTGTTACTGTTAACATTATTGGAGATGTGTGTGTTACTGTTCATTAGCATTATTTGACTGCTGTGTGTTGCTGTTCATTAACATTATTGGACTGGTGTGTGTTACTGTTAACATTACTGGAGATGTGTGTGTTACTGTTCATTAACATTATTGGACTAGTGTGTGTTATTCTTAAAATTATTGGACTGGGGTGTTACTGTTCATTAACATTATTCGACTGGAGTGTGTTACTGTTACCATTATTGGACTGGTGTGTGTTACTGTTCATTAACATTATTGGACTGGTGTGTGTTACTGTTACCATTATTGGACTGGTGTGTGTTACTGTTCATTAACATTATTGGACTGGTGTGTGTTACTGTTCATTAACATTATTGGACTGGTGTGTGTTACTGTTAATTAACATTATTGGACTGGTGTGTGTTACTGTTTATTAACATTATTGGACTGGTGTGTGTTACTTTTCATTAACATTATTGGACTGGTGTGTGTTACTGTTCATTAACATTATTGGACTGGTGTGTGTTACTGTTTATTAACATTATTGGACTGGTGTGTGTTACTGTTTATTAACATTATTGGACTGGTGTGTGTTACTGTTTATTCACATTATTGGACTGGTGTGTGTTACTGTTTATTAACATTATTGGACTGGTGTGTGTTACTGTTCATTAACATTATTGGACTGGTGTGTGTTACTTTTACAATTATTGGACTGGTGTGTGTTACTGTTCATTAACATTATTGGACTGGTGTGTGTTACTGTTTATTAACATTATTGGACTGGTGTGTGTTACTTTTCATTAACATTATTGGACTGGTGTGTGTTACTGTTCATTAACATTATTGGACTTGTGTGTGTTACTTTTACAATTATTGGAAAGGTGTGTGTTACTGTTCATTAACATTATTGGACTGGTGTGTGTTACTGTTTATTAACATTATTGAACTGGTGTGTGTTACTGTTTATTAACCTTATTGGACTGGTGTGTGTTACTGTTCATTAACATTATTGGACAGGTGTGTTATTGTTAACATTATTGGACTGGTGTGTGTTACTGTTCATTAACATTATAGGACTGGAGTGTGTTACTGTTCATTAACATTATTGGACTGGTGTGTGTTACTGTTCATTAACATTATTGGACTGGTGTGTGTTACTGTTCATTAACATTATTGGACTGGTGTGTGTTACTGTTCATTAACATTATTGGACTGGTTCGTGTTACTGTTTATTAACATTATTGGACTGGTGTGTGTTACTTTTCATTAACATTATTGGACTGGTGTGTGTTACTGTTCATTAACATTATTGGACTGGTGTGTGTTACTTTTACAATTATTGGAATGGTGTGTGTTACTGTTCATTAACATTATTGGACTGTAGTGTGTTACTGTTACCATTATTGGACTGGTGTGTGTTACTGTTCATTAACATTATTGGACTGGTGTGTGTTACTGTTCATTAACATTATTGGACTGGTGTGTGTTACTGTTTATTAACATTATTGGACTGGTGTGTGTTACTGTTTATTAACATTATTGGACTGGTGTGTGTTACTGTTTATTAACATCATTGGACTGGTGTGTGTTACTGTTCATTAACATTATTGGACTTGTGTGTGTTACTTTTACAATTATTGGAATGGTGTGTGTTACTGTTCATTAACATTATTGGACTGGTGTGTGTTACTGTTTATTAACATTATTGAACTGGTGTGTGTTACTGTTTATTAACCTTATTGGACTGGTGTGTGTTACTGTTCATTAACATTATTGGACAGGTGTGTTATTGTTAACATTATTGGACTGGTGTGTGTTACTGTTCATTAACATTATTGGACCTGGTGTGTATTACTTTTACCATTATTGGACTGGTGTGTGTTACTGTTCATTAACATTATTGGACTGGTGTGTGTTACTGTTCATTAACATTATTGGACTGGTGTGTGTTACTGTTCATTAACATTATTGGACTGTAGTGTGTTACTGTTACCATTATTGAACTGGTGTGTGTTACTGTTCATTAACATTATTGGACTGGTGTGTGTTACTGTTTATTAACATTATTGGACTGGTGTGTGTTACTGTTTATTAACATTACTGGACTGGTGTGTGTTACTGTTTATTAACATTATTGGACTGGTGTGTGCTACTGTTCGTTAACATTATTGGACTGGTGTGTGTTACTTTTACAATTATTGGAATGGTGTGTGTTACTTTTACAATTATTGGACTGGTGTGTGTTACTGTTCATTAACATTATTGGACTGGTGTGTGTTACTGTTCATTAACATTATTGGACTGGTGTGTGTTACAGTTCATTAACATTATTGGACTGGTGTGTGTTACTTTTACCATTATTGGACTGGTGTGTGTTACTGTTTATTAACATTCTTGGACTGGTGTGTTACTGTTAACATTATTGGAGATGTGTGTGTTATTGTTCATTAACATTATTGGACTGGTGTGTGTTACTGTTAACATTATTGGAGATGTGTGTGTTACTGTTCATTAGCATTATTTGACTGCTGTGTGTTGCTGTTCATTAACATTATTGGACTGGTGTGTGTTACTGTTAACATTATTGGAGATGTGTGTGTTACTGTTCATTAACATTATTGGACTAGTGTGTGTTACTGTTACCATTATTGGACTGGTGTGTGTTACTGTTCATTAACATTATTGGACTGGTATGTGTTACTGTTCATTAACATTATTCGACTGGAGTGTTACTGTTCATTAACATTATTGGACTGGTGTGTGTTACTGTTACCATTATTGGACTGGTGTGTGTTACTGTTCATTAACATTATTGGACTGGTGTGTGTTACTGTTTATTAACATTATTGAACTGGTGTGTGTTACTGTTCATTAACATTATTGGACTGGTGTGTGTTACTTTTACAATTATTGGAATGGTGTGTGTTACTGTTCATTAACATTATTGGACCTGGTGTGTATTACTTTTACCATTATTGGACTGGTGTGTGTTACTGTTCATTAACATTATTGGACTGGTGTGTGTTACTGTTCATTAACATTATTGGACTGGTGTGTGTTACTGTTCATTAACATTATTGGACTGTAGTGTGTTACTGTTACCATTATTGGACTGGTGTGTGTTACTGTTCATTAACATTATTGGACTGGTGTGTGTTACTGTTTATTAACATTACTGGACTGGTGTGTGTTACTGTTCATTAGCATTATTTGACTGCTGTGTGTTGCTGTTCATTAACATTATTGGACTGGTGTGTGTTACTGTTAACATTATTGGAGATGTGTGTGTTACTGTTCATTAGCATTATTGGACTAGTGTGTGTTACTGTTACCATTATTGGACTGGTGTGTGTTACTGTTCATTAACATTATTGGACTGGTATGTGTTACTGTTCATTAACATTATTCGACTGGAGTGTTACTGTTCATTAACATTATTGGACTGGTGTGTGTTACAGTTCATTAACATTATTGGACTGGTGTGTGTTACTTTTACCATTATTGGACTGGTGTGTGTTACTGTTTATTAACATTCTTGGACTGGTGTGTTACTGTTAACATTATTGGAGATGTGTGTGTTACTGTTCATTAACATTATTGGACTGGTGTGTGTTACTGTTAACATTATTGGAGATGTGTGTGTTACTGTTCATTAGCATTATTTGACTGCTGTGTGTTGCTGTTCATTAACATTATTGGACTGGTGTGTGTTACTGTTAACATTATTGGAGATGTGTGTGTTACTGTTCATTAACATTATTGGACTGGTGTGTGTTACTGTTTATTAACATTATTGAACTGGTGTGTGTTACTGTTTATTAACCTTATTGGACTGGTGTGTGTTACTGTTCATTAACATTATTGGACAGGTGTGTTATTGTTAACATTATTGGACTGGTGTGTGTTACTGTTCATTAACATTATTGGACCTGGTGTGTATTACTTTTACCATTATTGGACTGGTGTGTGTTACTGTTCATTAACATTATTGGACTGGTGTGTGTTACTGTTCATTAACATTATTGGACTGGTGTGTGTTACTGTTCATTAACATTATTGGACTGTAGTGTGTTACTGTTACCATTATTGAACTGGTGTGTGTTACTGTTCATTAACATTATTGGACTGGTGTGTGTTACTGTTTATTAACATTATTGGACTGGTGTGTGTTACTGTTTATTAACATTACTGGACTGGTGTGTGTTACTGTTTATTAACATTATTGGACTGGTGTGTGCTACTGTTCGTTAACATTATTGGACTGGTGTGTGTTACTTTTACAATTATTGGAATGGTGTGTGTTACTTTTACAATTATTGGACTGGTGTGTGTTACTGTTCATTAACATTATTGGACTGGTGTGTGTTACTGTTCATTAACATTATTGGACTGGTGTGTGTTACAGTTCATTAACATTATTGGACTGGTGTGTGTTACTTTTACCATTATTGGACTGGTGTGTGTTACTGTTTATTAACATTCTTGGACTGGTGTGTTACTGTTAACATTATTGGAGATGTGTGTGTTATTGTTCATTAACATTATTGGACTGGTGTGTGTTACTGTTAACATTATTGGAGATGTGTGTGTTACTGTTCATTAGCATTATTTGACTGCTGTGTGTTGCTGTTCATTAACATTATTGGACTGGTGTGTGTTACTGTTAACATTATTGGAGATGTGTGTGTTACTGTTCATTAACATTATTGGACTAGTGTGTGTTACTGTTACCATTATTGGACTGGTGTGTGTTACTGTTCATTAACATTATTGGACTGGTATGTGTTACTGTTCATTAACATTATTCGACTGGAGTGTTACTGTTCATTAACATTATTGGACTGGTGTGTGTTACTGTTACCATTATTGGACTGGTGTGTGTTACTGTTCATTAACATTATTGGACTGGTGTGTGTTACTGTTTATTAACATTATTGAACTGGTGTGTGTTACTGTTCATTAACATTATTGGACTGGTGTGTGTTACTTTTACAATTATTGGAATGGTGTGTGTTACTGTTCATTAACATTATTGGACCTGGTGTGTATTACTTTTACCATTATTGGACTGGTGTGTGTTACTGTTCATTAACATTATTGGACTGGTGTGTGTTACTGTTCATTAACATTATTGGACTGGTGTGTGTTACTGTTCATTAACATTATTGGACTGTAGTGTGTTACTGTTACCATTATTGGACTGGTGTGTGTTACTGTTCATTAACATTATTGGACTGGTGTGTGTTACTGTTTATTAACATTACTGGACTGGTGTGTGTTACTGTTCATTAGCATTATTTGACTGCTGTGTGTTGCTGTTCATTAACATTATTGGACTGGTGTGTGTTACTGTTAACATTATTGGAGATGTGTGTGTTACTGTTCATTAGCATTATTGGACTAGTGTGTGTTACTGTTACCATTATTGGACTGGTGTGTGTTACTGTTCATTAACATTATTGGACTGGTATGTGTTACTGTTCATTAACATTATTCGACTGGAGTGTTACTGTTCATTAACATTATTGGACTGGTGTGTGTTACAGTTCATTAACATTATTGGACTGGTGTGTGTTACTTTTACCATTATTGGACTGGTGTGTGTTACTGTTTATTAACATTCTTGGACTGGTGTGTTACTGTTAACATTATTGGAGATGTGTGTGTTACTGTTCATTAACATTATTGGACTGGTGTGTGTTACTGTTAACATTATTGGAGATGTGTGTGTTACTGTTCATTAGCATTATTTGACTGCTGTGTGTTGCTGTTCATTAACATTATTGGACTGGTGTGTGTTACTGTTAACATTATTGGAGATGTGTGTGTTACTGTTCATTAACATTATTGGACTAGTGTGTGTTACTGTTACCATTATTGGACTGGTGTGTGTTACTGTTCATTAACATTATTGGACTGGTATGTGTTACTGTTCATTAACATTATTCGACTGGAGTGTTACTGTTCATTAACATTATTGGACTGGTGTGTGTTACTGTTACCATTATTGGACTGGTGTGTGTTACTGTTCATTAACATTATTGGACTGGTGTGTGTTACTGTTTATTAACATTATTGAACTGGTGTGTGTTACTGTTCATTAACATTATTGGACTGGTGTGTGTTACTTTTACAATTATTGGAATGGTGTGTGTTACTGTTCATTAACATTATTGGACCTGGTGTGTATTACTTTTACCATTATTGGACTGGTGTGTGTTACTGTTCATTAACATTATTGGACTGGTGTGTGTTACTGTTCATTAACATTATTGGACTGGTGTGTGTTACTGTTCATTAACATTATTGGACTGTAGTGTGTTACTGTTACCATTATTGGACTGGTGTGTGTTACTGTTCATTAACATTATTGGACTGGTGTGTGTTACTGTTTATTAACATTACTGGACTGGTGTGTGTTACTGTTCATTAGCATTATTTGACTGCTGTGTGTTGCTGTTCATTAACATTATTGGACTGGTGTGTGTTACTGTTAACATTATTGGAGATGTGTGTGTTACTGTTCATTAGCATTATTGGACTAGTGTGTGTTACTGTTACCATTATTGGACTGGTGTGTGTTACTGTTCATTAACATTATTGGACTGGTATGTGTTACTGTTCATTAACATTATTCGACTGGAGTGTTACTGTTCATTAACATTATTGGACTGGTGTGTGTTACTGTTACCATTATTGGACTGGTGTGTGTTACTGTTCATTAACATTATTGGACTGGTGTGTGTTCCTGTTTATTAACATTATTGAACTGGTGTGTGTTACTGTTCATTAACATTATTGGACTGGTGTGTGTTACTTTTACAATTATTGGAATGGTGTGTGTTACTGTTCATTAACATTATTGGACTGGTGTGTGTTACTGTTACCATTATTGGACTGGTGTGTGTTACTGTTCATTAAAACCTGTTGAGGATATGGCAGACAAACGCCCCCTTTGGAGAGATTGGGTACCCCTAGTAAACTGGAAAAAAAATCTTTCAAAAATTGTTAATATATGCAAATAAAAATTATTATTGGATAGAAAACACTCTAAAGATTCTATAACCGTTGGAATTATGTCTGTAAGTATAGCAGAACTCACAGGGCAGGCATTCTTCCAAACTAGTTTCTGTGGCCATGAAAGTTGGAGCAACTTTGACGTCATGCCCCCACCCCTCCCAACCAGCTATGATTCTGGGGACACTTTCTATCTCTTCCGCTAGATGTCCTCTTTCATTAGAGCTTCAAACCGTTCAAATCGCGCGAGAATTGACCCTATGGGAGTGAAATTAGTGCGTGCCACGAGAGAATAGGCTGTGCGTATGGGCGCGAATTGGTCACAGTCATTCCTTTGTTTCCAGCACTGAAGAGAAGGGCAGACGATGGGCGATTGAATTGAAGTTTGTTTTGCACGTCTAAAACATCATAAAGCTTGCTTCTGCACTTAGTTTGACCTGTTTAGTCGACATATAATGTGTAATTTTGAAGTTTTGATGCGCAACTTATCCGGACCAGAGGACGTTTTGGGTGCATTTCAGCTGATGTTATTAGCAGTAGCTAATACAAAGACGCAAGACTTGAAACCAAACGATGTATTGGGTAAGTATGAAGCCTTCCAGAACATTCTGAACGAAGACCATCGAAGGTAAGGGAATATTTATGCTTAAATCTGTGTTTCTGTTGACTCCAACATTACGTGGAAATGTAGCTTGGAACTGAGCGCTGTCTCACAATATGGAATAGTGTGCGATTTCTGTAACGTTAAAAATAAATCTAACACAGCGGTTGCATAAAGAAGCAGTGTATCTTTCTAACTATATGTAGAACATGTATATTTAGTCAAAGTTTATGATGTCTATTTTACGTTATCTTGCCGCGCTACATAGATTTCCTGCGGGCGTTTTTGAGTAATTTCTGAAGGTGAACTCACTGTAAATGGACATTTATGGATATAAATGGCATATTATTGAAAAAAAAAAATATGTACTGTGTAATATGTCATATTACTGTCATCTGATGAAGATTTTCAAAAGGTTAGTGAGCGATTTATTTTTTAATCCTGCGTTTGTTGATTGCATGTTTTGGCTATTGAAATGAGCTGTGTCTGGTGGTGGTTTTACATATATATGTGCTATGTTTTCGCCGTAAAACATTTTAGAAATCTGACTTGCTGGCTAAATGAACAAGATGTTTATCTTTCATTTGAGCTATTGGACTTGTTAATGTGTGGAGGTTAAATATTTTTAAGAATATTTTTGCGTTCCATGCGCCACCGTTCCAGCTGCACGTGGGAGGGTTGATCCCCAATTGGGAACCAGTATCGTAGACAGGTTAACATTATTGGACTGGTGTGTGTTACTGTTCATTAACATTATTGGACTGGTGTGTGTTACTCTTACAATTATTGGACTGGTGTGTGTTACTGTTCATTAACATTATTGGACTGGTGTGTGTTACTGTTCATTAACATTATTGGACTGGTGTGTGTTACTGTTTATTAACATTATTGGACTGGTGTGTGTTACTGTTTATTAACATTATTGGACTGGTGTGTGTTACTGTTTATTAACATCATTGGACTGGTGTGTGTTACTGTTCATTAACATTATTGGACTTGTGTGTGTTACTTTTACAATTATTGGAATGGTGTGTGTTACTGTTCATTAACATTATTGGACTGGTGTGTGTTACTGTTTATTAACATTATTGAACTGGTGTGTGTTACTGTTTATTAACCTTATTGGAATTGTGTGTGTTACTGTTCATTAACATTATTGGACAGGTGTGTTATTGTTAACATTATTGGACTGGTGTGTGTTACTGTTCATTAACATTATTGGACCTGGTGTGTGTTACTGTTCATTAACATTCTTGGACTGGTGTGTGTTACTGTTCATTAACATTATTGGACTGGTGTGTGTTACTGTTCATTAACATTATTGGACTGTAGTGTGTTACTGTTACCATTATTGGACTGGTGTGTGTTACTGTTCATTAACATTATTGGACTGTAGTGTGTTACTGTTACCATTATTGGACTGGTGTGTGTTACTGTTCATTAACATTATTGGACTGGTGTGTGTTACTGTTTATTAACATTACTGGACTGGTGTGTGTTACTGTTCATTAACATTATTGGACTGGTGTGTGTTACTGTTTATTAACATTACTGGACTGGTGTGTGTTACTGTTTATTAACATTATTGGACTGGTGTGTGCTACTGTTCGTTAACATTATTGGACTGGTGTGTGTTACTTTTACAATTATTGGAATGGTGTGTGTTACTTTTACAATTATTGGACTGGTGTGTGTTACTGTTCATTAACATTATTGGACTGGTGTGTGTTACAGTTCATTAACATTATTGGACTGGTGTGTGTTACTTTTACAATTATTGGAATGGTGTGTGTTACTTTTACAATTATTGGACTGGTGTGTGTTACTGTTCATTAACATTATTGGACTGGTGTGTGTTACAGTTCATTAACATTATTGGACTGGTGTGTGTTACTTTTACCATTATTGGACTGGTGTGTGTTACTGTTTATTAACATTCTTGGACTGGTGTGTTACTGTTAACATTATTGGAGATGTGTGTGTTACTGTTCATTAACATTATTGGACTGGTGTGTGTTACTGTTAACATTATTGGAGATGTGTGTGTTACTGTTCATTAGCATTATTTGACTGCTGTGTGTTGCTGTTCATTAACATTATTGGACTGGTGTGTGTTACTGTTAACATTATTGGAGATGTGTGTGTTACTGTTCATTAACATTATTGGACTAGTGTGTGTTACTCTTAAAATTATTGGACTGGAGTGTTACTGTTCATTAACATTATTCGACTGGAGTGTGTTACTGTTACCATTATTGGACTGGTGTGTGTTACTGTTCATTAACATTATTGGACTGGTGTGTGTTACTGTTTATTAACATTATTGAACTGGTGTGTGTTACTGTTCATTAACATTATTGGACTGGTGTGTGTTACTTTTACAATTATTGGACTGGTGTGTGTTACTGTTTATTAACATTACTGGACTGGTGTGTGTTACTGTTCATTAACATTATTGGACTGGTGTGTGTTACTGTTCATTAACATTATTGGACTGGTGTGTGTTACTGTTCATTAACATTATTGGACTGGTGTGTGTTACAGTTCATTAACATTATTGGACTGGTGTGTGTTACTTTTACCATTATTGGACTGGTGTGTGTTACTGTTTATTAACATTATTGGACTGGTGTGTTACTGTTAACATTATTGGAGATGTGTGTGTTACTGTTCATTAACATTATTGGACTGGTGTGTGTTACTGTTAACATTATTGGAGATGTGTGTGTTACTGTTCATTAACATTATTGGACTAGTGTGTGTTACTCTTAAAATTATTGGACTGGAGTGTTACTGTTCATTAACATTATTGGACTGGTGTGTGTTACTGTTCATTAACATTATTGGACTGGTGTGTGTTACAGTTCATTAACATTATTGGACTGGTGTGTGTTACTGTTACCATTATTGGACTGGTGTGTGTTACTGTTCATTAACATTATTGGACTGGTGTGTGTTACTGTTTATTAGCATTATTTGACTGCTGTGTGTTGCTGTTCATTAACATTATTGGACTGGTGTGTGTTACTGTTAACATTATTGGAGATGTGTGTGTTACTGTTCATTAACATTATTGGACTAGTGTGTGTTACTCTTAAAATTATTGGACTGGAGTGTTACTGTTCATTAACATTATTCGACTGGAGTGTGTTACTGTTCATTAACATTATTGGACTGGTGTGTGTTACTGTTACCATTATTGGACTGGTGTGTGTTACTGTTCATTAACATTATTGGACTGGTGTGTGTTACTGTTTATTAACATTATTGAACTGGTGTGTGTTACTGTTCATTAACATTATTGGACTGGTGTGTGTTACTTTTACAATTATTGGAATGGTGTGTGTTACTGTTCATTAACATTATTGGACTGGTGTGTGTTACTGTTACCATTATTGGACTGGTGTGTGTTACTGTTCATTAACATTATTGGACTGGTGTGTGTTACTGTTCATTAACATTATTGGACTGGTGTGTGTTACTTTTACAATTATTGGACTGGTGTGTGTTACTGTTCATTAACATTATTGGACTGGTGTGTGTTACTGTTCATTAACATTATTGGACTGGTGTGTGTTACTGTTTATTAACATTATTGGACTGGTGTGTGTTACTTTTCATTAACATTATTGGACTGGTGTGTGTTACTGTTCATTAACATTATTGGACTGATGTGTGTTACTTTTACAATTATTGGAATGGTGTGTGTTACTGTTCATTAACATTATTGAACTGGTGTGTGTTACTGTTACCATTATTGGACTGGTGAATGTTACTGTTCATTAACATTATTGGATTGGTGTGTGTTACTGTTACCATTATTGGACTGGTGTGTGTTACTGTTCATTAACATTATTGGACTGGTGTGTGTTACTTTTACAATTATTGAACAGGTGTGTGTTACTGTTCAGTAACATTATTGGACTGGTGTGTGTTACTGTTCATTAACATTATTGGACTGGTGTGTGTTACTGTTCATTAACATTATTGGACTGGTGTGTGTTACTGTTCATTAAAATTATTGGACTGGTGTGTGTTACTGTTCATTAACATTATTGGACTGGTGTGTGTTACTGTTCATTAACATTATTGGACTGGTGTGTGTTACTGTTACCATTATTGGACTGGTGTGTGTTACTGTTCATTAATATTATTGGACTGGTGTGTGTTACTGTTCATTAACATTATTGGACTGGTGTGTGTTACTGTTAACATTATTGCACTGGTGTGTGTTACTGTTCATTAACATTATTGGACTGGTGTGTGTTTATATTACCATTATTGGACTGGTGTGTGTTACTGATAACATTATTGGATTGGTGTGTGTTACTGTTCATTTACATTATTGGACTAGTGTGTGTTCCTGTTCATTAACATTATTGGACTGGTGTTTGTTACTGTTCATTAATATTCTTGGACTGGTGTGTGTTACTGTTCATTAATATTCTTGGACTGGTGTGTGTTACTGTTCATTAACATTATTGTACTGGTATGTGTTACTGTTAACATTATATGACTGGTGTGTGTTACTGTTCATTAACATTATTGGACTGGTGTGTGTTACTGTTCATTAACATTATTGGACTGGTGAGTGTTACTGTTAACATTATTGGACTTGTGTGTGTTCCTGTTCATTAACATTATTGGACTGGTGTGTGTTACTGTTAACATTATTGGACTGGTATATGTTACTGTTAACATTATTGGACTGGTGTGTGTTACTGTTCATTAACATTATTGGACTGGTGTTTGAACATTATTCGACTGGAGTGTGTTACTGTTCATTACAATATTGCACTGGTGTGTGTTACTTTTACAATTATTGGACTGGTGTGTGTTACTGTTCATTAGCATTATTGGACTGGTGTTTGAACATTATTCGACTGGAGTGTGTTACTGTTCATTACAATATTGCACTGGTGTGTGTTACTGTTGATTAACATTATTGGACTGGTGTGTGTTACTTTTAAAATTATTGGACTGGTGTGTGTTACTGTTCATTAACATTATTGGACTGGTGTGTGTTACTGTTACCATTATTGGACTGGTGTGTGTTACTGTTCATTAACATTATTGGACTGGTGTGTGTTACTGTTTATTAACATTATTGGACTGGTGTGTGTGACTGTTTATTAACATTATTGGACTGGTGTGTGTTACTGTTTAATAATATTATTTTGGACTGGTGTTTTTTACTGTTTAATAATATTATTTTGGAGTGGTGTGTTTTACTGTTCATTAATATTAGTGGACTGGTGTGTTACTGTTCATTAAAATTATTGGACTGGTGTGTGTTACTGTTCATTAACATTCTTGGACTGGTGTGTGTTACTGTTAAACATTATTGGAGATGTGTGTGTTACTGTTCATTAACATTATTGGACTGGTGTGTGTTCCTGTTAACATTATTGGACTTGTGTGTGTTACTGTTCATTAACATTATTGGACTGGTGTGTGTTACTGTTCATTAACATTATTGGACTGGTGTGTGTTCCTGTTAACATTATTGGACTGGTGTGTGTTACTGTTAATTAACATTATTGTACTGGTGTGTGTTACTGTTAATATTATTGGACTTGTGTGTGTTACTGTTCATTAACATTATTGGACTGGTGTGTGTTACTGTTCATTAACAGTATTGGACTGGTGTGTGTTCCTGTTCATTAACAATATTGGACTGGTGTGTGTTCCTGTTCATTAACAATAACACACCAGTCCAATAATGTTAACATTATAGGACTGGTGTGTGTTACTATTCTTTAACATTATTGGACAGGTGTGTTATTATTAATATTATTGGACTGGTGTGTGTTACTGTTCATTAACAATATTGTACTGGAGTGTGTTACTGTTAACATTATTGGAATGGTGTGTGTTACTGTTAATTAACATTATTGGACTGGTGTGTGTTACTGTTACCATTATTGGACTGGTGTGTGTTACTGTTCATTAATATTATTGGACTGGTGTGTGTTACTGTTCATTAACATTATTGGACTGGTGTGTGTTACTGTTAACATTATTGCACTGGTGTGTGTTACTGTTCATTAACATTATTGGACTGGTGTGTGTTTATATTACCATTATTGGACTGGTGTGTGTTACTGATAACATTATTGGATTGGTGTGTGTTACTGTTCATTTACATTATTGGACTAGTGTGTGTTCCTGTTCATTAACATTATTGGACTGGTGTGTGTTACTGTTCATTAACATTATTTGACTGGTGTTTGTTACTGTTCATTAATATTCTTGGACTGGTGTGTGTTACTGTTCATTAATATTCTTGGACTGGTGTGTGTTACTGTTCATTAACATTATTGTACTGGTATGTGTTACTGTTAACATTATATGACTGGTGTGTGTTACTGTTCATTAACATTATTGGACTGGTGTGTGTTACTGTTCATTAACATTATTGGACTGGTGAGTGTTACTGTTAACATTATTGGACTTGTGTGTGTTCCTGTTCATTAACATTATTGGACTGGTGTGTGTTACTGTTAACATTATTGGACTGGTATATGTTACTGTTAACATTATTGGACTGGTGTGTGTTACTGTTCATTAACATTATTGGACTGGTGTGTGTTACTTTTACAATTATTGGACTGGTGTGTGTTACTGTTCATTAGCATTATTGGACTGGTGTTTGAACATTATTCGACTGGAGTGTGTTACTGTTCATTACAATATTGCACTGGTGTGTGTTACTGTTGATTAACATTATTGGACTGGTGTGTGTTACTTTTAAAATTATTGGACTGGTGTGTGTTACTGTTCATTAACATTATTGGACTGGTGTGTGTTACTGTTACCATTATTGGACTGGTGTGTGTTACTGTTCATTAACATTATTGGACTGGTGTGTGTTACTGTTTATTAACATTATTGGACTGGTGTGTGTGACTGTTTATTAACATTATTGGACTGGTGTGTGTTACTGTTTAATAATATTATTTTGGACTGGTGTTTTTTACTGTTTAATAATATTATTTTGGACTGGTGTGTTTTACTGTTCATTAATATTAGTGGACTGGTGTGTTACTGTTCATTAAAATTATTGGACTGGTGTGTGTTACTGTTCATTAACATTCTTGGACTGGTGTGTGTTACTGTTAAACATTATTGGAGATGTGTGTGTTACTGTTCATTAACATTATTGGACTGGTGTGTGTTCCTGTTAACATTATTGGACTTGTGTGTGTTACTGTTCATTAACATTATTGGACTGGTGTGTGTTACTGTTCATTAACATTATTGGACTGGTGTGTGTTCGTGTTAACATTATTGGACTGGTGTGTGTTACTGTTAATTAACATTATTGTACTGGTGTGTGTTACTGTTAATATTATTGGACTTGTGTGTGTTACTGTTCATTAACATTATTGGACTGGTGTGTGTTACTGTTCATTAACAGTATTGGACTGGTGTGTGTTCCTGTTCATTAACAATATTGGACTGGTGTGTGTTCCTGTTCATTAACAATAACACACCAGTCCAATAATGTTAACATTATAGGACTGGTGTGTGTTACTGTTCATTAACAATATTGTACTGGAGTGTGTTACTGTTCATTAACAATATTGTACTGGAGTGTGTTACTGTTAACATTATTGGAATGGTGTGTGTTACTGTTAATTAACATTATTGGACTGGTGTGTTTTACTGTTAAATTATTGGACTGGTGTGTGTTTCTGTTATCATTATTGGACTGGTGTGTGTTACTGTTCATTAACATTATTGGACTGGTGTGTGTTACTTTTACAATTATTGGACTGGTGTGTGTTACTGTTCATTAGCATTATTGGACTGGTGTTTGAACATTATTCGACTGGAGTGTGTTACTGTTCATTACAATATTGCACTGGTGTGTGTTACTGTTGATTAACATTATTGGACTGGTGTGTGTTACTTTTAAAATTATTGGACTGGTGTGTGTTACTGTTCATTAACATTATTGGACTGGTGTGTGTTACTGTTACCATTATTGGACTGGTGTGTGTTACTGTTCATTAACATTATTGGACTGGTGTGTGTTACTGTTTATTAACATTATTGGACTGGTGTGTGTTACTGTTTATTAACATTATTGGACTGGTGTGTGTTACTGTTTAATAATATTATTTTGGACTGGTGTTTTTTACTGTTTAATAATATTATTTTGGACTGGTGTGTGTTACTGTTCATTAACAATATTGGACTTTTGTGTGTTCCTGTTATCATTATTGGACTTGTGTGTGTTACTGCTCATTAACATTATTGGACTGGTGTGTGTTACTGTTCATTAACATTATTGGACTGGTGTGTGTTCCTGTTAACATTATTGGACTGGTGTGTGTTACTGTTAATTAACATTATTGTACTGGTGTGTGTTACTGTTAACATTATTGGACTTGTGTGTGTTACTGTTCATTAACATTATTGGACTGGTGTGTGTTACTGTTCATTAACATTATTGGACTGGTGTGTGTTCCTGTTCATTAACATTATAGGACTGGTGTGTGTTACTGTTAACATTATTGGACTTGCGTGTGTTACTGTTCATTAACAATATTGGACTGGTGTGTGTTCCTGTTCATTAACATTATTGGACTGGTGTGTGTTACTGTTCATTAACATTATTGGACTGGTGTGTGTTACTGTTCATTAACATTATTGGACTGGTGTGTGTGTGTGTTACTGTTCATTAACATTATTGGAGATGTGTGTGTTACTGTTCATTAACATTATTGGACTAGTGTGTGTTCCTCTTCATTAACATTATTGGACTGGTGTGTGTTACTGTTCATTAACAATATTGGACTGGTGTGTGTTCCTGTTCATTAACAATAACACACCAGTCCAATAATGTTAACATTATAGGACTGGTGTGTGTTACTATTCTTTAACATTATTGGACAGGTGTGTTATTATTAATATTATTGGACTGGTGTGTGTTACTGTTCATTAACAATATTGTACTGGTGTGTGTTACTGTTGATTAACATTATTGGACTGGTGTGTGTTACTTTTAAAATTATTGGACTGGTGTGTGTTACTGTTCATTAACATTATTGGATTGGTGTGTGTTACTGTTACCATTATTGGACTGGTGTGTGTTACTGTTCATTAACATTATTGGACTGGTGTGTGTTACTGTTTATTAACATTATTGGACTGGTGTGTGTTACTGTTTAATAATATTATTTTGGACTGGTGTTTTTTACTGTTTAATAATATTATTTTGGACTGGTGTGTTTTACTGTTCATTAATATTAGTGGACTGGTGTGTTACTGTTCATTAAAATTATTGGACTGGTGTGTGTTACTGTTCATTAACATTCTTGGACTGGTGTGTGTTACTGTTAAACATTATTGGAGATGTGTGTGTTACTGTTCATTAACATTATTGGACTGGTGTGTGTTCCTGTTAACATTATTGGACTTGTGTGTGTTACTGTTCATTAACATTATTGGACTGGTGTGTGTTACTGTTCATTAACATTATTGGACTGGTGTGTGTTCCTGTTAACATTATTGGACTTGTGTGTGTTACTGTTCATTAACATTATTGGACTGGTGTGTGTTACTGTTCATTAACATTATTGGACTGGTGTGTGTTCCTGTTCATTAACAATATTGGACTGGTGTGTGTTCCTGTTCATTAACAATAACACACCAGTCCAATAATGTTAACATTATAGGACTGGTGTGTGTTACTATTCTTTAACATTATTGGACAGGTGTGTTATTATTAATATTATTGGACTGGTGTGTGTTACTGTTCATTAACAATATTGTACTGGAGTGTGTTACTGTTAACATTATTGGAATGGTGTGTGTTACTGTTAATTAACATTATTGGACTGGTGTGTTTTACTGTTAAATTATTGGACTGGTGTGTGTTACTGTTATCATTATTGGACTGGTGTGTGTTACTGTTCATTAACATTATTGGACTGGTGTGTGTTACTTTTACAATTATTGGACTGGTGTGTGTTACTGTTCATTAGCATTATTGGACTGGTGTTTGAACATTATTCGACTGGAGTGTGTTACTGTTCATTACAATATTGCACTGGTGTGTGTTACTGTTGATTAACATTATTGGACTGGTGTGTGTTACTTTTAAAATTATTGGACTGGTGTGTGTTACTGTTCATTAACATTATTGGACTGGTGTGTGTTACTGTTACCATTATTGGACTGGTGTGTGTTACTGTTCATTAACATTATTGGACTGGTGTGTGTTACTGTTTATTAACATTATTGGACTGGTGTGTGTTACTGTTTATTAACATTATTGGACTGGTGTGTGTTACTGTTTAATAATATTATTTTGGACTGGTGTTTTTTACTGTTTAATAATATTATTTTGGACTGGTGTGTTTTACTGTTCATTAATATTAGTGGACTGGTGTGTTACTGTTCATTAAAATTATTGGACTGGTGTGTGTTACTGTTCATTAACATTCTTGGACTGGTGTGTGTTACTGTTAAACATTATTGGAGATGTGTGTGTTACTGTTCATTAACATTATTGGACTGGTGTGTGTTCCTGTTAACATTATTGGACTGGTGTGTGTTACTGTTAATTAACATTATTGTACTGGTGTGTGTTACTGTTAATATTATTGGACTTGTGTGTGTTACTGTTCATTAACATTATTGGACTGGTGTGTGTTACTGTTCATTAACATTATTGGACTGGTGTGTGTTCCTGTTCATTAACAATATTGGACTGGTGTGTGTTCCTGTTCATTAACAATAACACACCAGTCCAATAATGTTAACATTATAGGACTGGTGTGTGTTACTATTCTTTAACATTATTGGACAGGTGTGTTATTATTAATATTATTGGACTGGTGTGTGTTACTGTTCATTAACAATATTGTACTGGAGTGTGTTACTGTTAACATTATTGGAATGGTGTGTGTTACTGTTAATTAACATTATTGGACTGGTGTGTTTTACTGTTAAATTATTGGACTGGTGTGTGTTTCTGTTATCATTATTGGACTGGTGTGTGTTACTGTTCATTAACATTATTGGACTGGTGTGTGTTACTTTTACAATTATTGGACTGGTGTGTGTTACTGTTCATTAGCATTATTGGACTGGTGTTTGAACATTATTCGACTGGAGTGTGTTACTGTTCATTACAATATTGCACTGGTGTGTGTTACTGTTGATTAACATTATTGGACTGGTGTGTGTTACTTTTAAAATTATTGGACTGGTGTGTGTTACTGTTCATTAACATTATTGGACTGGTGTGTGTTACTGTTACCATTATTGGACTGGTGTGTGTTACTGTTCATTAACATTATTGGACTGGTGTGTGTTACTGTTTATTAACATTATTGGACTGGTGTGTGTTACTGTTTATTAACATTATTGGACTGGTGTGTGTTACTGTTTAATAATATTATTTTGGACTGGTGTTTTTTACTGTTTAATAATATTATTTTGGACTGGTGTGTTTTACTGTTCATTAATATTAGTGGACTGGTGTGTTACTGTTCATTAAAATTATTGGACTGGTGTGTGTTACTGTTCATTAACATTCTTGGACTGGTGTGTGTTACTGTTAAACATTATTGGAGATGTGTGTGTTACTGTTCATTAACATTATTGGACTGGTGTGTGTTCCTGTTAACATTATTGGACTGGTGTGTGTTACTGTTCATTAACAATATTGGACTTTTGTGTGTTCCTGTTATCATTATTGGACTTGTGTGTGTTACTGTTCATTAACATTATTGGACTGGTGTGTGTTACTGTTCATTAACATTATTGGACTGGTGTGTGTTCCTGTTAACATTATTGGACTGGTGTGTGTTACTGTTAATTAACATTATTGTACTGGTGTGTGTTACTGTTAACATTATTGGACTTGTGTGTGTTACTGTTCATTAACATTATTGTACTGGTGTGTGTTACTGTTCATTAACATTATTGGACTGGTGTGTGTTCCTGTTCATTAACATTATAGGACTGGTGTGTGTTACTGTTAACATTATTGGACTTGCGTGTGGTACTGTTCATTAACAATATTGGACTGGTGTGTGTTCCTGTTCATTAACATTATTGGACTGGTGTGTGTTACTGTTCATTAACATTATTGGACTGGTGTGTGTTACTGTTCATTAACATTATTGGACTGGTGTGTGTGTGTGTTACTGTTCATTAACATTATTGGAGATGTGTGTGTTACTGTTCATTAACATTATTGGACTAGTGTGTGTTCCTCTTCATTAACATTATTGGACTGGTGTGTGTTACTGTTCATTAACAATATTGGACTGGTGTGTGTTCCTGTTCATTAACAATAACACACCAGTCCAATAATGTTAACATTATAGGACTGGTGTGTGTTACTATTCTTTAACATTATTGGACAGGTGTGTTATTATTAATATTATTGGACTGGTGTGTGTTACTGTTGATTAACATTATTGGACTGGTGTGTGTTACTTTTAAAATTATTGGACTGGTGTGTGTTACTGTTCATTAACAATATTAACATTATTGTACTGGTGTGTGTTCCTGTTAACATTATTGGACTGGCGTGTGTAACTGTTCATTAACATTATTGGACTGGTGTGTGTTACTGTTCATTAACAATATTGTACTGGTGTGTGTTACTGTTCATTAACATTATTGGACTGGTGTGTGTTACTGTTCATTAACATTATTGGACTGGTGTGTGTTCCTGTTCATTAACATTATTGGACTGGTGTTGTGTTACTGTTAACATTATTGGACTTGTATGTGTTACTGTTCATTAACATTATTGGATTGGTGTGTGTTACTGTTCATTAACATTATTAGACTGGTGTGTTTTACTGTTCATTAACAATATTGTACTGGTTTGTGTTCCTGTTAACATTATTGTACTGGTGTGTGTTACTGTTCATGAACATTTTTGGACTTGTCTTGATGTTATGTTCTGAGTCTGATTATGTATTACACCCCACTCCTGAACTGGTCACCTAAATAAATGGCTTATTCTCTTGAATTGATAATGAATGTTTTCTCAGTTAATATGGCTGTGTAATGACTTTATTTTATACCATAATTGAGTCTATTTTGCAAGTGAAACCTGCCCAAGAAGGAAGCTGCAATACAACATTATAAAATGGAATCATCAACAGTCTGTAATATTGGGTCGCTACTCAATTTTCATTGTCAAATTTGGGTCCCCGGGCAAAACCAGTTGAGAACCACTGATGCAGTACAATATGCTACACAGAAAAGTAAAGTATAGTGTACTGTTTTGTACCCTAACTTACTCTAATGCACTGTACTGAACTAAACTGTATATATGGACTAATAAGTAATTTTTTCTGGAGGGGGTCATTTCTGTATGTTGTCAGGATTGCCAGGTACCCTAGTGGTTAGCGCATTGAGCGAAAGATAGCTAGGTCGAATCCCCGAGCTGATAAAGGTAAAAATCTGTAGTTCTGCCATTGAACAAGGCAGTTAACTCACTGTTCCTAGGCTGTCATTGTAAATAAGAAGGTGTTCTTAACTGACTTGTCTGGTTAAATTAAAAAAATATGTCCGCATCATTTTGTAGTAGGATGTGCTTTTAAAAAGTCCCCAGAACTGACCTTCTGACTTTCTTCCCCCAATAATGTTTGATCCCTCCACGACCTGTAATACGCTGGGGATATGTGCTTCGTCAGTATATGTTTAGGCTAGTATAAAAACGTTTTGATTTCCGTTTAAGACATATTTTCGATGTACAGAAAGTCCGTGTTTTCAATGCCCAGAAAATACTTCTTCTAAACTTTCATTCAGCACCTGAAATGTACGTGATGTCAACGTCATTTTGCTTACTGGGTTAGTTTGATTATGACCTTATGATGAAGATTAAAATAAGCAGAGGAAGGTGTTTACATGACTAATGGCATGCTTGGCCTACTACCATAACATAACCTGTTAAATATTGAATTATTAGTGTCAATGTAAAGATATTCAGTGAGCTAACCTCAAATTCTTACATTGAAAGTGTCCAGAATAAAGTTATCTGGCTAACTTTAATCTCAAACAATGCTCTCTTAGTTTAGCTAGACTAATATGTAGCTTACCTAGAGACAGTCCTGGACAAAGAGTTATCTGACCTTCACTGCACTATCATCCAACACAAACCTGTAGCTGGGCATTGATATGGAACTCACACATACAGAACATTATGAGTGTAGCAATACCATTCACACTTTCTACACATTTCTACACACTGTCTGAGTTCAGCTAGCTTACTACCCTAACAACTCACACAGACGTACTTCTCAGCTCAGTTATGCTAACGTGGAGCTCGCCCAGGGAGAGGTGTCTGAGTTCAGCCTCTGGCTCTGTGCTTCCACAGCTTGTCCTCACATGCTCCAAATTCCTGAATCCGAGCCAAGGTCTGGCCACTCGTGGCTCCATGTGCAGAGTGCCGTAATGCTGTGGCGTATACCATAGCAGGATGCTAACTGTGAGGTATTTTTGGCCTGGGACTCTAAAGCTAACTGACTCCCCCCTAAGGAAAGTAAAAAGTGTAGATCATTTGTTCTCTGAAGTCAGGATAGAGCCCTGTCCTGACAGCTGGAAAGTTAACCTTTTGTGGCCACTCGACATGTGGCGTCTTTCCTGGGAAAGTCATAAAACCAATGGCTGAATAGTCTCTCATAACGCATTTTCTTCTAAGAGATTGAGTCGAAATATTATAATCCTGCAAGGTCTGAAGTCTCAAGCAGAAGGCTAATGTAGTATAATTTTTTTAACAATCCCTTGAACGAACAGGAATGTTCAAATGTGGTTGATTTATAAACCGCATGACATCTAATCTTCCCCAGATTTGCTATTGACCTGTATTGAAATGGACCTATGGAGACCAGAACATTACCCTGTAATGAAATTGTTTTGCCTTCAATTTGCATGATTGACAAAAGGCACAACACCATGGAACTGAAGTGATCAAAGCTGAGATTCAGAATGAATCAGTTATTCGATAGGCTACGGTATCAAAATTGGACATGGTAATTATTTTCATGCAGAGTTATACAAGAAAACATACCTAGATCAAATATACTGCCTTTAGTTACACAGAATATGCCATACGAAACACAATATACGGTACATATTTCTGAGCACCTCCAAGACGTATGATATGTACTAATGATCTAGTTACTTTAGACAGAAAACAATGTTTTCGTCGTTTGGTGGGGTAGTCTGGGTGGACGTATACTTCGACCGTCTAGTAATCCAAATGTTGAGTGTTCTAGTTAGGGACAACTGTAGCAATTTAGCTAACCCTTAATTAAGCCTTATTCCAACCTGGTTTCCACATGTTTGATACCATTCCATTCACTCCATTCCAGTCATTATTATGTGCCATCCTCCCCTCAGCAGCCTCCTGTGATACGTTAGCATACCTGTAGACTTCCAGTCATTGCGCTAACCCTAGTTAGCATTGGCTCGCAAAATGACCTATAGCCTCCTTCATACTGCATGCAGAGACATACAAATACAAGTTCATCTGACTCTAATCTTGCAGTATCTAAAGAGCTGTTGCAAGTCTGTTAATTTTTCCAATGCTAGTGTTTTTTTATTGTGCATATGATATATTTCAAATAATTTACTCTATCAAAGCTTAGGTAAAAAAGGGGCCATCGTTGCTGTCTTTAAACCCATTGTCATGTGAACTTCCTACTCCACTGCATTTGACAAAACAACTTCTTAGTGAAACTTAAAGGGGCAGTGCAGTCAAAAATGATTTTTTTCTGTGTTTTATATGTTTCCCCTCTATGAGGTTGGAATATTACTGTGAAATTGTGAAAACTATGATAATGCACTTTTAGTATAAGACCTGTTTGAAAAGACGGCCTGAAATGTCAGCTTATTTGGCTGGGTGGGTTTTTTGGACTGCTTAGTGACCTCACCAGGTAGTATAAGTTAATAGACCCTCTGCAAATTACAGCTAGTTTTCAAGTCACACATCCCTCCAATTAGCCTCCTCCAATTAGGCCCCTCTCTCAGACCACTCCCAGACAGTCCTAACAAAATTATTGCTTGAGAAATTGCATTTTGCTAAGAAGCAATTTTTTACTGAAACCAATCCCGTAAGGCATTTAATTATTACTCAGAAATTATTTGACATTTGGGTAAAAAATATTTGCAATGGACCTTTAAATCCATGATAGCCACTCTGCAGAATGACCCAATTATATTGCCCTTTGAATAGTGAAAAATAATCCAATAGTGTTTACACCATGGGATACATATTTTACACTGCCTTGAAACTGTAAAATTCTTTCCCCAGTGGCTGCTTGTATTGACATAACGCTGCCAAGACAACTCAACTCAATGACACATTTGACAGTACAGTAGCAGATTACAGTAACAGAAAACATCACTTAAAATCATGTCAAATGTTATTTGTCACATTCTTCATAATCAACAGGTGTAGACTAACAGTGAAATGCTTACTTATGGGCCCTTCCCAACAATGGAGAGAGAAAAAAAATAACACGAAGAGTAACAATAACTTGGCTATACAGACAGGTACTAGTACCAAGTCAATTTGCATTGGCATGTGATAATTGAGGTAAATATGTACATATAGGTAGGGATAAAATGACAAGGCTGCAGGATAGATAATAAACAATAGCAGCAGTGTATGTGATGAGTCAAAAGAGTTAGTGCAAAAAGGGTCAATGCAGATAGGTAGCTATTTGGTTAACTATTTAACTAACTATTTTACAGTCTTATGGCTTGGGGATAGAAGCTGTTCAGGGTCCTGTTAGTTCCAGACTTGGTGCATTGGTACCACTTGCCGTTTGGTAGCAGAGAGAACAGTCTATGACGGGTGGCTGGAGTCTTGGACAATTTTTGGGGGCCTTCATTTGACACCTTGCGCACTACCCTCTGTAGCGCCTTGCGGTCGTATGCCAAGCAGTTGCCATACCAAGCGGTGATGCAGCCAGTCAAGATTCTCTCAATGGTGCAACTGTACAACGTTTTGAGGATCTGAGGTCCCTTGCCTAATGCTTTCAACCGCCTGAAGGGGAAGATGCATTGCCGTGCCTTCTTCACGACTGTGTATGTGTGTGTGGACAATTCCTTAGCGATGTGGTCACAGAGGAACTTGAAGCCCTCGACTCGCTCCACTACAGCCCCGTCAATGTGGATGGGGGCCTGTTCGGTCCTCCATTTCCTTTAGTCCACGATCAGCTCCTTTGTCTTGCTCAGGTTGAGGGAGTTGTTGTCCTGGCACCACACTGCCAGGTCACTGACCTCCATATTGGCTGTCTCATTGTCGTTGGTAATCAGCCCAACCACCGTTGTGTAGTTGACAAACTTAATGATGGTGTTAGAGTCGTGTGCGGCCATGTGTTCATGGGTGAACAGGGAGTACAGGAAGAGACTACGCAAGCACCCCTGAGGGTCCCCTATGTTGAGGGTCAGTGTGGCGTATGTGTTGTTGCCTACCCTCACCACCTGGGGGCGGCCGGTCAGGAAGTCCAGGATCCAGTTGCAGAGGGAGGTGTTCAGCCCTAGGGTCCTTAGCTTAGTGAGGAGCTTGGAGGGCATTATGGCGATGAAAGCTGAGCTGTAGTCAATGAACAGCATTCTCACATAGGTGTTCCTCTTGTCCAGGTGGGAGAGGGCAGTGTGGATCTGTTGGGGCAGTAATCAAATTGGTGTGGGTCCAGGGTGTCTGGGATGATTTTGTTGTTGAGAGTCACATTAGAGAGATAGGAAAGGGCAATTTATTTATTTAATTGTTAATTTCAATATTTGAAAAGCATTACTTTCTCTAATGCACGTTCACATGAATTGGTGAGGGTTATGTGGGTGGAGGAGAGCAGGAAGGGTTGGTGGGTATCAAACTATATAGAGGACCACCATTACACTCTGTATTTTACTCAACCAATAATTGCATTGCTTTACTGTGGCTTGCCTTGGCCATGCACCAAGCATCTGTAACCAATGAAGAATCAAGATACTGTGGTGGACCATAGAGAATGCAACCAACCACATCACTGGGAAGCCACAGTACAAATGGCTATTTTGAGGAGGTTGTGATAAACGAATTAGAGGACTGCTTTGATTTTGAAAGCTGTCTTTGTTCTATGTCATATAACTCAACAATATCATATACGAGTCCTCTTCAACTCCCGATTGGACAGCTGATATACACACTTACATGGCACAACTCAAAAGCTTTGGGTCTACTGCACCGAAGTTGAAGGAAAAACATCTGCCATAGTTATTGTTGGATAGGAGACCTCACTCAGCGTAGTGGGTTTGATATGTCGTTGTGTATGCCTCTTCCAATGCTATAAAATAAAATCTTCTCGTTCTTTACCTGAAACTCAATTAGAGTTGTCTTTCAAGCTTACTCCCTAATGCACTACCATAAGGTGTGTGCAAAGTTATCTCAGCATTTCTGAACACAAAGACATTCACACAAGGGATTTTAATTATTTTTTATTTAACCTTTATTTTTATCAGGGAGTAATACTGAGACCAAGGTCTCTTTCACAGATGAATTGCTTAAATTACAGAAAATATACACATCAAAATCTAAATATGTCAAAGCAGCCAACAAGTGCTCAGCAAATATGGGAACTAATTCATGACTGTTGAAAAAGCATTCCAGGTGAAGCTGGTTGAGAGAATGCCAAGAGTGTGCAAAGTTATCATCAAGGCAAACGGTGGTTACTTTGAAGAATCTAAAATATATTTTGATTTGTTTAACACTTTTTTTGGTTACTACATGATTCCATGTGTCATTTCATAGTTTTGACGTCTTCACTATAATACTGCAATGTAGTAAAAATAAAGGAAAACCCTTGAATGAATAGGTGTGTCCAAACTTTTGACTGGTAATGTAAATATATGGCCACTCCTCCCCCTTTATGTAATCAAAATACATTATAATAATTTACTTGACGTCTTTATCAGAGACAACCATTTAACCGTGTTTCTGAGAGAAACAATGTCAGGACATGTGTCCTGTAGCCAAATGTCAATTGTGTCCATTTTATCAATCATACTTTGCACTTTTAGATCCATTAGCCCAAGACCCCTGCGAGATTTAAAATCAAAGGGGGTAATGAGCTCATTCCCATAAGAGCTAATGGGCATAGGGTTATCTGAAGCTATCAGTTGAGGGAGCTGAGACTTTGCCAGTCCCTGGCCAACCAGGAATAATCAGGATCAGAAATATTTTTAAGACACCACATCCATACTGTACATATTGCATAGTCTCCATATGAGTTCAGCTATAGGACTCTTTGACAGCCAGCTAAGGCTTAAAAGCTCCTAGACACAGACAAGAGGAACAAAGCCCTTCTCCCCTGAAGTTAGTTTGATGAAAAGCAAGGGTTCCCTTATGTCTCCTATTACATGAATAGACACACATTGTCTTTGCTCAGGGGCTCAATGAATAGAGTCAGTCCCTATGAAGGTGAATGCACTGTGCTTGACACCATTTCTAGAAGGATATGACACGTCCCATCTCTGCTAGATCCCTGACAGGTGAAGAAGTCTTTGGGGTTGCTTGGAAGGTCACTGGGGTTAAACCAATCCTTCTTTTATGCATGTTGATGTGGGGGTCTATCAACCAAGCCAGATCAATATGAATATTGCATAATCTTTGTGAGTACGTGTGTGCTTGCGTGTGTGTGTATGAAGAAAAAATATTTTGTGACTTTGTGAGGAAAATGTCATTATAACTGCTAAATCTTATCCAAACATTATCACAACCCTTGAGGTCAAGTATGAGCTACCAGAATGACCTGACAGGCTTATCGAAATTATTATTTTCATGGCATCATCAAACCATATGTCCACTTTGAGTTCTGAAAGTCTCACTGGAATATTCTTGAACTGCTTCTGGACTTTTCCTGGAAGGTTCCCAAAAGGAACGGACATCAGAGGACTGTTCCACCCACCAGCAACCTTTTGAGAACCAAAAACAGCAATGGTGGATTTCTGCAAATGTGTGTTTACGTGTGGGTTTAGAACTGACGAAATTAAGACAAAATAAACTGGCACCTGCCAATGCAGTGATATTAGACTCTGAACAGTGGTTCACGGAGTCTATGTCCTGCCCATGTTAGTGTTCGAGTACCACATTGCAGCAGGGAAATAATTTCCTTGCTCATTTAACGGCCTTGGAAGGCCTTGCTTTCATCTCTTTGTTTCTTTCACTCCCCTCCTGGAGGCCTCAAACAACAGAAAGTGTATGTTAAAAAGATGGCTGCCACTGAACCTCTCTAAGGATGGCGCATTCCCAGGCCCCTGTCCTACTTGTCTAGGCGAATTGGGCCCCTGGCCCTTCAGTCCAGCAGTTGAAGGGTCCGTTGAGGTGCAAGGAACAACTGGGAAGTCTCTTTGTTCCACCAATTCCTTACCAATACAAAGTTTGTTTGAGCACACCCAGGATAAGCACCCAATTCCCCAAAGTGCTGCCACACACACAGGCACCCATGCACTGTTTATCGCTCTGTCAGTCTCTGTCTTTCTGTCAGTCAGTCTCTCTCTTTCTGCCAGTCTCTCACTTTCTCTATATCGCTCTGTCAGTCTCGGTCTTTCTGTCAGTCCCTTTCTCGATCAGGACATCCAGGACATCTTTTTTTATTTTTTTATTTTTTTACATTTTGACAGCTCAAACTGGGAAAGGAATCATGCTGAGTTCACATTTTAGATCTAACAATACAACCCTAAAGCCATGGTGAGTGTGTCCGACCAATCTGATTCCACACTCCAAGACTGCTTCCATCACGTGGACTGGGATATGTTTCGTATTGCGTCAGACAACAACATTGACGAATACGCTGTTTCGGTGAGTGAGTTCATTAGAACGTGTGTTGAAGATGTCGTTCCCATAGCAACGATTAAAACATTCCCAAACCAGAAACCGTGGATTGATGGCAGCATTCCCGTGAAACTGAAAGCCCGAACCACTGCTTTTAATCAGGGCAAGGTGACCGGAAACATGACCGAATACAAACAGTGTAACTATTCCCTCCGCAAGGCAATCAAACAAGCTAAGCGTCAGTATAGAGTTAAAGTAGAATCTCAATTCAACGGCTCCGATACAAGAGGTATGTGGCAGGGTCTACAGTCAATCACGGATTACAAGAAGAAAACCAGCCCCGTCACGGACCAGGATGTCTTGCTCCCAGGCAGACTAAATAACTTTTTTGCCCGCTTTGAGGACAATACAGTGCCACTGACACGGCCCACAACTAAAGCATGCGGACTCTCCTTCACTGCAGCCGACGTGAGGAAAACATTTAAACGTGTCAACCCTCGCAAGGCTGCAGGTCCAGACGGCATCCCCAGCCGCGCCCTCAGAGCATGCGCAGACCAGCTGGCTGGTGTGTTTACGGACATATTCAATCAATCCCTATCCCAGTCTGTTGTTCCCACATGCTTCAAGAGGGCCACCATTGTTCCTGTTCCCAAGAAAGCTAAGGTAACTGAGCTAAACGACTACCGCCCCGTAGCACTCACTTCCGTCATCATGAAGTGCTTTGAGAGACTAGTCAAGGACCATATCACCTCCACCCTACCTGACACCCTAGACCCACTCCAATTTGCTTACCGCCCAAATAGGTCCACAGACGAAGCAATCTCAACCACACTGCACACTGCCCTAACCCATCTGGACAAGATGTGAGAATGCTGTTCATCGACTACAGCTCAGCATTTAACACCATAGTACCCTCCAAGCTCGTCATCAAGCTCGAGACCCTGGGTCTCGACCCCGCCCTGTGCAACTGGGTACTGGACTTCCTGACGGGCCATCCCCAGGTGGTGAGGGTAGGCAACAACATTTCCACCCCGCTGATCCTCAACACTGGGGCCCCCACAAGGGTGCGTTCTGAGCCCTCTCCTGTACTCCCTGTTCACCCACGACTGCGTGGCCACGCACGCCTCCAACTCAATCATCAAGTTTGCGGACGACACAACAGTGGTAGGCTTGATTACCAACAATGACGAGACGGCCTACAGGGAGGAGGTGAGGGCCCTCGGAGTGTGGTGTCAGGAAAATAACCTCACACTCAACGTCAACAAAACTAAGGAGATGATTGTGGACTTCAGGAAACAGCAGAGGGAACACCCCCCTATCCACATCGATGGAACAGTAGTCGAGAGGGTAGTAAGTTTTAAGTTATTCGGCATACACATCACAGCCAAACTGAATTGGTCCACCCACACAGACAGCATCGTGAAGAAGGCGCAGCAGCGCCTCTTCAACCTCAGAAGGCTGAAGAAATTCGGCTTGTCACCAAAAGCACTCACAAACTTCTACAGATGCACAATCGAGAGCATCCTGTCGGGCTGTATCACCGCCTGGTACGGCAACTGCTCCGCCCACAACCGTAAGGCTCTCCAGAGGGTAGTGAGGCCTGCACAACGCATCACCGGGGGCAAACTACCTGCCCTCCAGGACACCTACACCACCCGATGTCACAGGAAGGCCATAAAGATCATCAAGGACAACAACCACCCGAGCCACTGCCTGTTCACCCCGCTATCATCCAGAAGGCGAGGTCAGTACAGGTGCATCAAAGCTGGGACCGAAAGACTGAAAAACAGCTTCTATCTCAAGGCCATCAGACTGTTAAACAGCCACCACTAACATTGAGTGGCTGCTGCCAACACACTGACTCAACTCCAGCCACTTTAATAATGGGAATTGATGGGAAATTATGTAAAATATATCACTAGCCACTTTAAACAATGCTACCTAATATAATGTTTACATACCCTACATTATTAATCTCATATGTATATACTGTACTCTATATCATCTACTGCATCTTTATGTAATACATGTATCACTAGCCACTTTAACTATGCCACTTTGTTTACATACTCATCTCATATGTATATACTGCACTCAATACCATCTACTGTTTCTTGCCTATGCCGCTCTGTACCATCACTCATTCATATATCTTTATGTACATATTCTTTATCCCCTTACACTTGTGTCTATAAGGTAGTAGTTTTGGAATTGTTAGTTAGATTAATTGTTGGTTATTACTGCATTGTCGGAACTAGAAGCACAAGTATTTCGCAACACTCGCATTAACATCTGCTAACCATGTGTATGTGACAAATAAAATTTGATTTGATTCTTAATGAGAGTTTGGAGGGCTCAATCCCCCAAGAAATATTAAGACAACATCTCTACGATTTCCTGCTGTTCATTCGGTTATTTCAAAGAATGATGCCTACCCTTTGGTTATAGGAATATATAACCTGTAAATGTCTTATCACAGCCCTATTATAACCCTGATTTATGGTTGTATTACTGCACTGGCTACATGTTGTTACCATCAAATCTTTGTATGCATTTAATCTATGAATTTGAGAGATGTTACATTTCTCCAGCCCCATCGCTCAGCTCACCAACCAAAGTGGGGGTCATGCTGTTGAATTGTCTACAGATTTTTTGAGAAATGTTTTTATTGAAAATGTCACAAGACAATATGTTGTGATATGACAGGGTTAGTTTTAAAGTGTTTTAAATCTGTGCAACACCACTATTTTATTGTTCACTACTACTAACCCACATCACACTGGCTGCTTCTACACACACACTCAAGCGCACACACACACACACACACACACACACACACACACACACTATGAACTGTCTTCCAGGGAATTGCAAGCTTGAAATACTCTTGGATGGTGGAGTGTCTCTGTGTCTGTGCGCGTACATAGCAGTAGCCGGTGAGATGGATTCAAAGCAGGGTAGTGTGAATGAGATAAATGTATCCATCAGGTTTCAGCATGAGAAGGAGGGGAGTAAAGGAAAAAAGAGGGAGGTAAGGACAGAGTTTAGGAAAACATCACAAATTCCAGCCTTACATAAGAGGGCCATGTAAAAAAAAAAAAGACAGTAATTGCATGTCTGCCATTAAGATTCCCAAATCTTTTATTCCATCCCTTTTTTTTACAATCCCCAGACACACAGGTGTGGTGAGCAGAAGGTTCTCTCTCTCTTCTTCTCTTTCTCACTGTGTTTTTCCATGGAGAGTCAGGGAGTTGTTGCTAGTTGGCTCCAGGCATAAGTGGTCACCTAGGGCACCTTTGGGTGGAGTGGGGAAGTTAGAATAGTAGAATACACAAGGGGCAAGTCAAAAATGCTATTGTTTATAGGGCTGTTACGGTGACCGTATCACCGACACACGGGCAGCCACGAGTCGAAGGCAGTCAAATTCCACATGACCATCACGGTAATTAGGCTTCTCCAAGCTCTGATGCTACTCACGGTCATTAGCAGCCTACCAAACTTGCTAACTGCCTGGTACTCAGCATTATACTGTCCCTCTAATCACTCTGACATTAATGCAAATGTATTAAAAAAAACTTAATCAAACACTTAATGAGTGTCCATGAGCTCCTGTTGCACAACATTTCTATAGGCTATGCAATTGCATGAGAAAACAGTGATGGCCTCTATTAAAAAGAAGAGGTTCACATATTTATTTCTAAACATTCCTAATATTAATGCCTTTTTTTGGTGACTTTTTCAAATCGTAGCCTAGCCCATAGGCTATATGTTTTGATAAGGTTTGTATCACGACTAAAGTGGCCAAATAACTTCTTAAAATTAAGCAGATTATTCTGCTTTACAAGGGGGTGTAGAGCCTAACTGGCATATATATAAGCAGGTCATTTCAAGTTTGAGGAAAATAATTTCTCCATAAAAATGCACCTTAAAATAAAAGCATTACATACATAATTGCATTTGCGGTCACTGTTGGTAATGGTGTTTTCTGCTAATGGTGTTTTCTGCCTCCTACCATGTGCGCATTGCTACACTTATAATGTGAAGAAATAGCCTAATAGTTTATCAACATTTTAAGCTAAATGTTCTGATCTGTTGCGTCATCCACATTGCATTAAAAATTATTGTTGATGCTTGCGGTTGTTTTCATTTGAGATCTATCGCATCCCACAACTGTCCCAGACAATATTTGGAATATTTATTTCCCGCACAGAATAGGTCAACTTTGTACTATGGGGATAGTAGATTGCTTTTGCTGTTAGTTAGGCCTACTCAACTGGTTGGGTGATGAAAAGTAAATGTGGACAGTTCTTCCAATATCTTCAATATGCAGCTCAGAATTGGATAAGGACACGCGCAGTTGCGTCCCTGATGTGTCTGTCTTCACTTGTGACTGGAGAAGGGCACAATGGCCACTGGCCGCAAAAGGCATGGATTTTATGGGGGGTGCATTACGGCCACACAAAGGGGATACCACCGTGAAATTCTAGGCATTGTCAAGTGCTTGTCAAATTGTGAATGAGTGGCTGATGTATTGTTTACAGCCTGTCCCCTTAAAAATCAGACTTTCAAATCCTCATTAGAGTCTCCTCATGTAGCCTTGCAATGTACTAAACATCTAAACATATAGCCCTACGTTTGTAGAACAAATAAAGTTACATTAATAACTCTAAATTAAGCATATAGGAGTACCTATATCTTTGTTAACCGCTCAACACTGAATAGCTGGATGTGCACACTCCCTCAAATCTTATTTTATTCAGCTTTGTTCAATTGTACTCTTCATACTATAAAATATTTTCACTGAATTCTAAGCAAATCTTGTCTGTTAAATGAACTAGTGTAGCCCACAGCAATTTGGCATAGCCAGATCAGGACAACTCAAGAGTATGCTATTCTGTTCTGCTGAAAATAGCCTACATTTTCTTCATATAATGTTTCTTTAGACCTGTCTAAAATAAATAATGGATTTATTGTGAAGGTGTAGGCTATTTTACATGGATTTATTATACTTTTTAAAATGTAGATGTTCTAAAGGTCTGCATTAGTGGCTTGTTAGGCTATGTGTGGAAGCCAGGAGATGCTAAATGTGTTCATGTTAATTAACAGTCAATTACCGTGAGACCGACAGTTATTTGCTTGACAATCACTGGCTGATGAAATTTCGTGACAGCCACAGCCTTAGTTGTGCGTCAGCAGTTTTCTCTTATTTTGTCAATCACTAATAGTCATTCAATTAGATTGGTAAATTAGTCTAGCCAGTTATTTAAACTTGTAGTAGTAATGGCCGACTGCTAATTCGGCATGCAGGGCACATGCCAAAGGGCCCTGACCTCCAGGGGCCCCCATTGAATTGGCAAAAGTCTAGGCCCTGTCTGTAACATTTTGTAAGACCAAGAGAGGCACACAGGAAGTAAAGTGAAGCCTGTATAACTCCTGTGCATAGCACTTTGACATCAGTAAGTCATTACAGCAGAGAAGGGCTCTTTCAAACATTTCCTCCATGACAAGCACTGTATGGTACTGTTTGGTAAGAGAGAGAGAGTAGTCGCATGGGAGAGAGGGAGAGAGAGAAATCGAAATCTGCTTGTACCCAATTCCAAAAAATGGCCCACATCGACAATGGCATCATCATTTCACCACCTGAAAACCTTTACACTTTGTCATAAGGTGTAACGCTGAGTGGGCATTTTCTCATCAAAATCTACTGATATGCATTAACTTCCAACCGTTTAATTATGATCGTGACTGACACTTAACATTTTGATGACTATAATAACAATAATAACAACTCTTGGCACAGAGGCACGAGGTGTTTTCTCTTATAGGTCTCGACACGTCTAAGTACTTTCTGGCCTGTTGCCATGACAAACAGCACATGAATCCACTGTAAGGTACAGTGAATGCTACTTGCCTCCACAGCTACCCTGTTTGTAATTTAGTCTCCCACCATTGCCGCTTGTTATAGACCCCCCCTTATCCCCCAGCTGTGCCATGGACACCATATGTGAATTGATTGCCCCCCCATCTATTTTCAGAGTTCGTACTGTTAGGTGACCTAAAATGGGATGTGCTTAACACCCCGGCCGTCCTACAATCTAAGCTAGATGCCCTGAATATCACACAAATTATCAAGGAAACTACCAGGTAACCATGGGCACCCTCTTAGAGATCTGCTGTCTTCAACCAGGATCTCAGCGATCACTGCCTCATTGCCTGCATCCGTAATGAGTCCGCGGTCAAACGACCACCCCTCATCTCTGTCAAACGCTCCCTAAAACACTTCAGTGAGCAGGCCATTCTAATCGACCTAGCCCGGGTATCATGGAAGGATATTGACCTCATTCCGTCAGTAGATGATGCCTGGCTATTCTTTAGATAAGCATGCCCCAATCAAAAAATGTAGAACTAAGAACGAATAGCCCTTGGTTCACCCCAGACTTGACTAGCACAAAAACTTTCAGGGAAGTTTTTATTTGTATTTTTTTTTTAACCTTTATTTAACTAGGCAAGTCAGTTAAGAACAAATTTAACAGGTTAACTGCCTGTTCAGGGGCAGAACAACAAATTTGTACCTTGTCAGCTCGGGGGTTTGAACTTGCAACCTTCCGGTTACTAGTCCAACGCTCTAACCACTAGGCTACCCTGCCGCCCATGTTCGGAACAAATATACACAGGCAGTTAGGAAAGCTAAGGCTAGCTTTTTCAAACAGAAATTTGCATCCTGTAGTACTAATTCCCCAAAATTTTGGGACACTGTAAAGTCCACGGAGAATAAGAACAGTGTCCTTCTTTGGACACTGTGTTAACAAACCTCCAAATGAGTTTCAATGCCATACAACACTCCTTCCATGGCCTCCAACTGCTTTTAAATGCTAGTAAAACTAAAAGCATGCTCTTCAACCGAAATTAAATCTTGAATCGGCTTCCTATTTCGCAACAAAGCCTCCTTCACTCACGCTGCCAAACATACCCTCGTAAAACTAACCATCCTTCCAATACTTGACTTCGGCGATGTAATTTAGAAAATAGCCTCCAATACTCTACTCTTCTCAGCATACTGGATATAGTCTATCACAGCGCCATCCGTTTTGTCACCAAAGCCCCATATACAACCCACCATTGCAACCTGTATGCTCTCGTTGACTGGCCCTCGCTATATATTTGTTGCCAAACCCACTGGCTCCAGGTCATCTATAAGTATTTGCTAGGTAAAGCCATGCCTTGTCTCAGCTCACTGGTCACCCTAGCAACACCCACCCGTAGCACGCGCTCCAGCAGGTATATCTCACTGATCATCCCCAAAGCCAACACTTCCTTTGGACACCTTTCCTTCCAGTTCTCTGCTGCCAATGACTGGAACGAATTGTAAAAATCACTGAAGCTGGAGACTTTTATCTCCCTCTCTAACTCTAAGCATCAGCTGTATGAGCAGCTTACCGATCACTATACCTGCACACAGCCAATCTGTAAATAGCACACCCAACTACCTCATCCCCATATTGTTATTTATCTTCTTGCTCTTTTGCACCCCAGTATCTATACTTGCACATCATCATCTGCACATCTATCACTCCAGTGTTAATGCTAAATTGTAATTATTCTTCCTCTATGGCCTATTTATTGCCTTACCTCCCTAATCTTCTACATTTACACACACTGTACATAGATTTTTCTATTGTGTTACTGACTGTACGCTTGTTTATGTGTAACTCTGTGTTGTTGTCTTTGCCGCACTGCTATGTTTTATCTTGGCCAGGTCACAGATGTAAATGAGAACTTGTTCTCAACTGGCCTACCTGGTTAAATAAAGGTGAAATAAACAACAAAAAAAATAGTTTAATTTTTCTTTGCTCAAGTGGTAAAGACTACAGAAGTAGCTCATCCTAGGGTGATGTGTCCAATTTATCCTGATGGTGGCACAGTGGACACACAGCCGAACACTGGCAATGCTGCTTGCAGCTTAAATGTTGTATTTATTTTTTTGCTCACAGAACGACATATCTGTTGACGATTTATTAAATCAGTTAATGACACGCAATGACAGGGGGTGGTTCATTTTTTACCTCATTGCCTCGTGAGAAGTGCTGGCTTTTTTGCACAATAGTCATTGTGCATCGTTCTACCCTTAAGTCAACAGGCAGACTGGGAGAGAGTAAGAGAAAGAGAAAGAACAGATTGCTTTATATGTGAAGGTTTTTTTCTTCAACATGCTGTGTTATGAATAGAGGGCTTGTACAAAAACACACATTCTCTAATACTTTTTATTGCCAGCTCCGAACTCAAATGACATTGTCTGTTACATTGTCATGTTCTAGGAGACTGCATTTGAAACACATTTTAACACTTGTTTTGTTTTACAACCAAGGACGACTGTAGTCAATATGACCGGGCGTGAATGAAAGTGTCAGTGCATTTCCCAACATTTTGCAATGTTTTATCATTAGAGGATATTCACAATTTTCAATGCTGTTGCAACATGACAACATAATTGCCCTGGGCCTATAGTAAAGTACTGTATGATGATGATGACTGACTCCACTGTCAAGATGACACAAACCAGCTGACCTGAGTTGTGACTGTTTTTGATCCCTTAACGTCATTACTAAGATATTGGTGTGAGTGTGAAACTGCCTTATCTCATCTGCTTTATGCCTATCCAGAAAAACTATACTTGCATAAATTTGAACTTTATCAGTGGTGGCGAAACACTCTTGACTTTATCCAAGAAGGCAATACTGACACACGTGCAGCGGAGAAGCCCCGGGCTAAGTCCCAAATGACACTCTATTCCCTATATAGTGCACTACTTTTGACCAGAGCCCATAGGTTTCTGGTCAAAAGTAGTGCACTAATCAGGGAAAAGAGTGTCATTTGGAACGCAAACCCAGTCTCTCCAAAGAGGAAACAATAAATAACAGGATTAGGAATGCCTTCGTGTGAATTTAGTGGCACTGTGTCCACTTTTGTTCCCGTTCCATTTGATGTTATATTTCAAACACGAGTTTCAAACAGCTGGGATGATTTAACAGAGGGAGGGAGATTGCAAACACTTTAGTGCCTGTGCTCCTGACCTCAGACAAATATTGTACACACTCAAGTTGTAAAACTGATGTACAACCCATTTGGCATAATGGTTGCGAAACAACCAGGAATTTTTCTGGAACAAAAATAATTACACAAGCATTGTGGAGATATCGGACAATAGATGTGTTAACATTTACATGTAAGTGCAGACAAACAATGTTGTATCACAAAAGTATCAGTGGTACCACAACCATTGTGTCATATGCCTTGTACATCAGTTGTACAATTAGTGTGTGTATAGGACCAGAATGGAAAGTCGATGTATTCATATATGTGCATCTCACCCAATATGTATGTAATGGGTAATTTCACAGGAATTGTCAACATATCATGCTTTCATTTTGGTGTGAGAGATTGATGTTGCAGATGTTTTTAATATTTTATAACCTATGTTATGGAATAATTGTCTTTAAAAAAGACACGTCTGCTGTAAAAGAAAAGTTGGCATTGTGTTAATGCACAGTACATTTCTAGTGATGTATGTGCAGTAATACAGTATATACGTATAGCGGAGTATGTGTATCGCTGCACATACATCAGTTGAAATGTGTGTGTGTGTGTATATATATATATATATATATATATATATATATATATATATATATATATATATATACACACACACACACACACACACACACATACATACAGTGGGGAGAACAAGTAATTCGATACACTCCCGATTTTGCAGGTTTTCCTACTTACAAAGCATGTAGAGGTCTGTAATTTTTATCAAAGGTACACTTCAACTGTGAGAGACGGAATCTAAAAAATCCAGAAAATCATATGGTATGATTTTTAAGTAATTAATTAGCATTTTATTGCATGACATAAGTATTTGATACATCAGAAAAGCAGAACTTAATATTGTAGTCCTGTAGTTCTTGACCAGGTTTGCACACACTGCAGCAGGGATTTTGGCCCACCCCTCCATACAGACCTTCTCCAGATCCCTTCAGGTTTTGTGGCTGTCGCTGAGCAATACGGACTTTCAGCTCCCTCCAAAGATTTTCTATTGGGTTCAGGTATGGAGACTGGCTAGGCCACTCCAGGACCTTCAGATGCTTCTTACGGAGCCACTCCTTAGTTGCCCTGGCTGTGTGTTTCGGGTCGTTGTCATGCTGGAACCCATCTTCAATGCTCTTACTGAGGGAAGGAGGTTGTTGGCCAAGATCTCGCAATACATGGCCCCATCCATCCTCCCCTCAATACGGTGCAGTCGTCATGTCCCCTTTGCAGAAAAGCATCCCCAAATAATGATGTTTCCACCTCCATGCTTCACGGTTGGGATGGTGTTCTTGGGGTTGTACTCATCCTTCTTCTTTCGCCAAACACGGCGAGTGGAGTTTAGACCAAAAAGCTATATTTTTGTCTCATCAGACCACATGACCTTCTCCCATTCCTCCTCTGGATCATCCAGACGGTTATTGTCAAACTTCAGACGGGCCTGGACATGCGCTGGCTTGAGCAGGGGGACCTTGCGTGCTCTGCAGGATTTTAATCCATGACGGTGTAGTGTGGTACTAATGGTTTTCTTTGAGACTGTGGTCCCAGTTCTCTTCAGGTCATTGACCAGGTCCTGCCGTGTAGTTCTGGGCTGATCCCTCACCTTCCTCACGATCATTGATGCCCCACGAGGTGAGATCTTGCATGGAGCCCCAGACCGAGGGTGATTGACCGTCATCTTGAACTTCATCCATTTTCTAATAATTGCACCAACAGTTGCTGCCTTCTCACCAAGCTGCTTGCCTATTGTCCTGTAGCCCATCCCAGCCTTGTGCAGGTCTACAATTTTTATCCCTGATGTCCTTACACAGCTCTCTGGTCTTGGCCATATGGAGAGGTTGGAATCTGTTTGATTGAGTGTGTGGACAGGTGTCTTTTATACAGGTAACCCGTTCAAACAGGTGCAATTAATACAGGTAATGGGTGGAGAACAGAAAAGAAAAACTAACAGGTTGGTGAGAGCCGGAATTCTTGCTGGTTGGTAGGTGATCAAATACTTATGTCATGCAATAAAATGCTAATTAATTACTTAAAAATCATACAACATGATTTTCTGTATTTTTGTTTTAGATTCTGTCTCTCACAGTTGAAGTGTACCTATGATAAAAAAAATTACAGACCTCTACATGAGTTGTAAGTAGTAAAAAACCTGCAAAATTGGCAAGTACTGGTTCTCCCCACTGTGTGTGTGTGTGTGTGTGTATATATATGTGTGTATGTATATATGTATATATATACAGTGGGGCAAAAATGTATTTAGTCAGCCACTATTTGTGCAAGTTCATAGGTACACTTCAACTATGACAGACAAAATGGAGAAAAAAAATCCAGAAAATCACATTGTAGAATTTGTTATTAATTCATTTGCAAATTATGGTGGAAAATAAGCATTTGGTCAATAAGAAAAGTTTATCCCAATACTTTGTTGTATACCCTTTGTTGGCAATGACAGAGGACCTTGAAATGCTTCTTACGAATCCACTCCTTCGTTGCCCGGGCAGTGTGTTTGGGATCATTGTCATGCTAAAGACCCAGCCACGTTTCATCTTCAATGCCCTTGCTGATGGAAGGAGGTTTTCACTCAAAATCTCACGATACATGGCCCCATTCATTCTTTCCTTTACACGGATCAGCCGTCCTGGTACCTTTGCAGAAAAACAGCCCCAAAGCATGATGTTTCCACCCCCATGCTTCACAGTAGGTATCGTGTTCTTTGGATGCAACTCGGCATTCTTTTTTCCTCCAAACACGACGAGTTGAGTTTTTACCAAAAAGTTATATTTTGGTTTCATCTGACCATATGACATTCTCCCAATCTTCTTCTGGATCATCCAAATGCTCTCTAGCAAACTGCAGATGGACACGGCCTGGACACGTACTGGCTTAATCAGGGGGACACGTCTGGCACTGCAGGATTTGAGTCCCTGGCGGCGTAGTGTGTTACTGATGGTAGGCTTTGTTACTTTGTTCCCAGCTCTCTGCATGTCATTCACTAGGTCCTCCTGTGTTGTTCTGGGATTGAGATCATTTTGACCCCATGGGGTGAGATCTTGCGTGCAGCCCCAGATCGAGGGAGATTATCAGTGGTCTTGTATGTCTTCCATTTTCTAATAATTGCTCCCACAGCTGGATATTTGCAGTTGGTCTTGAGAACTGCCGCCCGAGCTCTTCTCCAGGTATGTCGACAGAGGCGGACAAACATCTGGGCCGAGGGTACGTTGACCTCCTGCTCTTGTTGATACCCCATAGAGCACTCAAAGAGGAGAGGACCACGAGACCACGATTCCCATTCCCATCATCCTGGTCGTTGTGGACCGGTTTAGAAAGCCTTTCATTTGATTCCTTTGCCAGGTGTCCCTATGGCCCTGCAGACTGTGGAGGCTCTCTTCTCTCACGTCTTCCGGCACTACGGGATCCCGGAGGACATCGTGTCTGAACCTGGTCCTCAGTTCACTTCCCGCCTGCCCTGTCGGAAGCTGAGCCAGTGGTTTGTGGGGCCGTTCAAAGTCCTGAGGAGAGTCAATGAGGTGACGTACAGATTACAACTCCCCGCCAATTACCGCATTTCACCCTCATTTCTTGTATCTCAGCTTGTCCCTTGGCTAGTGTTGGACCCCACAACTCACCTCCCCTCCCTTGGACGTCGAGGGGGTCCTGGCATACTCATGGCGTCGTCGGGGGGCTTCTCCTGAACCTGGTCAACTGGGAGGTGTATGGCGGTGCTGGGTTCTGGCGCTGGACGTCCTGGATTGTTCTCTCATTCGGGACTTCCACAGGCGTTGTCCCAACCAACCTCCACCGCAACTCCGGGGTTGTCCCCAAGGTCGGCGGCGCCCCGCTACTGGAGCAGCGCATCAGGGGGGGTACTGTCACACCAGCCTTCGCTTTGGTTCCCCCTTCTGTCTAGCTCAGGCGTTCGGCGTAGACGGCCTTCTTGCTGCCGAACCTACTGCTGGAAAACACCCTTCACTTGTCTCATCATCATTACACACACCTGGTTCCAATCCCCACTCTCTATATACTCCCTTTGCCATTTGTCTTTGTCAGTCATTGTAAATGTTACTTGTTTTCCTGAGAGGAATCTCTTCTACTATTTCCTGAGTACTTTATATTTTGCACTTTGGGTGCCTTTTGTTAATGAATATATTTTGTGCATGACAGCGTTTGGATTTCGTCCCGCTTTGATCGATGGCGCTTAAATAAATTCAGTAGTTCTAAACCTGTGACTGCCTCCTTCCTACTCCTCTCTACACCAGTGACAGCAAACGGTCGCTACTTGGAGGAATCTCAAATATAAAATATATTTTGATTTGATAAACACTTTTTTGGTTACTTCATGATTCCATTTGTGTTATTTCATATTATTGATGTATTCACTATTATTCTACCATGTGGAAAATGTTAAAAATAAAGAAAAATCCTGGAATGAGTAGGTTTGTCCAAACTTTTGATTGGTATTTTATATGCCATGTAGCGAAACTTCAATGGCTGTATATTACTTATTTGTTTTTGCCTGCATCTCCACTGCACTTGGAGAGTAACTTCAGCCATTTGTTTCAGAGTTTTGATGCTTCTCTCCGTCCACCACTATTGGGTCCGTCAAACACACACACACACACACACACACACACACACACACACACACACACACACACACACACACACACACACACACACACACACACACACACACACACACACACACACACACACAACCTGGGCAAGGTTGCTGGTACATGGGTAACTCTGTTGGCATAAGCAGGGATATGCTATTGCCCCCAGGAGACATCCTCTCCGATCAGGGTTAATGACTGGATCTCCCCTGTTTCATGTGTAAATGTTTCACAATCTACTCCTGGCTTGGTGACCCCCAGAGAATTTGAGTTTATTTTTATTTTTACAGGGACTAAGCACATTAATCAACATTTCAGTAAAAGTTCTGATTCTAGCCAGCCGGCTAATTTTCAACTGCAGTCCCTGGGTAGGTTATTAAAAACAAGTACAATAACAATACAGACAAACAATGAGCAGTGAGCGCATGTAGAGCAACATAGGACAAGTAGCATGTAGCACGCAGACAGAGGAACTCAGAATAAGAAACACGTAGCATGCAGTAAGAGCAATAGCACAACAATTAACAGAACAAAATACATAAAAGCAACAAAGTGTTTCCACACCTCACAAGCTACAGACATGGAAAACAGCAACACACAGCTAGGGATTATGTTCACAAGTTTGATTGGCCGTTAGCCATGTCTTAAATTTTTTTGTGAAGGTGTGATGGGTTGTATGTGTCTGATGACAGTGTGTTCCAAACACGGGAAGCTCTCACAGAGAAAATTGATTGACTAAAGGTGCTTTTCCTTAAGGGAACTATACAGTCACCTCTCAGTCCTTGTGGATCTGCTGCAATGGGTTTGGGTTTTCTGTTTAACAACAGTACTAAGTGGAGAAGGAGCTAGGCCATTTAGGATCTTGAATACAAGACGTCAGTGTATTGCACAAGATTTTTTCAGCTCAGGAGCTCATGCTTTCTGAGGATGTAACAGTGGTGATGGCTATTGGGGTTCCTATCAGGCACTTTGAAAGCCTGTTTGCAGACAGACTGAATTGGTTTTAATGTTGCACAGCAAGCTTGGGCCCAACTAGTCAAGCAGTATGTTAATTGGGGGAGTATCATAGATTTGAAGTACAGTTTTGCTACCTCTGTAGTCAAACAATTTCGTATGAATCTGGAAATTAGCTAGGTTGAATTTGATTATTTGAGTTACCTTTTCACCTGCTTTTTAAAAGAGAGGCTGGAATCAAGTATGATGCCAAGGTACTTAAAATTGGATACCACCTGGAGCTTCTCCCCTGACACATAGACATCTGGCTCAGTAGCATCAGTTGCCAACTTTGTGAAGAACATGCAGAGGTGCACATTTTTGTTCTAGCCCAGCACTAACACGCTGGGTTCAATTAATCACAAGTCTTTTATCAGTTAAATCCACTGGGGGATGCAGTCTGCACACCCTTTTGTGTTTAACCTTCTGCACAAAATGTGGGAAGTTTGGTCAATTTACAACCAGAACTCAATCTTAAATTATGATTCCTTAATGTCTAGCATCCAATTTGATGGTATTTATTTTTATTACAATGAGACGCTATACCACAGCAGGTTGGTGGCTTCCAGGTGTTTGATGCCATTCCACTTGCTCCGTTCTGGCCATTAGTATGAGCCTCCTGTTGGTCCGATTGGCAAATAATCCTCAACAGTAACTGCCTCTTTCTGTTTCCCTTCTCTCATTTAATCTATCATACTGTCTCCTTACCAAGACAGCACATATTCATTCCGTTTCTCATGACAATGCGACCACATAACCCATTTCCTTTTCCTCCTGACACCAGACTACTAAGAAACAACCCTGTTTCCTCTAAAAACTGATGTTTGACTTTGCTCTCTGTAAACCACACACCTCTTAACTTTCTGTCTAGATTTTCCTCACTGATGTTGCCAAGTGGTTTATTTATATTGTCACACAGATGCATCCGTACGCTGACAAGAAAGGTAGAGTGAAAATAAGTGCAGTTTCTACTTCAACCCCTGGATTGTTTTGGAGATAACATTTTTGCAATCCATGAGAACTACTTATGTAAGCTTTGTCAAGACACAGGTGTGGTTGGTTTCTTAAAAGCCAATAAACCACACAAAGGCACAAAAATAACGACAATGGAATATTCTTATCTTCAAACAAGGAAGAACACCTTTGTTGAATTGTACACAAAAAAATGTTGCGTTAAAAACAACCCAATTTGGGTTCTTTGGTAACCCAGCGGTGGGTAAATATTGGACATAAAACTATTTATTTTGACCCAGCCAGTTGGGTTTTTGGGATTACCCAAACATGTGTTAATTTAACCATCAGTTGGGTATTGTTTATTCTCATGCTGGGTTGACCTAGCAGTTGGGTCTTTTTTTATATTGAACATTTTGGACATTTAAAGAGTGTGTGCCCACCCTATCGACAACGGGAGATGTGCTGTGAAAGGGTGCTTTTCCTTTGGTTCTACTGATGTGCTTTGTGTCTGTCTCCGACATAAAACATTTTTGGGACTTGCATAAAAAATTACTTATTTACTTATTATAGGTTTAAGGAAGTGTGTAGGTCACATTATTTATCATACATCTATGAAGGTTATATATTTACAACTCTCTGCTCAAAAGGAATCCAGCGATGTCTGTGTCATGTCTGTGTTGCGAGCGACTTGACCAAGAGAGCAGCTGTCCTAAAATTGTTGGAAATTAATAAAAGTCATGTAAGCATATTTTTTGTAATTACCAGTAAATTTGTACTCTTAAGAGGCTAGAACAAATCTGAGATCAAGTCTTTCAGTTGGAGCCTTGCTCAATTAATTGGATCATGTAACACCCTACGTTACCGGGCTGACTAACTGATGTGTCTTACGTCATCAACCAGAGACATCACTCTTAGGGTGACATCCTGAATACAAGGTTGAATACAGTTGAAGTCGGAAGTTTGCATACGCTTAGGATAGAGTCATTAAAACTTGTTTTTCTACAACAACACAAATTTCTTGTTAACAATCTATAGTTTTGGCAAGTCGGTTAGGACATCTACTTTGTGCATGAAACAAGTAATTTTTCCAAAATTGTTTACAGACAGATTATTTCACTTATAATTCACTGTATCACAATTCCAGTGAGTCAGAAATGTACATACACTAAGTTGACTGTGCCTTTAAACAGCATGTACAGTTACAGAAAATGATGCCATGACTTTAGAAGCTTCTGATATGCTTATTGACATCATTTAGGTCAATTGGAGGTGTACCTGTGGATGTATTTCAAGGCATACCTTCAAACTCAGTGCATCTTTGCTTGAAATCATGGGAATAAGAAATTAGTCAAGAAAAAAATTGTAGACCTCCACATGTCTGGTTCATCCTTGGGAGCAATTTCCAAATGCCTGAAGGTACCATGTTCATCTGTACAAGCAATAGTACGCAAGTATAAACACCATGGGACCACGCAGCTGTCATACCGTTAAGGAAGGAGACGTGTTCTGTCTCCTAGAGATGAACGTACTTTGGTGCGAAAAGTGCAAATCAATCCCAGAACAAAGGACCTTGTGAAGATGTTGGAGGAAACAGGTACAAAAGTATATATATCCACTAAAGGTCGACCGATTAATCGGAATGGCCGATTAATTAGGGCCGATTTCAAGTTTTCATAACAATCGGAAATCGCTATTTTTGGACACCGATTTGGCCACTTTTTTTAACTGGGCAAGTCAGTTAAGAACACATTCTTATTTTCAATGACGGCCTAGGAACGGTGGGTTAACTGCCTTGTTCAGGGGCAGAACGCCAGATTTTTACATTGTCAGCTCGGGGATTCAATCTTGCAACCTTACAGTTAACTAGTCCAATGCTCTAACCACCTGCCTCTAATTGCACTCCACGAGGAGCCTGCCTGTTACGCGAATGCAGTAAGAAGCCAAGGTAAGTTGCTAGCTAGCATTAAACTTATCTTATAAAAAACAATCAATCAATCATAATCACTAGTTAACTACACATGGTTGATGATATTACTAGTTTACCTAGTATGTCCTGCGTTGCATTTAATCGATGCGTTGCACATTCGCGAAAAAGGACTGTCGTTGCTCCAACGTGTACCGAACCAATGCCTTTCTTAAAATCAATACACAAGTATATATTTTTTAACCTACATATTTAGTTAATATTGCCTGCTAACATGAATTTATTTTAAATAGGTAAATTGTCACTTCTCTTGCAACAGAGTCTGGGTATATGCAACAGTTTGGGCCGCCTGGCTCGTTGCGAACTAATTTGCAAGAATTTTGCATAATTATGACATAACATTGAAGGTTGTACAACGTAACAGCAATATTTAGACTTAGGGATGCCACCCGTTAGATACAATACCAAAGGCTCGTATTTCTGTGTGTTGTTATGTTACAATTAAGTCTATGATTTGATATTTGATAGAGCAGTCTGACTGAGTGGTGGTAGGCAGCATCAGGCTCGTAAGAATTCATTCAATCAGCACTTTCGTGCATTTTGCCAGCAGCTCTTCTCTGAGCTTCAAGCATTGAGCTGTTTATGACTTCAAGCCTATCAACTCCTGAGATTAGACTGGTGTAACCGATGTGAAATGGCTAGCTATTTAGCCGGGTTTCAAACGTCACTCACTCTGAGACTTGGAGTAGTTGTTCCCCTTGCTCTGCAAGGGCTGCGGATTTTGTGGAGCGATGGGTAACAATGTTTCGAGGGTGGCTGTTGTCGATGTGTTCCTGGATCGAGCCCAGGTAGGGGTGAGGAGAGGGACGGAAGCTATACTGTTACACTGGCAATACTAAAGTGCCTATAAGAACATCCAATAGTCAAAGGTACTGTATATGAAATACAAATAGAAAAGAGAAAATATTCCTATAAATACTATATTAACTACAACCTAAAACCTCTTATCTTGGAATATTGAAGTCTCATGTTAAAAGGAACCACCAGCTTTAAAATGTTCTCATGTTCTGAGTAAGGAACTTAAACGTTAGCTTTTTTTACATGGCACATGTGTTCATTCAGTATTGTTGTAATTGTCATTATTACAAATAAATAAATACATATTGGCCGATTAATCGGAATCAGCTTTTTTTGGTCCTCCAATAATCGGTATCGGTGTTGAAATATCATAATCAGTCGACCTCTAATATCCACAGTAAAACAAATCCTATATCGACATAACCTGAAAGGTCGCTCAGCAAGGAAGAAGCCACTGTTCCAAAACCGCCATAAAAAAGTCAGACTACGGTTTGCAACTGCACATGGGGACAAGTATCGTACTTTTTGTAGAAATGTCCTCTGGTCTGAAAAACAAAAAGACAACTGTTTGGCCGTAATGACCATCATTATGTTTGGAGGAAAAAGGGGGAGTCTTGCAAGCTGAAGAACACCATCCCAACTGTGAAGCACAGGGGTGTCAGCATCACGTTCTGGGTGTGCTTTGCTGCAGGAGGGACTGGTGCACTTCACAAAATAGATGGCGTCATGAGGAATGAAAATGATGTGGATATATTGAAGCAACATCTCAAGACATCAGTCAGGAAGTTAAAGCTTGGTCGCAAATGGGTCTTCCAAATGAATAACGACACCAAGCATACTTCCAAAGTTGTGGCAAAATGGCTTAAGGACAACAAAGTCAAGGTATTGGAGTGGCCATCACAAAGCCCTGACCTCAATCTTATAGATCATTTGTGGTCAGAACTGAAAAAGCATGTGCGAGCAAGGAGGCCAACAAACCTGACTCAGTTACACCAGCTGTCAGGAGGAATGGGCCAAAATTCACCCTACTTATTGTGGGAAACGTTTGACCCAAGTTAAACAATTTAAAGGCAATGCTACCAAATACTAATTTAGTGTATGTAAACTTCTGACCCACTGGGAATGTGATGAAAGAAATTAATGCTGAAAAAATCATTCTTTCTAATATTATTCTGACATTTCACATTCTTAAAATAAAGTGGTGATCCCAACTAACTTAATTAAGACAGGACAGTTTTACTATGATTAAATGTCAGGAATTGTGAAAAACTGAGTTTGAATGTATTTTGCTAAGGTTTATGTAAACTTCCAAATTCAACTGTATATGATATTAGGATTAAGATAGGCGCAACTCTAAAGCAAAAATTGCGATTGGATTATATTAAAGTTACTGTAAGAAAATGACATTTCGTTCCAAAATGCCTTTATCAGCTAATTCAAGTGATTAAAGACAGCCACTGCCAAATATTGATGCATGTTCAGAGGTTGGTGTTTCTAAGTGTCACGCGGAGTGGAACAGGTGAACCCAAGTGCATAGTCAGACGAGGAGACTGGGACGAGGTAACCAAGGTATTTATTGAAACATGGGGGGGAGATTGAGTGCAGGACAGTGGTAGCTCGGGTGCGTTGCCGGAAACCAGGTACTGAGGCTGAGGCTGGAGCGAGAGGTGTTGGGACAGGGTTAGCAGTTCCAGAGGGGAGTCCAAGGTAGCGTAGAGTGGGGAATCCAGGATAGATTAGCAGGACCGAAGAGATGTCGGACAGGGGAAAGAGACCAGAGTCAGCGCGGGTAGAACTGTAGCGGAGAGGAAAACAGCGTCAGGCAAGGGAATATAGGCACAACGGAAACAAACGGCTAGAAACATGGACTGACTGAGCAGAGTTTACAATCTGGCGGTGTGGAAGTGGCAGGACTGACTATTTGTTGAGGTCTTGATTATGGAAGAGGTTGCAGCTGTAGGGGATCTGCTCTGACTCCAGCACACCTGTTTCTGCCCACACAATCACACACACACAGAGGGGGAGAGGGAGAGAGCACTGGGAGAATGGCGGAAGGTCAAGGAGACACAGGATGAGCACTAGAGGGCGTGGCAGGAGCAGATGTGACACTAAGTGAAGGGTATATTCTCCCTAGGCAGCAGGGTTGCCTCCCAAAACGTCCAATGTTCCAGCATACACGGTTGCTGACAATACAAGCGTTGGTTGGACAGGAGGTGGAAATGGGACTCGAGCAGGAAATCAGTCCAGATCCTTTCCATTCCTGTCCTGCCGTAAACATTGCCCCAGAACAACATGGAATTGGAATAGAAAACTACAGGAGGTGGTTATGAAATGTTTCTATTCTACTGTACACTCACTTACTGACTTTTGTTTGAGTGGGCTTCAGAATCAAATGACTGAATACATTGAATAATAAACTTCTCCTCTTTGTGTGACAAGTCTGATAATCACACGTAATTACAACACAATTTCACTGACTTCTAATTCCTAAAGCTTTATTGAAGCAAATGTATATGTATACTGTCATGAATTTGGAGGGTTGTCCCAACCAGGACTCAAACCCGGTCCAGCAACTGTCTGAACCTCTTAACCAAATCATATCAAATCAAATTTGATTTGTCACATGCGCCAAAATAAACAGACCTTATGTGAAATGCTTACTTACAAGCCCTTGACCAACAATGCAGATCAAGAAAAATAATGCGAAGTAAAAAATAGATAAGTAAAAACAATTATAATAATGACAAATAATTAAAGAGCAGTCGTAAAATAATGATAGCGAGAAAAAAAAAAAAAATCAAGAAAAAGAGTTAAGAAAATAATTGATTAAATAAAGTAACAAAAAAAAGCAACACAATAAAATTACATAACAATAATGAGGCTATATACAGGGTGTACCAGTACTGAGTCGATGTGCAGGGGTACAGAGAGAACAGTCTATGACTTGGGTGACAGTAGTCTTCCTCTGACTCCACCTAGTGTATAGGTCCTGGATGTCAGAAAGCTTGGCCCCAGTGATGTACACACTACCCTCTGTAGCGCCTTACGGTTGGATGCCGAGCAGTTGCCATACCAGGCGGTGATGCAACCGGTCAGGGTGCTCTCGATGGTGCAGCTGTATAACTTTGAGGATCTGAGGACCCATGCCAAGTATTTTCAGTCTCATGAGGGGGAAAAGGTGTATACGACTGTCTTGGTATGTTTGGACCATGATAGTTTGTTGGTGAAGTGGACACCAAGGAACCTGAAACTCTCAACACGGTCCACTACAGCCCCGTAGATGGTAATGGGGGCCTGTTCAGTCCTTTTCCTGTAGTCCACAATCATCTCATTTGTCTTGCTCACATTGAGGGAGAGGTTGTTGTCCTGGCACCACACTATCATTTCTCTGACCTCCTCCCTATAGGCTGTCTCAATGTTGTCTGTGATCAGGCCTACCACTGTTGTGTGATCAGCAAACTGAATGAGGGTGTTTGTCGTGCTTGGCCATGTAGTTGTGGGTGAACAGGGAGTACAGGACCAACTAAGCAAGCACCCCTGAGGTGTCCCAAGGTTGAGGATCAGTGTGGCAGATATGTTGTTGCCTAGCCTTACCACCTGGGTGCGGCCCATCAGGAGGTCCAGGAACCAGTTGCAGAGGGAGGAGTTTAGTCCCATGATCCTTAGCTTAGTGATGAGCTTTGTGGGCACTATGGTGTTGAATGCTGAGCTGTAGTCAATGAACTGCATTTCCACATAGGTACTCCTTTTGTCCAGATGGGAAAGGCAGTGTGGAGTGCGATTGAGTCCTCTGTGGATCTTTTGGGTGGTATGCAAATTGGAGTACATCTAGGGTTTCCCGGGATGATGGTGTTGATGTGCTCCATGACCAGCCTTTCAAAGCACTTCATGGCTACTGCAGTAGTCATAGTAACAAAAAAAGTGTTAAACAAATCAAAAAATATTTATTTATTTATTTTAGATTCTTAAAAGTAGCCACCCTTGGCCTTGACAGCTTTGCACACTTTTGGCGTTCTCTCAACCAGCTTCATGAGGTAGTCACCTGGAATTCATTTCCATTAAAGTGTGCCTTGTTAAAAGTTCATTTGTGGAGTTGATTTCCTTCTAGAGGGCAGCATTTTCACTTTGGATGAATTGCGTGCTCATAGTGAACTTCCTCCTACTCTGTCCCAGATGCTAATCTATGCATATTATTATTACTATTGGATAGAAAACACTCTGACGTTTCTAAAACTGTTTGAATTATGTCTGTGAGTATAACAGAACTCACTGGGCAGGCAAACTTCCAAACAGGAAGTGGAAATTCTGGGAATGGTTGATTTTCAACTCATCGCCTATTCACATCCAAATAAGATATGGATCTGTTCGCACTTCCTACGCCTTCCACTAGATGTCAACAGTCAGTAGAACGTGGAATGAATCCTCTAGTGTGATGTGGGACCGGATGGCAGCTATTTGAGTCACTGGTCTGGCAGAATGCCAGTTCCTGGTTATGCGCAGTAGTCATTATATCGCCACGTGTTCCATTACTCTGTGCACAAAAAATGAATGCTCCAGTTTGAACTTTATTGGATATATATATATATATATGATAATAACATCCAATTTATTGCGGAACTAGGATTCCTTGCACTGCATTCTGATGAAAGATCATCAAAGGTAAGGGAATATTTATGATGTAATTTCGTATTACTGTTGACTACAACATGGCGGAGAAATATATTTACTTCTGAGCGCCGTCTCAGATTATTGCATGGTATGCTTTTTTCGTAACGTTTAAAAAAAAATCTGACACAGCGGTTGCATTAAAAACCAGTGTATCTCTTAATCCAAGTTGGAGTAGCAGTGAAGACTAGCGGCTTTTACCTTCTGCACAGATAACAGCCCTGTTTTTAGCCTGGGTAATACATGCCAGTCTACCAGTATCGGACTGTCTCTCCACAACAACGCCGGCTTCCTGCCGTAATCCCTGGACCACTACTTATGATCCTCACAGCTAGCTTGCTGGAAGCTATCCCTGAGGCCCACCTCTAGTCCTACTCAGCTGTTCACCCGAACCCCACTCATACACGGCTAGAGCCCAATACCTCACCGGATCCTTGCTGTATACTCTGGACCTTGGCACCGGATCACCGCTGCTACCGATTGGCTATAGTGGCTAACGCCACTGCCACGAAGCTAGCACCAGTTAGCCGTGAGCCAGGCACATCTCCCGGCTAGCAAACTAAATTCTACAATACCTCTTTCACCATCTGGCTTGGATTCTCTATCGACACGGCGCCCCGCCGCACCACCACGACTGGTCTGCCGACGAATACTCCATCCGCTGTGCCTTCAACCGGCCTCCGTCGGAGCAGACGCTCCTACTAGCCCCGGGCTACTGACTTTAAACGCTGTGTCAACCGCGTGCTAGCATAGTGGCGGCTTCCCTGTTCCATCTATTGCTGCCCCCTGGACACTATGATCACTTGGCTACATAGCTGATGCCCGATGGACTGTCCATTAATCACGGTACTCCATTCTGTTTGTTTATTTTGTTATCTGTCGGCCCCAGCCGCGAACTCAGGCTCTGTGTGTAGTTAATCCGACCCTCTCTGCCTAGTCATCGCCATCTTACCTGCTGTTGTTGTGTTAGCTGATTAGCTGTTGTTATCTCACCTGTTGTTTTAGCTAGCTCTTCCAATCAACAGCTACTATTACTTTATGCCTCGCTGTATGTCTCTCTCAAATATCAATATGCCTTGTCTACTGTTGTTTAGGTTAGTTATCATTGTTTTAGTTTACAATGGAGCTCCTAGTTCCACTCCTCAATCCTCTGATACCTAATTGTCCCACCTCCCACACATGTGGTGACCTCACCCATTATAACCAGCATGTCCAGAGATACAAACCTCGCTTATCATCACCCAGTGCCTGGGCTTACCTCCACTGTACCCGCACCCCACCATAACCCTGTCTGCACATTATGCCCTGAATATATTCTACCATGCCCAGAAATCTGCTCCTTTTATTCCTTGTCCCCAACGCTCTAGGCGACCAGTTTTGATAGCCTTTAGCCGCACCCTCATCCTACTCCTCCTCTGTTCCTCGGGTGATGTGGAGGTAAACCCAGGCCCTGCATGTCCCCAGTTACCCTCATTTTTTTACTTCTGTGATCGAAAAAGCCTTGGTTTCATGCATGTCAACATCAGAAGCCTCCTCCCTAAGTTTTGTTTTACTCAATGCTTTTAGCACACTCTGCCACTCTGAATCCTGGCTTAGGAAGGCCACCAAAAATTTGGAGATTTCCATACCCAACTATAACATTTTCCGTCAAGATAGAACTGCCAAAAGGGGAGGAGTTAGCCTGCAAAGTAATGTCATACTTTTCAGGTCCATACCCAAACAGTTCAAACTTCTAATTTTAAAAATGAGTCTCTCACTGTTGATGCCTGCTACCCATCTAGCTTCAGAGTTTGTTCTGTTAGGAGACCTAAACTGGGATATGCTTAACACCCCGGCAGTCTTACAATCTAAGCTAGATGCACACAAATCATCAAGGAACCTACCAGGTACAACCCTAAATCCGTAAACATGGGCACCCTAATAGACATCATCCTGACCAACTTGCCCTCCAAATACACCTCCGCTGTCTTCAATCAGGATCTCAGTGATCACTGCCTCATTGCCTGTATCCGCTACGGGCCCGCAGTCAAACGACCACCTCTCATCACTGTCAAACACTCCCTAAAACACTTCTGCGAGCAGGCCTTTCTAATCAACCTGGCCCGGGTATCCTGGAAGGATATTGACCTCATCCCGTCAGTTGAGGATGCCTGGTCATTCTTTAAAATGAACTTCCTCACCATCTTAGATAAGCATGCTCCGTTCAAAAAATGCAGAACTAAGAACAGATATAGCCCTTGGTTCACTCCAGACCTGACTGCCCTCGACCAGCACAAAAGCATCCTGTGGCGGACTACAATAGCATCGAATAGCCCCCACGATATGCAACTGTTCAGGGAAGTCAGGAACCAATACACGCAGTCAGTCAGGAAAACAAAGGCCAGCTTTTTCAAGCAGAAATTTGCATCCTGTAGCTCTAACTCCAAAAAGTCCATGGAGAACAAGAGCACCTCCTCCCAGCCGCCCACTGCACTGAGACTAGGTAACACGGTCGCCACCGATAAATCCATGACAATCGAAAACTTCAACAAGCATTTCTCAACTGCTGGCCATGCCTTCCTCCTGGCTACTCCAACCTCGGCCAACAGCCCCCCCCCTTCCCCCTCTGCAGCTACTCGCCCAAGCCTCCCCAGCTTCTCCTTTACCCAAATCCAGATAGAAGATGGTCTGAAAGAGCTGCAAAACCTGGACCTATACAAATCAGCTGGGCTTGACAATCTGAACGCTCTATTTCTGAAACTATCCGCCACCATTGTCTCAACCCCTATTACCATCCTGTTCAACCTCTCTTTCGTATCATCTGAGATCCCCGAGGATTGAAAAGCTGTCGTTGTCAACCCCCTCTTCAAAGGGGGAGACACCCTGGACCCAAACTGTTACAGACCTATATCCATCCTGCCCTGCCTATCTAAGGTCTTTGAAAGCCAAGTTAACAAACAGATCACCGACCATCTCGAATCCAACCGTACCTTCACCGCTGTGCAATCCGGTTTCCGAGCCGGTCAAAGGGGGCACCTCAGCCACGCTCAAGGTACTAAATGATATCATAACCGCCATCGATAAAAGACAGTACTGTGCAGCTGTCTTCATCGACCTGGCCAAGGCTTTCCACTCTGTCAATCACCATATTCTTATCAGCAGACTCAGTGGCCTCGGTTTTTCTAATGACTGCCTTGCCTGGTTCACCAACTACTTTCCAGACGGAGTTCAGTGTGTCAAATCAGAGGGCCTGTTGTCCGGTCCTCTGGCAGTCTCTATGGGGGTGCCACAGGGTTCAATTCTCTGGCAGACTCTTTTCTCTGTATACAGTGCCTTGCGAAAGTATTCGGCCCCCTTGAACTTTGCGACCTTTTGCCACATTTCAGGCTTCAAACATAAAGATATAAAACTGTATTTTTTTGTGAAGAATCAACAACAAGTGGGACACAATCATGAAGTGGAACGACATTTATTGGATATTTCAAACTTTTTTAACAAAGCAAAAACTGAAAAATTGGGCGTGCAAAATTATTCAGCCCCTTTACTTTCAGTGCAGCAAACTCTCTCCAGAAGTTCATTGAGGATCTCTTAATGATCCAATGTTGACCTAAATGACTAATGATGATAAATACAATCCACCTGTGTGTAATCAAGTCTCCGTATAAATGCACCTGCACTGTGATAGTCTCAGAGGTCCGTTAAAAGCGCAGAGAGCATCATGAAGAACAAGGAACACACCAGGCAGGTCCGAGATACTGTTGTGAAGAGGTTTAAAGCCGGATTTGGATACAAAAAGATTTCCCAAGCTTTAAACATCCCAAGGAGCACTGTGCAAGCGATAATATTGAAATGGAAGGAGTATCAGACCACTGCAAATCTACCAAGACCTGGCCGTCCTCTAAACTTTCAGCTCATACAAGGAAAAGACTGATCAGAGATGCAGTCAAGAGGCCCATGATCACTCTGGATGAACTGCAGAGATCTACAGCTGAGGTGGGAGACTCTGTCCATAGGACAACAATCAGTCGTATATTGCACAAATCTGGCCTTTATGGAAGAGTGGCAAGAAGAAAGCCATTTCTTAAAGATATCCATAAAAAGTGTTAAAGTTAAAGTTTGCCACAAGCCACCTGGGAGACACACCGAACATGTGGAAGAAGGTGCTCTGGTCAGATGAAACCAAAATTGAACTTTTTGGCAACAATGCAAACGTTATGTTTGGCGTAAAAGCAACACCCTGAACACACCATCCCCACTGTCAAACATGGTGGTGGCAGCATCATGGTTTGGGCCTGCTTTTCTTCAGCAGGGACAGGGAAGATGGTTAAAATTGATGGGAAGATGGATGGAGCCAAATACAGGACCATTCTGGAAGAAAACCTGATGGAGTCTGCAAAAGACCTGAGACTGGGACAAAGATTTGTCTTCCAACAAGACAATGATCCAAAACATAAAGCAAAATCTACAATGGAATGGTTAAAAAATAAACATATCCAGGTGTTAGAATGGCCAAGTCAAAGTCCAGACCTGAATCCAATCAAGAATCTGTGGAAAGAACTGAAAACTGCTGTTCACAAATGCTCTCCATCCAACCTCACTGAGTTCGAGCTGTTTTGCAAGGAGGAATGGGAAAAAATGTCATTCTCTCGATGTGCAAAACTGATAGAGACATACCCCAAGCAACTTACAGCTGTAATCGCAGCAAAAGGTGGCGCTACAAAGTATTAACTTAAAGGGGCTGAATAATTTTGCACGCCCAATTTTTCAGTTTTTGATTTGTTAAAAAAGTTTGAAATATCCAATAAATGTCGTTCCACTTCATGATTGTGTCCCACTTGTTGTTGATTCTTCACAAAAAAATACAGTTTTATATCTTTATGTTTGAAGCCTGAAATGTGGCAAAAGGTCGCAAAGTTCAAGGGGGCCGAATACTTTCGCAAGGCACTGTATGTCAATGATGTTGCTCTTGCTGCGGGCGAATCCCTGATCCACCTCTACGCAGACGACACCATTCTGTATACTTCTGGTCTTTCCTTGGACACTATGCTATCTAACTTCCAAACGAGCTTCAATGCCATACAAGACTCATTCCATGGCCCCCAACTGCTCTTAAATGCTAGTAAAACCAAATGCATGCTTTTCAACCATTCGCTGTCTGCACCCGCACGACCAACTAGCATCACCACCCTGGATTGTTCCGACCTAGAATATGCGGACATCTATGAGTACCTAGGTGTCTGGCTAGACTGTAAACTCTCCTTCCAGACTCATATCAAACATCTCCAATCTAAAATCAAATCTAGAGTCGGCTTTCTATTTCGCAACAAAGCCTTCTTCTGTCACACCGCCAAACTTACCCTAGTAAAACTGGTTATCCTACCTTTCCTCGACTTTGGCGATGTCATCTAGAAAATAGCTTCCAATACTCTACTCAGCAAACTGGATGCAGTTTATCACAGTGCCATCCGTTTTGTTACTAAAGAACCTTATACCACCCACCACTGCGACCTATATGCTCTAGTCGGCTGGCCCTCGCTACATATTCGTCGCCAGACCCACTGGCTCCAGGTCATCTACAAGTCCATGCTAGGTAAAGCTCCGCCTTATCTCAGTTCATTGTGTGTTATTTCATGGTTTGGATGTCTTCATTATTATTCTACAATGTAGAAAATAATACAAAGAAAAACCCTTGAATGAGTACGTGTTCTAAAACTTTTGACTTGTACTGTACGTTCCGTCACTGTGTGGACGACGTCGTCAATTCACTTATTGATGAAGCCGGTGACTGAGGTGGTATACTCCTCAATGCCATTGGATGAATCACAAAACATATTCCAGTCTGTGCTAGCAAAACAGTGCTTTAGCGTAGTATCCGAGTCATCTGACCACTTCTGTATTGAGCAAGTCACTGGTACTTCCTGCTTAAGAATTAGCTTGTAAGCAGGAATCAGGAGGATATAATTATTTGTCAACTGGGGGCGAGGGAGAGCTTTGTAGAAATTAGGTAAAGCGGGTTTAATTTGTCCTGCATTAAAGTCCCCGGCCACTAGGAGCACCACTTCTGGATGAGCATTTTCTTGTTTGCTTTTAGACTTATAGAATTGGTTGAGTGTGATCTTACCGCCAGCATCGGTTTGTGGTGGTAAATAGATGGCTACAAATACTATAGATGAGAACTCTCTTGGTAGATAGTGTGATCTACAGCGTATCATGAGATACTCTACCTCACGTGAACAATACCTCAAGTCTTCATTAATATTAGACATCGTGCACCAGCTGTTTTTGACAGCTAGACACACACCCCCGACCCTCATCTCATCAGACGTAGCTGCTCTGTCCTGCTGATGCATGGAAAACCCAGCCAGCTCTATATTAATCACTTTTCAGGAGAAGACCCAGATCCAGAAAGTGTCGAAGTAACAAAAGTTTATTACTACAACAGGGGCAGGCAAAACGACAGGTGTTAGGAAAATTATGATTAATTGACTGAACAATAGTCTTATTTTAAATGAAACTGTAACTAAGTAAACTTATACTCTGTTTTATCATATCTGATTAACAATATGAGTTCATAAGAAGGGATTGTGTGACACGGACAAGGAGTAATTAAAGTTAATGTACACCATTCCAACTAGGAAGAAAGGAATGAACCGACGAAACTGAGCTCTGGGGTGTTTTAGATAAGGCAGTGAGTGCATTCCTAGGTTCTGTTAATTAGAACTGTCAGCTAAGTGGTGATCGATAATGGTGAGGAGTCAAACGTTAATTCAGTTGTGTGTCTTGTGTATGTGTTAGTGAGTTGGAATAAACTTTTAATGAACTTTTAAAGATCCCTTTGTCCCGGTCTAGAGGAGGAGATTCATTTTAGAAGCAATGAAATGACATCATGTTATTGTATATAAACTGTTGCTCGTGGTAACGTGGCAGCGCACTCCGAGAATAAATTATATTACCTATTATTGATAAGACTGGTCTCCGTCTATTTTATGCAAACAAGAATTTTACAAATTCTCATAAAATAGATTAAGGGAATTCAATTAATGAAAACACATTGGTATTATTAAATTACAGTAACACAGGTCAAGGGCAGGCAGAGGTCAGTAATCCAGGGTGGTGTGACAAGGTACAGAATGGCAGGCAGAATGGTCAAAACAGGGAAAACTAGAAAACAGGAATTAGAAAAAGTCAGGAGCAAGGGGAAAACCACTGGTAGAAAAATGAACTGGCAACAGATGGGTGACACCTTGGGTAGGGTCGAGACACGCATGAAGACAGGTGAAACAGATTAGGGTGTGACAATACCACCCTCTAGGTGCACCACCTGGCATCCTACCTGGGCGCATACCTGGTTGACCGGGGTGCCGGCGTTGGAAGTCAGAGATGAGGCCTTATAGGCCTTATGAGGCATTATAACCCAGCACCTCTTCTCCGGGCCATAACCCTCCCAGTCAACCAGGTACTGGAATCCCCTGTCCCGAGGTTGAACCTTCAGAAGACGCATCACTGTGTATGCCAGTTGGCAGTCATTGAGACGGGGGAGAGGGGAGGGCCTGGAAACAGGAGACCAACGGCTGTGAGACATAGGTTTGAGCCTAGACACATTATAAGTGTGATGTATACAGAGAGTAAGGGTCAACAGAAGATGAACAGTGGAGTGGATAATGATCTTGGAGAATGGTAAAGGGCCGATAACCGGGCGAAAGTTTGTGGGATTTCACCTGGAGGGGCAGATCCCGGTTGGACAGCCCGAGATGATACCGGGAAGCCGGGGTCCGTTGGCGTTCCGCATGTTGTCGATACCTGGAGGTGGTCTTGAGAAGAGCCAACCGGGCTCTCTTCTATGTACGATTACAGCAGCGGACAAATATCTGGGCAGAGGGTATGCCAACCTCTTCTTCTTGCTCCGGGAAGAGCGAGGGTTGATAACCCAGAGAACACTCAAAGGGTGCGAGACCCGTAGCAGAGCAAGGAAGGGTGTTGCAGGCATATTCGACCCACACTAGTTGCTGGCTCCAGGTGGTGGGGCTGGCGAAGACCAGGCAGCGAAGATTGTTCTCTAGGTCTTGGTTGGCTCGCTCCAGCTGGCCGTTGGACTGTGGGTGGAACCCGGAGGATAGGCTGGCCGACGATCCAATGAGTGTGCAGAACGCCTTCCAGAACCGGGATGAGAAGACCATGTCTTCTGCGAGTCCATGGATCCGGAAAACGTGCTGCACCATGATCTGGGCCTTCACTTTGGCAGAGGCTAGCTTGGGGAGAAGGTTGAACTGGGCGGCTTTGGAAAACTTGTCTACTACTGTCAGGATGGCGGTGTTGCCATCAGACGGGGAGACCCGTGACAAAGTCCAGGGTAATGTGAGACCAGTGATTGTGGAGGACAGGCAGAGGTTGAAGGAGACCAGCCTTGCCGGGGAGTCTTGTTCTGTGTACATATCGTGCATGCGGCAACAAATGCGGAGACGTCAGGAACCATGGTAGGCCAACAAAAGCATTGTTGCACAAAGGCCAGGTTCCGAAGGGAACCCGGGTGGAAGGAAAGCTTGGAGGAGTGGGCCCACTCCAGAACCAAGGAGCAGACAGCATCAGGAACAAACAATTGGTTATTTGGACCCCCCCGGACTTCGGCTGGGAATGCTGCGCCTCACGAACATGCTTCCCCGATCCCCAGCTGAGTGCCATCGCCAGGCATGAGGTGGGAAGGATGGTAAATAATCCCTTCATTCCCCACACTTTTCTATACATAGTCCCTCACGCATACAAGCCTCACGGGCGCCATCCCACTTCTGACGCCAATGTAGAGAATTCTACATTTACTCTACACCCACCATAAGAATGTATGAATCCACACCCAGCGCGTGATAACTGACTTGGCAATTAAGTTGTGTGCAGTTTTCTGTTTGTTTTGTTGTTTTAAATATAGATAACTATGTTTCACAAAATTATTAAAACAACAGTCCCACATGGTTTCACATGAAAATCTGCTTTTATGAGCAAAGATGCTTTTCTGAGCAAAGATGCTTTTCTGAGCAGATATTCATGTGAAACCATGTGGGACTGTTACGTTTTGATAATTTTGACCAAAGATGCTTTTATGCCAAAGTAGAAAGTTGGTTTATGCACCTGTGAGTTTGTCTGCTCCTTTCATTTTGTTAAAAGGGACAGCAGTATTTTAGCCTGATTAAGAAGGGGATTGGGGGAATATCTTTCAGCCAGAGAAACCACACACACACACACACACACACACACACAGAGAGCTTGGTCAGTGTGTAGTGTGTAGGGCTGGCAAGGGCAGTCAACTGCTGGTAAGGCCAGTTAATTGGGGGATGACACTTGGCTTTTCAAACCCTCAGACTTGTCCCTCATCAGTCTGCCTCTGCCTCTCTTTATATTAACAAAGACACACATCCGAGATAGAGAGAGGGGAAATAGAAACAAAAATAGGGGAATAATGAAAAAAAAGTCACAACCCGATTACCCTGGTGTCGTGTTAACTTCTTCTGTCACCAGTCCTGCCCGGGCATTACCATGGGAATGCCAACAGCAGTACACCAGGAGAGCAGCTGGCAAATAGGTGGCAGACTACCCGCTGAACAGATTTACTGTGAGCTTTCTGCCCCCTCAGACGAGTTTGGGAGATAAAAGGGCTATCTGTTTAATGAGTAATCACAAGAAAATGACTTGTTATTCACACACATTGGCTTTCAGTGCAACAAGCCTTTTGGTATTGCCGTTTTTCAACTGTGAAAGGAGTCACCCTTTGTGAGACTTTAGTTTTTTTCTGGGAATCTTTTTTTTGTGCCAGTAGTGGTATGCAGCTGTCAGATGTTTAGACTGTGTGTGTGTGTATGTGTGTGTCAATTGAGGCTGGACAACATGTCCTTGTTGACAAAATTGTCTCTAATTGAAAAGAATGCACGTCAGGGTCCTGAATGTCCAGATGTGATTATGTGCCTATGCATTTCTGGGGATGTTTTTTCTTGTTGGGTATATGATGAATAAAACACTCTTCAAGGACCTTAACAGCAAATGTAAATGCAGGGTTGGAAAATGTACCATGGCAAGACATGATTGTGAAGCTTTTTGGAAGATGATAATCTGTCTATTCTGGTCTCTTGAAGGCACCTTCTTTTTAAATACCTGAGTGGAGGCTGAAAATAAATACCTGCCTGCAGGTTGACCTTGGTCGTCAGTTGAATGGTGTTTCCACACTGGTGCGGCTGGCTTTCGGGTTAAGCGGGCGGTGTTAAGAAGCGCGGTGTGGCGGGTCATGTTTTGGAGGACGCATGACTCGAACTTTGGGGAGTTGCAGCGATGAGACAAGATCAAAATTGGGAAGAAAAGGGAGTAAAATGTATATATATATTTTTATTATAAAAACAATAACACATTTACCTAGCTCGGTGGAGACCCTAGGAACTTCAATAGTTAACCAATCCTGTGAAGGATTAAAATGACTTAAACTGACATGCCCAGATCTAACTACCTGTAGCTCAGAACTTGAATGTAGTATAATATAGCACAATAGATCTGGTAAAAGATATTTTGTATTTTTGTACCTTAATCTTCGAAATGCAAGAGAAAGGCCATAAAGAATTATTGAAGCCCAGTTGCAATTAATATGTTGGCCGCTAGATGGCAGCAGGGTATGTGCAAAGTTTTAGACTGATCCAAAGAACCATTGCATCTATGTTCAAAATGTTGTGTCAAGAATGCCCACAAATGTGCCTAATTTGTTAATTAATAACTTTTCATGTTAAAAATTGTGCACTCTCCTCAAACAATAGCATGGTATTATTTCACTGTAATAGCTACTCATCATAATCAGGAACGGATAAAAAGGTTTACTGAATAATCTGCTTCCTACTGCTTAGAGAAAGGCAGGATCTGTTTCTGTAGAAGCAGCCAACTTTAAATCTTAGCTTCTTAACCAGCTCATCTATATGTTTTTTAAACATCAAATACATATTTTTTTGTAATATCTAATGCTTCACGGAGTCGTGGCTGAACGACGACATTAATAACATACAGCTGGCGGGTTATGAACTGTATCGGCAGGACAGAACAGCAGCCTCTGGTTAGACACGGGGCAGGGGCCTATGCATATTTGTAAACAATAGCTGGTGCACAATATCTAAGGTCTCAGAGTTTTGCTCGCCTGAGGAAGAGTATCTTATGATAAGCTGTAGACCACGCTATCTACCTAGAGAGTTTTCATGTGTATTTTTCGTAGCTGTCTACATACCACCACAGACAGAGGCTGGCACTAAAACTGCCCTCAATTAGCTGTATTCTGCCATAAGCAAACAGGAAAAGGCTCATCCTGAGGTGGCGCTCCTAGTGGCCGGGTACTTTAATGCAGGGAAACTTAAATCCCTGTTACCTAATTTCTATCAGCATGTTAAATGTGCAACCAGAAGGAAAAAATTCAAGACCACCTTTACTCCACACACAGAGACGTGTACAAAGCTCTCCCTCCATTTGTTAAAATTGACCATAACTCTATCCTCCTGATTCCTGCTTACAAGCAAAAAATAAAGAAGGAAGCACCAGTGACTCAGTCTATAAAAAAGTGGTCAGATGAACCAGATGCTAAACTGCAGGACTGTTTTGCTAGAACAGACTGGAATATGTTCCGGGATTCTTCCGATGGCATTGAGGGGTACACCACATCAGTCACTGGCTTTATCAATAAGTGCATCGAGGACGTTATCCCCACCGTGACTGTACGTACAGACCCCAACCAGAAGCCATGGATTACAGACTACAAAGGGAAGTACAGCCCGCGAGGTGCCTAGTGACACGAGCCTACCAGACGAGCTAAATTAATTCTACGCTCGCTTCGAGGCAAGCATAACTGAAACATGCATGAGAGCAACAGCTGTTCTGGCCAAATGTGTGATCACGTTTTCCGCAGCCGATGTGAGCAAGACCTTTAAACAGGTCAACATTCACAAGGCCGCAGGGCCAGACGGATTACCAGGATGTGTACTCCAAGCATGTGCTGACCAACTGGCAGGTGTCTTCACTGACAATTTCAACCTCTCCCTGTCTGAGTCTGTAATACCAACATGTTTCAAGCAGACCACCATAGTCCCTGTGCCTAAGAACACTAAGGTAACCTGCCTAACTGACCACTGACCCGTAGCACTCACGTCTGTAGTCATTAAGTGCTTTGAAAGGCTAGTCATAGCTCACATCAACATCATTATCCCAGAAATCCTAGACCCACTATAATTTGAATACCTTTGAGCCTGTAATCGAACCCACAAATGCTGATGCTCCAGATACTCAACTACTCAAAGGTTTTATAGCTAGTCAGTTTTATGGCTTATTTAATCAGCACAAAAATGTTCAGCTGTGCTAACATAATTGCAAAAGGGTTTTCTAATGATCAATTAGCCTTTTTAAAATGATAAACTTGGATTATCTAACACAACGTGCCATTGGAACACAGGAGTGATGGTTGCTGACAATGGGCCTCTGTACACCTATGTAGATATTCCATGAAAAGTAATTTCTCAGAAATTAGAATTATACTAAAATGGTATTTGAATTAAAATTGCTGTATATTCTTTACAATTTTTTCAATATTTATAATAAGAATACTTTTACAAGTACACTTCTACTAATTAACCACATCAGCCATTGTAATTAGCGATGTAAAGGTAACCTTTATTGTTAAACTGCTATTTACAAAGCAATTTAATTGTCATTTTTGGTCGAAAATCTACACAAAATACTCTGTCAAAGTGTAATATTTCTCTCTACATTTTTTAAAAGAATAATAAGAATTAAATAACTAAAATATAGTAATTGCATAAGTATTCAACCCCGAGTCAATACATTTTAGAAACACGTTTGACAGTGATTACAGCTGTGAGTCTTCTTGGGTAAGTCTCTAAGAGCTTTACACACCTGGATTGTGCAATAATATAATATAGCCCTTTATTCTGTTCATAATTCTTCAATCTCTGTCAAGATGTTAGTGTTCAAGGCGCCTCTACGGTACGGAAACTAGAAGTGTAATGGCCGCGCACAATGCAATGGCACAAATGTAGATCCTTCAAACACCCCCAAACAAGGAAACAGATCCCAATCAAATGTGTTATCTCGTGCTCCACTAAGGCAGTTATCTTATAACTTGTCCTTGTGGTAAAAATTAAGCGCAAGTTAAAAGTATGAATCTCAGAGCATCATAGCACCATTAGGTGCAAAAACTCGAAGTACCCAGTTGCGGCCCACTTTTTAGAAGCAAACCACTCAATTTTGTCCCTACTTTATGCCAGCATCGAACATGTCACTCTCCCTAGATGAGGCGGTGACAAAAATAATTTATTGTTAAAACAAGAGGCTTCCTGGACCTTTAATTTAAAGATGCTTGCTCCCTCCGGTCTCAACGTAGACTTGATCTGAAGCCATTCTTGTGATTATTGTGATTTTGCTAGTCATTGTAAATGTTTGTAGGCCTATGTAGCCAAATTGTATCTATGATCGTATGCTATCCATTCATTTTGTTGTGTGTTCTATTTATGTCTGTAAATTAGCCAATGATATCAAGCCACACCCGGCCATGATTACAGATATAACTAGTGACCCGCAGTCTTTGTCTTTATACCCTGATGAAGACAGCTTGTCTGTTGAAACGTTACTTATTTGATTATTAAATGATTTCATCCGAGCTCCTAGAGTGCGGCCCTCCTTTTCTTTTTCAAGTGTTCTACTCCAGTAACCAGCACCTCGTCTACACAAGTGTGTTTCTTTCGTCTCCAGAAAGCTCATGGCTACACAGCAATTTTCAAATATTGCCATAGATTTTCAAAAAGATTTAAGTCAAAACTGTAACTTCGCCACTCAGGAACATTCACTGTCTTCTTGCTAAGCAGTTCCAGTGTAGATTTGGCTTTGTGTTGTAGGTCATTGTCTGTCGGTCATTGTCATGCTGAAAGGTGATTTCCTCTCCCAGTGTCTGTTGTAAAGCAGACTGAAGCAGGTTTTAATTTAGACTTTTGTTTGTGCTTAGCTCCTTCCCATTTAGGCCAAAACGTTATTTTAATGCATTATTACATTATTGCCCTATTGCATACAAGATGAATGTTTTGGAATATTTTTATTCTGTATATTTGTTTTATTCTTTTCACTCTGCCATATAAATCATTCTTGTTGAGTCACTATAATGTTGATCCATCCTCAGTTTTCTACCATCACAGCCATTGATTTCTGTAACTTTTTAACTAACGGTCTCTGTGTAACATCCCTGAGCAATTTCATTATTTTCCTGCAGCTCAGTTCAGAAGTACAACTGTATCTGTGATGTGTCTGGGTGGTTTAATACATAATCCACAGCATAATTATTAACTTGACCATAGTTAGATATTCAATATCTGATTTGTTATTGTTACAGATTTACCAATCACTACTCTTTTCATGCGGCTTTTGAAAGCCTTCCTGGTCTTTGTAGTATAATCTGTGCATGAAATTCAATACTTGACTGAGGGACATTAAATATGTTGTATCTATGGGGAAGAGAGGAAGGGTTAGTCATAAAAAAACAAGTCAACCCCTATTATTTCACAGAGAAAACATGCATCAAGCAGACCACCATACTGTGCCCAAGAAAGCGAAGGTAACCTGCGAGTCTGTTGATGTTGAGGCTGGTGTTTTGCGGGTACTATTTAATGAAGCTGCAAGTTGAGGACTTGCAGCTTCATTAAAGAAGGACAGTTTTATTGCTTCTTTAATCAGGACAAGTTTTCAGCTGTGCTAACATAATTGCAAGAGGGATTTCTAATGATCAATTAGCCTTTTAAAATGATAAACTTGGATTAGCTAACACAACGTGCCATTGGAACACAGGAGTGGTTGCTCATAATGGGCCTCTGTAGGCCTATGTAGATATTCCATAAAAATCATCAGTTTCCAGCTACAATAGTCATTTACAACATTAACAATGTCATCACTGTATTTCTGATATATTTGATGTTATTTTAATGGACCAAAAACATGCATTTTTCAAAAACAAGGATATTTCTAAGTGACCCAAACTTTTGAAAAGTAGTGTATATTTCTCATAAATTTGAATTAGAATTGCTGTATATTTACAAAAATATATATATTTGTGTTTCAAGTATACTTTTACAAATACACTCCTAGCACTCCTACTAATGAACCACATCAGCTATTGTAATTAGCCATAAAGGTTACCTTTATTGTTTAGCTGCTATTTACAAAGCAGTTTAAATTGTAATCTTTGGTCAACAATCTACACAAAATACTCTAATGTCTAAGTTAGAGAAATATTTATCAATTATCATGGTCCAAACACACCAAGACAGTCACAACGAGGGCACGACAAAACATTATCCCCCTCAGTAAACTGGAAAGATTTGGCATGGGTCTCCAGATCCTCAAAAAGTTGTTCAGCTGCACCATCGAGAGAATCCTGAGCAGTTATATCACCACCTGGTATGGCAACTGATGGGCATCCGACCATAATGCCCTACAGAGGTACTGGGCCATATGGAATACCATCACTGGGGTCAAGCTTCCTGCCATCCAGGACCTATATACTAGGTGGTGTCAGAGGAAGGCCCCAAAAATGATAAAGGGCTCCAGTCACCCAAGTCATACTGTTCTCTCTGCTACCACATGGCAAGCGTACCGGAGCGCCAAGTCTAATCCAAAAGGCTCCTTAACAGCTTCTACCCCCAAGCCATAACTGCTGAACAATTAATAAAAAATGGCAACCCAGACTATTTACATTGCTGCTACTCAGTGTATATTATCTTTGCATAGTCACTTTACCCCTACCTACATACACAAATTACCTCAACTAGCATGTAGACCCGCACATTGACTCGGTACCCCCTGTAAATAGCCTCATTATTGTATTACTTTATTTAGTAAATATAACAATTTTTCTTGAACTGAATTGTTGGTTAAGGGCTTGTAAGTAAGCATTTCATGGTACGGTTGTATTTGGGCATGTGACAAATAACTTATGATTTGAATTTTTCTCCTAAACTAATTTAGCCTTGCCTAAACAAAGGGGCTGAATTCTTATGCAATGACTATATTTTTATGACTCTAATATCGTTTTTTTTTTTTACTTTGATATTAGAGTATTTTGAGGTCATTGTTGGCAACAAATGGCAATTACATCAATTAAATTCCAGCTTTTGAACACAGTACAATTTTAAGAAATAGAAAAAGTATGAATACTTTTGCAAGGCACTGTATAATTTTTGTCACAGCAGATTCCTTCCTCTTCCTCTGAAGAGGTGAAACAAGGATCGGACCAATACGCAGCGTGGTAGGTGTCCATGTTTTTTAATAAGAAAAACTAATCATGAACACAAATACAAAAAAATTACGTGAACTGGCAACAAACCAGTCCCGTGTGGCACAAATACTGACACAGGAAACAATCACACACAAATTACCCAAAGAATATGGCTGCCTAAATATGGTTCCCAATGAGAGACAACGATAGACAGCTGCCTCTAATTGAGAACCAATCTAGGCAACCATAGACATACAATTTACCTAGACAGGAAACAGCCCCCTAAACACATAAAACCCCCATGTCACACCCTGAATAACCAAAATAATAAAGAAAACAAAGATAACTAAGGCCAGGGTGTGACACTTATAGTGTACTTGATCACTCACAAGCAGTTTCATAAAAAACAAATCAGGGCTTCAACTTGGTGTATTTTGAATGAATATACATAATTACAATTAGTGTTTGAAATTGAAGTACAGTTTTAATGTGTGTTTAAGTTTAATGATAGTGAATATATTTAAACATACTTAAAGACTGAAAAACAAAGCATTTAATGTACACTGTTAATAAGTGTATTGACAGTTGACGATAGTACATTTATATTACACTAAAATACTGGAAAAAAATGAATATAAAGTACACTTAATAAGTGTGGTGAAGTGTAATGATATTATATTTATTGTATACTTCAGATATACAAAAAAATGCATATCGTATTTGAACTATATTATTTGGATTTTTAGTATGTTCAAGTGTACTTTAGTATACTTGTAATATATATATATTTTTAAATACAACAATTTGCTTAAGGGGGTTGGTTTGGGAGATAGAGAAGGAAGAATATAAAAGCAAATAAAATAAAAATGAATTGGTCACAATCACATATTTAGCAGATGTTATTGCAGGTGTAACAAAATGCTTTTGTTCCTAGCTCCAACAGTGCAGTAGTATCTAACAATTCACAACAATACACACATCTAAAAGTAAAATAATGGAATTAAGAAATATATAAATATTAGTACGAGCGATGTCTGAGTTGCTTTTAATAAAACACAGTAGAATAGAATACAGTACATACATATGAGATGAGTAAAGCAGTTTGTAAACATTATTAAATTAACCAGTGATTCCATCTCTGTGGATGGAGAAAAAAGGAGGAGAAAAAAAGGAGAAATGTTGGGTTAAATTTTTCATTTTTTTTTAATTCTGAAAGTAATTTAAAAAAAATTAAACCCACTTTAACAGTATGGGGTATTGTGTGTAGGCCAGTGAAAAAATCTAAATTGAAATCATTTTAAATTTGCTGTAAAACAATATGTGAAAAAGGTGAAGGGGTGTGAGTACTTTCTGAAGGCACTGTACATCTCCATTTACTGCTGGTAGATTAAGCACTGTGCTCAACAATGCCTGCCAAAATGTGTTTAACTGGCAAATTATCATATACATAAATCAATGAATACGATCTACAGTTGAAGTCGGAAGATTACATACACATAAGCCAAGTACATTTAAACTCAGTTTTTCACTTTTCCTGACAATTAATCCTAGTAAAAATACCCTGTTTTAGGTAAGTTTGGATCACCACTTTATTTGAAGAATGTGAAATGTCAGAAAATTAGTAGAGCGAATTCTTTCATCACAATCCCAGTGGGTCAGAAGTTTACATACACTCAATTAGTATTTCGTAGCATTGCCTTTAAATTGTTTAACTTGGGTACAAACAATTCGGGTAGCCTTCCACAAGCTTCCCACAATAAGTTGGGTGAATTTTGGCCCATTCCTCCTGACAGAGCTGGTATAACTGAGACAGGTTTGTAGGCCTCCTTGATCGCACCCGCTTTTTCAGTTCTGCTCACAAATGTTCTATGGGATTGAGGTCAAGGCATTGTGATTGCTACTCCAATACCTTGACTTTGTTGTCCTTAAGCCATTTTGCCACAACTTTGGAAGTCTGCTTGAGGTAATTGCCCATTTGGAAGACCCATTTGTGACCAAGCTTTAACTTCCTGCCTGATGTCTTGAGATGTTGCTTCAAAATATACACATAATTTCTCAACCTCATGATGCTATCTATTTTGTGAGTGCACCATGATGAAGCCACCCCGTGCTTCACGGTTAGGATGGCTTTCTTTGGCTTGCAAGCCTCCCCCTTTTTCCTCCAAACGTAACAACGGTTTTTATGTCCAAAGAGCTCTATTTTTATTTCATCAGACCAGAGGACATTTCTCCAAAAAGTACGATCTTTGTCCCCATGTGCAGTTGCAAACCCTATTCTGGCTTTTTTTATGGCAGTTTTGGAGCAGTGGCTTCTTCCTTGCTGAGAGGCCTTTCAGGATATGTCGATATAGGACTTGTTTTACTGTGGATATATATATACTTTTGTACCCGTTTCCTCCAACTTCTTCACAAGGTCCTTTGAGGTTGTTCTGGGATTGATTTGCACTTTTGGCACCAAAGTACGTTCATCTCTAGGAGACAGAACGCATCTCCTTCCTGGGTTGTATGACAGCTGCGTGGTACCATGGTGTTTATACTTGCGTACATTGTTTGTACAGAAGAACGTGGTACCTTCAGGCGTTTGGAAATTGTTCCCAAGGATGAACCAGACTTGGAGGTTTACAATTTTTTTCTGAAGTCTTGGCTGATTTCTTTGGATTTTCCCATGATGTCAAGCAAAGAGGCACTGAGTTTGAAAGTAGGCCTTGAAATACATCCACAGGTACACCTCCAATTGACTCGAATTATGTCAATTAGCCTATTAGAAGCTTCTAAAGTCATTACATAACTTTCTGGAATTTTCCAAGCTGTAAAGGCACAGTCAACTTAGTGTATGTAAACTTCTGACCCACTGGAATTGTGATAAGTGAAATAATCTGTCTAAACAATTGTTGTAATTACTTGAATTACTTGTGTCATGCACAAAGTAGATGTCCTAACCGACTTGCCAAAACTATAGCTTGTTATCATGAAATTTGTGGAGTGATTGAAAAATGAGTTTAACATCCTGTGTAAAAGCATGTGCATGCATTTCTCATCCTTGCCTGAGGTTCTCAGTTATGTAAAAGAAAAACAAGAAAAACATTTTAAAAAATAAACTAAAATTCATAAACATATGGCCCTCCCTCACTGAACTGTTTGATCATAAGTAAATACGATTGTTAGAGGATTAAGGGCATGGTCCGTGCACTCTTTTAACCGGATAACCCTATGTAACTTACATGTCCAGGCAAACAGAAGTTCAGGTCTAACATAATTTGTCATTCAGCAACTGTTACATTGAGTACATTGTTATATTCTGTTATACTATGTGTATACTCTAAACAAATTGATAAGGGGAAGTCCCCCTTTTTGCAGGGTTGAAATATGCTACACTCTCTTTGTTTACTGTTGTGCTATCATCAGATAATAGCTTCTTATGCTTTCGCCGAAAAGCCTTTTTAAAATCTGATATGTTGGCTTGATTGATTGATGTTGCTAGGATCACTTTGTAGGGACCCTCTCACCTTCCTCCAGAACACTCGGATGTAGACCTGGTCCCCTGGGATCACCGGACGTGGAACCTCTGGTCCTGGTTCAGGTTTTAGCCTTCTTTCCATGAGGTTTTCAAACTCAGAGACTAATGGCCTCTATGATTACACCATACACAATCTTATTTCCATCTCTCATCACACCTCCACTTTTTCCTTCTGGTTCCTGAGAGTGACAGCATAAGACTTGGAAAGCAACAGAAAACACAAAACATAACAGTATCAACAATGTGATAAGCTATGCATAATTACAGTGCCTTGCGAAAGTATTCGGCCCCCTTGAACTTTGCGACCTTTTGCCACATTGCAGGCTTCAAACATAAAGATATAAAACTGTATTTTTTGTGAAGAATCAACAACAAGTGGGACACAATCATGAAGTGGAACGACATTTATTGGATATTTCAAACTTTTTTAACAAATCAAAAACTGAAAAATTGGGCGTGCAAAATTATTCAGCCCCTTTACTTTCAGTGCAGCAAACTCTCTCCAGAAGTTCAGTGAGGATCTCTGAATGATCCAATGTTGACCTAAATGACTAATGATGATAAATACAATCCACCTGTGTGTAATCAAGTCTCCGTATAAATGCACCTGCACTGTGATAGTCTCAGAGGTCCGTTAAAAGTGCAGAGAGCATCATGAAGAACAAGGAACACACCAGGCAGGTCCGAGATACTGTTGTGAAGAAGTTTAAAGCCGGATTTGGATACAAAAAGATTTCCCAAGCTTTAAACATCCCAAGGAGCACTGTGCAAGCGATAATATTGAAATGGAAGGAGTATCAGACCACTGCAAATCTACCAAGACCTGGCCGTCCCTCTAAACTTTCAGCTCATACAAGGAGAAGACTGATCAGAGATGCAGCCAAGAGGCCCATGATCACTCTGGATGAACTGCAGAGATCTACAGCTGAGGTGGGAGACTCTGTCCATAGGACAACAATCAGTCGTATATTGCACAAATCTGGCCTTTATGGAAGAGTGGCAAGAAGAAAGCCATTTCTTAAAGATATCCATGAAAAGTGTCGTTTAAAGTTTGCCACAAGCCACCTGGGAGACACACCAAACATGTGGAAGAAGGTGCTCTGGTCAGATGAAACCAAAATGTAACTTTTTGGCAACAATGCAAAACGTTATGTTTGGCGTAAAAGCAACACAGCTGAACACACCATCCCCACTGTCAAACATGGTGGTGGCAGCATCATGGTTTGGGCCTGCTTTTCTTCAGCAGGGACAGGGAAGATGGTTAAAATTGATGGGAAGATGGATGGAGCCAAATACAGGACCATTCTGGAAGAAAACCTGATGGAGTCTGCAAAAGACCTGAGACTGGGACGGAGATTTGTCTTCCAACAAGACAATGATCCAAAACATAAAGCAAAATCTACAATGGAATGGTTCAAAAATAAACATATCCAGGTGTTAGAATGGCCAAGTCAAAGTCCAGACCTGAATCCAATCGAGAATCTGTGGAAAGAACTGAAAACTGCTGTTCACAAATGCTCTCCATCCTACCTCACTGAGCTCGAGCTGTTTTGCAAGGAGGAATGGGAAATAATGTCAGTCTCTCGATGTGCAAAACTGATAGAGACATACCCCAAGCGATTTACAGCTGTAATCGCAGCAAAAGGTGGCGCTACAAAGTATTAACTTAAAGGGGCTGAATAATTTTGCACGCTCAATTTTTCAGTTTTTGATTTGTTAAAAAAGTTTGAAATATCCAATAAATGTCGTTCCACTTCCTTCTCACCATGGCCACCCTTCTCAATGACCCACTGGACAGAGGGGCTGCTTGGGACAGAGGGGCAGCTCGGGACAGAGGTGAAGCAGCTGCTCGGGACAGAGGGACAACTGCTCGGGACAGAGGAGCTGCTGCTCGGGACAGAGGGGCGGCAGCAGCTCGGGACAGAGGGGCGGCAGCAGCTCGGGACAGAGGGGCGGCAGCAGCTCGGGACAGAGGGGCGGCAGCAGCTCGGGACAGAGGGGCGGCAGCAGCTCGGGACAGAGGGGCGGCAGCTGCTCGGGACAGAGGGGCGGCAGCTGCTCGGGACAGAGGGGCGGCAGCTGCTCGGGACAGAGGGGCGGCAGCAGCTCGGGACAGAGGGGCGGCAGCAGCTCGGGACGGAGGGGCAGCTGCTCGGGCGGCCCCTGGCTGACTGGCGGCCCCTGGCTTACTGGCGGCCCCTGGCTGACTGGCGGCACTGGCGGCCCCTGGCTGACGGGCGGCACTGGCGGCTCCTGGCAGACGGGCGGCACTGGCGGCTCCTGGCAGACGGGCGGCACTGGCGGCGCTGGGCAGACGGGCGGCACTGGCGGCGCTGGGCAGACGGGCGGCACTGGGCAGACGGGCGGAACTGGCGGCGCTGGGCAGACGGGCGGCATTGGCGGCGCTGGGCAGACGGGCGGCACTGGCGGCGCTGGAGAGGAGGAAGGCTCTGGAAGCGCCGGACTGAGTAGCTCTTGTAGCGCCGAACAGGTGGGAGACTCTGGCAGCGCTGGACAGGAGGAAGGCTCTGGTAGCGCCGGAGAGGCGGGAGACTCCGGCAGCGCTGGAGAGGAGGGAGCCCCTGTAAGGATGGGCCGGAGAGACAGCCTGGTACGGGGGGCTGCCACCGGAGGGCTGGTGCGTGTAGGTGGTGACGGATAGACCGGGCCGTGCAGGCGCACTGGAGCTCTTGAGCACCGAGCCTGCCCAACCTTACCCGGTTGAATGGTCCCGGTCGCCCTGCCAGTGCGGCGAGGTGGAATAGCCCGCACTGGGCTATGCAGGCGAACCGGGGACACCGTGCGCAAGGCTGGTGCCATGTAAGCCGGCCCAAGGAGACGCACTGGAGACCAGATGCGTAGAGCCGGCTTCATGGCACTTGGCTCGATGCCCACTCTAGCCCGGCCGATACGCGGAGCTGGAATGTACCGCACCGGGCTGTGCACCCGCACTGGGGACACCGTGCGCTCCACAGCATAACACGGTGCCTGCCCGGTCTCTCTAGCCCCCCGGTACCACAGGAAGTTGGCTCAGGTCTCCATACTCCATACTAGCCATACTCCCTGTTAGCCCCCCCCCCAATAATTTTTTGGGGCTGACTCCCGGGCTTCCTTGCCAACCGTGTTCCCTCATATCGCCGGCTCCTCTCTCCGGCTGCCTCTGCTCTCCTCGCTGCCTCCACCTGTTCCCATGGAAGGCGATCCTTTCCCGCCAGGATCTCCTCCCATGTGTAGCAACCCTTGCCGTCCAACACATCGTCCCAAGTCCATTCCTCCTTGTGCCGCTGTTGCCCGTTACCACGCCGCTTGGTCCTGTTGCGGTGGGTGATTCTGTAACGACGTTCGTCTGTACGAGAGGCGGACCAAAGCGCAGCGTGGTTGTTTTGATTCATGTTTTAATAAATAACTTCACATGAACAAACTAACAAAAACAAGAAATGTGAAAACGCAAAACAGCCCTATCCTGTGACAACAAACACAGTGACAGGAACAATCACCCACAAACACACAGTGAAACCCAGGCTACCTAAGTATGATTCTCAATCAGAGACAACTAATGACACCTGCCTCTGATTGAGAACCATACTAGGCCGAAAACATAGAAATGCCCAAATCATAGAAAAACAAACATAGACTGCCCACCCAACTCACGCCCTGACCATACTAACTACATACAAAACAAAGGAAATAGAGGTCAGAACGTGACAGTGGGGATGTTTTTCAGTGGCAGGGACTGAGAGACTAGTCAGGATCGAGGGAAAGATGAATGGAGCAGAGTATAGAGAGATCCTTGATGAAAACCTGCTCCAGAACACTCAAGACCTCAGACTGGGGTGAACGTTCACCTTCCAACAGGACAACGACCCTAAGCACACAGCTAAGACAATGCAGGAGTGGCTTTGGGACAAGTCTCTGAATGTCCTTAAGTGGACCAGCCAGAGCCCGGACTTGAACCTGATCAAACATCTCTGGAGAGACCTGAAAATAGCTGTGCAGTGATGCTCCTCATTCAACCTGACAGAGCTTGAGAGGATCTATAGAGAAGAATGGGAGAAACTCACCAAATGTTTTTATTAACATGTTGTAAAGTAGCTGTCAATAGCGTATTGATTCTGGACCAAACCAGGTATAATTGCTTTGAAGTGGATCCTTCATTTAGTCTTTGCCTTGGGCAACTGTTGAAATAAATACTGGTTTACGAAAACAGTTTACTGCACGTCATAACGCCTTTATAACAGCTACATAAAACATAAAAACATTCACAATAGGAAGATATTGACATTATGAATAACTGCATAACATGAGGCTAGTTTGGCACTTTCGGTGCTTCACCATGTTTCATCGAAATGTACAGCTGTGTGTCGTCTACATAGCAGTCAAAGTTGGCATTGAGATTTTGATGACATCTCCAAGCGGTAGAATACAGTATATAGTGAAAACAATAGTGGTCCTAACATGGAACTTTGAGGAACACCTAAACTTACCATTGATTTGTCAGAGGACAAACCATCCACAGGGACAAACTGATATCTTTCTGACAGATTAGACCTAAACCAGGCAAGAACTTGTCTGTGTAAACCACTTAGCACTAAGGTCTAGGAGTTAGATGACAGATGCAGAGTCTTGGTCTGATGTCATTAAAAGGTAATTTACCACCTTCATGACTGCAGTCTCAGCTGTGGGATCTAAAACCAGACTGGAGCGTTTTGTTTGCATTATCTGTCTTCAGGAAGGCAGCTTTTTCTAAAAATGTTTGAGAGGAATGGGAGATTCGATATAGGTCAGATAGTTTTTCAAATTTTCCGGGTCAAGTTTTGGCTTTTTAGGTGACGCTTTACTACTGCCACTTTTAGTGTGCTTGGTACACATAGGGAGCCGTTTACTATGGAGGTCTTTATTCCAGTGAGATTGCTAAAGCGAACGCTGTTCTCCAAACATTTTTCAACCAGCAATTGAGTCTGCTGTAGAGCTCATCACTCCCCCTAACTGGGAGGGGGCCAGAGACTAATACTCAATGCCAACAGAACTGTCTAGCTTATTTGGTGCTGACGTGGATAACAATAACCCTACAGTCATGGACAAAAGTTTTGAGAATGATACAAATATTAATTTTCACGAAGTCTGTTGCCTCAGTTTGTATGATGGCCTGTACTCCAGAATGTTACGAAGAGTGATCAGATGAATTGCAATTAATTGCAAAGACCCTCTTTGCCATGTAAATGAACTGAATCCCCCCAAAACATTTCCACTGCCAGGAAACTCCCCAGACCTTAATCCCATTGAGAACTTGTGGTCAATTCCCAAGAGGCAGGTATACAAACAAAACCCCACAAATTCTGACAAACTCCAAGCATTGATTATGCAAGAATGGGCTGCCATCAGTCAGGATGTGGCCCCGAAGTTAACAGCATGCCAGGGCGGATTGCAGAGGTCTTGAAATTGAACGGTCAACACTGCAAATATTGACTCTTTCCATCAACTTCATGTAATTGTCAGTAAAAACCTTTGACACTTACGAAATGCTTGTAATTACAAGACACTGAAGCAGGAAACTTTATGGAAATTCATATTTGTGTCATTCTCAAAACTTTTGGCCACGACTGTATACCAGTAATGACAGCTCACCTGGCTGCGATATCTTCCTGCCCATGTCACGGGACTGCCAATTCCCCAATTAAGTGTCAACTTAATCTAGGACATGTTGTTGTACAAATCAAACACACTTCTGAAAGCACCAAAGACAATCTGAAATTATAGAATTTTGTCCTTCTGGCAGAGAGCTTTTATTTTCCTTCAATAACATCTTATACTGTTATTTATTCAACTGGGAAAGACAGATTAGAGCACAGAAGGAATTCAACATGAAGAATCCATTGTTTACACAAGTAAAACCTACAATGCCACAAAGCAGGTGTAGTAATTCACTTAGGGTCCGATTCAATCAGATCCGCTTTAGCCAACATTTTTTTTTACCTTGATTTAACTAGGCAAGTCAGTTAAGAACAAATTCTTATCTTCAATGACGGCCTAGGAACAGTGGGTTAACTGCCTGTTCAGGGGCAGAACGACAGATTTGTACCTTGTCAGCTCGGAGGGTTTGAACTTGCAACCTTCCGGTTACTAGTCCAACGCTCTAACCGCCCCGGCAAACGTCATAGCTGACCTTTTAGACCGCATTAGACCTGTCAAATCCACAAGACCCTCCCAGCATTGTGGGGGCCTTCTACTAAGCTAACATATGGAATTGTTTTAAGATAGCTTAATGATCCATGGTATGACTATTTGATTTGAATTTTTAGGACCCCTGAAGAATGAATGAAATATTGAATTTGGCCTTTACTACTATAGCCCATAGAAACACATTGAATGACAAATTCATGAATGGCAAAACAGTCAGAAAATAAGTCATAAGAAAAAAAGTTTTGAAGTGTCTGTCTATATCTAGGAGGTATAAAATAGCTCAGGAAATACTGACTTTTTTTGGACACATATTTAACCCCTGTTTTTGTTGGCACAAAACTACCTCCATTCATTTTTTTTAAACGGGTTCCAGTTTGTCTTCAAACAAGTGACACTTGTGGGTATCATAGAGCAAAACAGAGAACACCATTGTGTTTGTGAGAGTCTCCCAAAGCATCAGCTATGGTGGTGTCGGCTATCGCCGGTTAACACATGATCCGATAGAATCTAGTTCTTAGTCCGTCTGTCAGTTCCTCCCATCTCAACAGCATTGGAGAACAGAACAAATGTGTGGGCGGAACCTTCAACACAGACAAGAGGAAGGAGACGGGCACAAATCTCTTTCTCTCTACTCCCCACCACAATCACAAACACAAAAACAGCAAAGACTTAACAATGAGGAAAATGTGAGGGAGTCAGCAGCTGTATTTAAAAACCAGCTGGAAGGAGAAGGGGGGGTTGAGGGACGTGACAGAGAGGGTTTGTGTGTAGAGGGGAACTGGACGCTAATCAAACCAAGGAGAGGAATTCCTCGAAAAGGCCTTTGTATAGGAGAGATCCTAGAAGTCTAGTCGGCAATTATATAATGGCTTATATAATGGCAGTATGAAAAAAACGTAAAATAACAACAGCCATACATATAAATAGCCAGGGAAAGGGACTGATTTGAATTATAAAAAGACAAGCATGAGAAGAAAAGCCCCTATCCCCAAGAGGTGTATAAACAATGAAAAAGACTATATGGGTTTTCAGAGTGTCTTAGGGTAAAGGACTCTGAATGATGGATGTGTTTCACCCTTTGGCTGTTCTTTGGCTGTGCTTGTTCTACAAGGCCTCTTGGAGTTCATTTATCCTGATGCTGTTGTTCCATAACAAAATATATTTAGTTTGGCAGCACTGAGAACTGGGATTCTACTTTGGTAGATTCCCATTTTACAACAATGTCAAGCTATGGCTTTTGTGGTAACACTTTACTAAAAGCCAACAGGTTTAATGAGTTATTAGTCGTTAACAACACAGATAAGCCTTTATAATGTATTTCTATGCTGCAATTTCCCAACAAACTGAAAATATATTATGAAAATGAGTCTGAGACATTACAAGGGCTCATACATGCCTATGACAAGTCTTGCAATGAATTGTAACTGTTATGTTATATCATGACTGTTATACATTACAACTGCAATCCCATGTGGATCAGTTGGTAGAGCATGGCACTTGCAACGCAGAGTTGTGGGTTCAATTCCCACGGGGGACCAGCATGAAAAATAAAATAACATGTATGCACTCACTACTGTAAGTTGCTCTCAATAAGAGTGTCTGCTAAATGACTAAACATTTTTACTTCATCATCATATAAATTGCAAAATCACAGGATTACAACAAATGGCCGCCTCAGACAGGAGGCCATGTCAGTGACAAAGGAGACAATTACTTGCCAGTGTGGCATGCAGGGCTAACCAATGGAAAATCTGATACTGTCCAGAGAAGAGCAGTTCGTATCATCATTGGCACTCAGGAGAGTGGTCCTGGTACCCCTTGTATATAGTCTCGCTACTGTAATTGTACTGCTGCTCTTTAATTATTTGTCATTTTTTACTTGTCTACTTAATTTCTCAAGCGAGGACAAAGAGCCAGCCGATTGAAATTCAGGATATATAAGCTTGACCAGCGATAATTATCTCTGTTTCTCTCGTGTTTCCATGCGAGTAGACCACGGTGCATTTCATTGTTTGCCGCGTGTTCCGGTTAAAACATCGTCAAATTGCGCCGAAAAGGGTTTGAACATAATACCTTATAAGTAAAACCTTTCCCTTGCTAAGGGAATCCTATATGCTGCATTTGTCAGTCAGAGATGCTAAAGCTAACAAGGGAAATTAGCCATTTTCGTTTTCTTGTGCCACGAAATTCCACCACCTTGCGGAACGGAAGTCCAGCCCCGGGTAGTTCCGTTTGATTTCAGGGTGTGAAATCATTGACCGCTGAAGTGTGCCCTAGTATATTTGTTCATGAAGAATTATTCAGGACATTACTTATGATATCCAGACGGATATCAATGTCTTATCCAATTGAACTAATAAGTGTAAATCTGGCAATTTACATTCTGAAATAGATCTTTTAAATAATATCCAAATTGATGAGTTTTCTAAATAAGACATTGTAAACTTTTTCCAAACTAACCTAGATGAAGCAACTTCTCAGGTTAATTAGTTTAATTCCCAAATAAGCTATACAGGTCTGATTTATCATTAAATGTATCAATCAGTGTAATTTGTTTTTTGCAAAACCATTCAGTAATCCAGTACTGACAGAAGCCTCGCCCCAGCAGGAATCCCATGTGGCTTCGGCCTTAGGGAGAAGTGTACCACAGTGTTGAATGTTCCCAACATTTGATATACTGTTTACACTTATGATATCCAATCAATGGAGGTTGTATGGATTATCGTCTCATTCAATTTAATAAGTTAAATTGTTGAACATACCTTCATGTTCTTCCAATCAAATGAGACACTTTTAAACTTCTCATGTTAACCTGGATGAAGCAACATCTCAGGTTAATTAAAGTTTAATACCCAGATAGGATTAATCATTGGCATTGATTAATTAATTACATTTGAATTTGCAAATTCATTCACGTCCAACTTCCACATTGCTGGTACTGATGGAACTGATGGTTCGTCAACATCTATAAATAGGTTAAACTTGTCTTTGCAGCTTCCAATGAATCCAAACCCAAAATTTTAAAAAATAAATACAAAAAATCTAATAATGTGCAAGCTATCAAAGGTGGTCACCACTCCTCCGCTAATTAGTGAACCTCCACCGATAAAAGGATTGATCTCTGACTTCAGCAGCGATACCAACCCTAATTATGCCATTAGCGAAAAAAAACGCAGAAATTGCGAACGCTTTCCAAAATCAACCATCAAACACAGGCTCTGTGACGGTTCTTCCCACTTTTGCACTGATGTATCGCCAAAAAAATGTGGCATCAGTCCAATACCACAGTACACAGCTGAAGCACGTGCCAGACATGGCTAACATGAGGGGACAGGTGGAGAGAACTGAGCAACTATTGACAAAAGCAGGAAATGAAAACGTTCTGCTAGTCAAGGAACTGCGTTTGAAATCTGAACAATTAAAAGTAATTGCAAATACTTATGACGATGAACGAGCACAAACTCTCAAACAAAATCATTGTCTCCAGGAACACCTCGATTTAGCCAAAACTAAATATGATGTAGTCCAGTCCAAACTAGATAAATCTGTTGAGTTATCTACAAACAGGAGCATGCAATTTGACAACATGCAGGTAGTTTTGTTGAACGTTACTCAGAGTAACACGGTTCTACTCAAAACGCTGCAGAACAAAGACGATCAATTAGTGAACACAATGACTAAGTTGGATGACAAATCAGCAGAACTCACTGAAGTCGCTGACCAAATTAATGATGAGAGAACTCGGGTGATGAAAATGGAAATCTTGATTTCTAAGCAAGCTGAGGAAATCTCATCACTGAATCTCTCGCTCCATACTGTAACGGTTTTCTTGAGTTGATGGAGAGGCGGACCAAAATGCAGCGTGGTTTATATTCATGGTTCTTTAATAAAGACTCTACACATGAACAAACTAACAAAACAAGAAATGTGAAAACCCAAAACAGCCCTATCTGGTGCAAACACAGAGACAGGAACAATCACCCACAAACACACAGTGAAACCCAGGCTACCTAAGTATGATTCTCAATCAGAGACAACTAATGACACCTGCCTCTGATTGAGAACCATACTAGGCCGAAACATAGAAATACCCAAATCATAGAAAAACAAACATAGACTGCCCACCCCAACTCACGCCCTGACCATACTAAATAATGATAAAACAAAGGAAATAAAGGTCAGAACGTGACACATACTCAACACCTCTACCTGCAAACCATGGCAGATAAGTTTGAGACTGAAAGGAGCAAGTGCGACACTCACGTGTCCAAAATCAGTACTCTAAGCGCTCAAGTGGACTCTGCAATGCAGCAGAATACCACCCTTAGGTACCATATGGAGGAAATCCAGAATAGTCATGCTCCACAGCGTGACTACCCATCCAAGCAACCGTAGTCCTGTACTCAAAGGAGTGAAGATGATAGGTTTCAGACATTGCCTCCATTAAGTGTCCCTCAGTCTTCTCCTCTTGGCCATTCGGCACTGAGTAATATGGTGCCTCTTGGCCAACAAAGCCAAAGCTTGGCTTCTCCTCTTGGCCTTTCGGCCCCACTTTCCCCAAAGGATGAAGCCAACCCCCTCCGCCCGCTTGACGCAGAATACCTTGACAAATTCGTCAAGAATTTCCCCACCTTTGACCCCATTCCAGGTCAGCCAAACGATACTGAGATGTTCCTAGCTGACATAGAGGACACGTTGAATGGCTACCCGAACACTACGGGTTCTGACAGGGTTTACCTGTTGAAGCAAATGTTGAATAGACACGTGACAAGGTTCATTCGCCTACAATAGCAACACGTGCTAAATTACTACGCTAAACTTGCCACAGCTTTGAAATTAGAATTCAGTGGTTCTGCAACTCGCAAACACGATAGCACACTGGCTAACACAGTCAAACAAGCTCGGAACGAACACCCACAAGCTTACTATCATAGGCTTCGTTCAGCTTACTTTGGCCTACTCACTGAAACAGGCATGGAAGACCTGTTACCATTTAAGCAAATGTTCCTGTCGAACATGTATCCTACCTTCATTACCTACTTGGTCCCTGCCTCCCATGTTGGCTTGCCTATCTTTACAACTCAGAGAGCTTGCAAGCACAGCTTTTGAGGCATCAAAAGCTCGCAACGCTAAGAGCCCTGACCACCCGGTTTTGAAATTTGACCAGGAGCACTCACTCCAGTTAGAGGGTGCATTATCAGGTATTGGAGCATTAAGAGATGATGCACAACAACAGTTTCTACCACGAAACAATGATTCCAATAACCTCCGCTGTCGAAATAACTGCAAAGTACGTCGCCATCAAACCGACTACCGCTACAATCGACCTGTTCACTACGTTCCTGCACCCAACCCACACAAAGTGTCAGAGCACAAGGGTAACAAAGGGTTGAAGGATGATTAAAACGTAGACCTATGTTCTCCAGAAGTTCCACTACGTGAAGAACTAAAGCGAGAAACATTTGAGAAAAGGGTAAAAGATAAGTCACAAGGACTAGACGGGGAATTTCAGGACACCAGGTCCGCAGGAATTAACACCCATAGCAAGGACGTTAAAATTCAAATCTCTCCCGCTCTCACTCGAGAACCTATCCAGGGCCTGCTTGATCAAGAAACAAGCCCACGGGCTTTGACCTGAAACAGGTCAAACGCTTCGTTACAGCCAAGCCCACTCAAAATCGGAGAAGTCGATCTGCTTCCACCTTGAACAGAATTGACACATCACGTTGTTGCGAATGACCACTACACTTTGTGGGGAATATGTCAACTAAACACGAATCGAAACGACCATACCTGGAAACAGTCCTGGAGGACTGCTGAAGTTGTCATGCGCTAATTGATTCGGTTGTGACAATATCACTCATCTCTCAAACATTGTTCGATGATCTCAGAGCTTTGAAGCTAACTAAACGTTAGTTCAAAGTGGAACGATGCGACACAACACTTCGAGGGGTCACTCAGACTACCTCGCCTCTTACATTGAGAGTCATGCTGAAACTACACTTCAAGGACGTATCGCTCGTCCACCCTGTGTATGTTACCAGCCTCGAAACTGTACCCCTGCCTCTTGGAGCAGACTTGATGGATCGGTTACTCCCATTGATGGATTAGAAAACCAACCAGGTATAAGGAATCATATGGTGGCATTAACCCTTAACAGTAAAACAGTGTTTTTTGATCTCACAGATTACAATGACTTCTCTCCCCATAGGAATACATTGCCTGCATCCCTAATTTCAACCTCAGGCCTATGTGGGTTATGAATGCCTTATGAACCTGTCTTCGATAACAGTCCATCAGGCCACTATGAGTTCTACCTGTGTAGATTCTAAGCTTCCTGGAGCAACCGGAAGTGGTTAAAATCACCCTAAAAGTGTATATCCATACCCTGCCTGCAGTTTGATAGACATAGTGCATTCAACCCTGTGTAAATCAGTCAGTTCTTAACATAAAGACTTAAAACTTAGGATTCTGTAAAAGCATACCCCAATGAGGATATGTGTTGATTTATAGCTTCCTGTGCCAACCGGAAGTGCCATAATTGGTGTCTCTGGGGCTGTTTCGAGGGGTTAAAAAAGTCTGATCTTTCCAAAACTTCATATGTGTGATTAGGCAACCCCCATGAACTGTAAATCAGTCATTTGTCCCATAAAATTTCAAAGGAAAACTAAATCACTCACACACACAGCCTGGAAGGAGGGACCCATTGGGGTGCGTAGAGACCTACACTGCCTGCATTAGTTAACCTTGTTGGAACTTTTAAAGAACCGTCAGACCTAGAGTTCTGAAACTTTAGAATCCTGTTCTAGACCTCATGTTGATAGTGCGTGGTGAGTTAGGTGGCTCTAGAAGGTTCTCGGACCGAGAAACAGCCTCGTACATTTGCAATACCTTCAATTCATTTTTGCATCACGAAAATGACGACATTTAGAAATGTCCCAGAGTCGCAAGACTAGGTGCATTGCGAACGTCTCGGCCCATATAGACAGACCCCAACGTTTGTGTCCAATAGCTCATTCAAGGACCCCGTAGCAAGTCATGAAAAAAAGTGGATTTTCAGCACCAATTAGGGTTTTGCTCGGACACCAAATGACCTATCGAGCCGAAACTTGGGATTCGGGGTTGCCTCAGCTAGGCCAACACATAACATAAGAAATGGACCCGCAGCTAGAACGTAACTATGTGTTTTATGGTTTTTTTATGGTTTGAACCGAAGGCGTTGTGAATTTTGGGCCAGCTCTGAAATATGTAATAGTTGGCTACTAAACGAGTTGGAAAAAGTGTGTTTGGTGTCAGTTTGTATCAGTTTGGTGTCAGAATGATATCTAATTGACTGATGGACTATTGTCCACTTGACTCTTGTCCATTTGCAATATGTTTAAACAGTGAGGTACCATCACCAAAGTGACATTCTGAAATCTACCCTAACGAGCGATTGAGATGAACCAGAATCACTGCCCAGCCATCCCGAGTTCATCGGGCCAGTCAATTTCACATTCCTGCAGGATTTTTATAGTATGACAAATTCGTGATGGTACCTGCCCATTGAACCATATTGCAAATGCACAGTGACTTTGCAAAAGTAAGAAAACATAAACAAATGGACATAATGACATCACCATATTTTTATTTTTGGGTTTCCAATTGCACAACAATGCACGTGCATTTGCAATATGATTCTATAGTGAAAAAACATCACCAAATGGACATGATGAAATCAACACAACGAGTGATGGAAATGAACAACTATCACTGCCTGGCCATCCCGAGTTCATCAGTACAGTCAATTTTGGCCCCCAAAAAAATGACTTTTGACTTCCTATGAAATCATATTGCAAATGGACAAATCATATTCCTTAAAGTAAAAGTAAAAAAAGTACAAGTAAAAAAAAAAAAGAAATTATGATAATAACATTTTACAAAAGTATATTCATACAGTTCTTACACATGATTAATTGACTTAAAATCGAAACAATTTCGAAAAACGGTCCAGAAAGCACTTTTTTTACGAGGGTGATACGTTTTTAAAAAAAAGTTCACATTTTCGACTTTTGACTTCCTATTAAATCATATTGCAAATGGACAAAACATATGCCATGCCTTATGCACAAGTAAAAAATTAAAATAAAAATGTTGATAATAAAATATGACTAAAGTATGTTGATACAGTTCTTACACATGTGTAATTGACACAAAAATCGAAAGAATTTTGAAAAACGGTCCAGAAAGCACTTTTTTAAGGGGTGATAAGTTTTTGACAAAAAAATATTTTTTTCAAAACTTTGCTTTTGGATGTTGACTTGGGTTGCATTTCCAATATGAGAAACCCCCTTGGAGCGCACTCGCCCCCTGTTGGATTTTTGAAGTGTTACAACTGGCAATTGCCATATGGCATTTGCTGATCCTCAACACTGGGGCCCCACAAGGGTGCATGCTCAGCCCCCTCCTATACTCCCTGTTCACCCATGACTACGTGGCCAAGCATGCCTCCAACTCAATCTTCAAGTTTGCAGATGAGCCCCCTCCTATACTCCCTGTTCACCCATGACTACGCATCTGCAATGCCATTGGATGAACCCCGGAACATATTACAGTCTGTGCTAGCAAAACAGTCCTGAAGCGTAGCATCCGTGTCATCTGGCCTCTGGAATCAGTTCAAGTGCCCTGGAGGGTGAGAACAAAGGATCCGCCTCAAAAAACGTATTCCTTATTGTAATGCTGGTAGTGCTGGAGAGTTACCTACGCTCTGATATCCAATAGTTGTACCCAGGGTTTTAGGCTGAGTTTCTGTACAGCACTTTGTGACATCAGCTGATGTAAGAAGGGCTTTATAAATACATTTGATTGATTTGATTGAAGTTGAGGAACAATGGGAAAGCAATACTGCTTTAAAAGTTGATTAACTTTATAACCCAGTTTTTGAGAAAATGGCCCTTGAATGTTTTGGCACACCTACTGGAGAGTTCTTCTTTGTCTACACCCATTCACCATCCTTCATACCCTCTTAAGCCTTATCCCCACCCATCTCTTTAAGGATTCACATCGGATTCCATATGCTAAACAACTTGATTAGTTTAGTAAACAACCAAAGATTTCAAGACTAAAATGGTAAAAGTAGTAGCCTACAATAAGTAAACAATTCCAGGTAAAAATACACTTTATCTAGTTCTTTGATTATATCCTAATCTGACTTTGGTGCAGGTCATGTTGTACTTCACATTACCATCTCTGGTAAACACCATACTATATCAAATAAAATTTGAGTTTGAGTTTTTTTGTCACATGCACAGGATGCAGAAGGTGTCAAAACGGTACAGTGAAATGGTTAATGGCTTAGTAGCAATATCAACATCAGAAAGTGTCTAGATAAAATTATTTTATAAATATTTTATACTTATCCTACATGGCAGACCAATTCAAACTCATCTCCCGGCATGTCCAGCCCATCCATTATCTCAGCCATCATGTCTGTGGGAATATTCCTGGCTTTTTCCATGACTAAACCAACTAGGCTCATAATTTAACAATTGTAGTCGTATTTACGGATGGGAAACAAGTATGTAATGATGGCACGTGAAAGGTCACACGTTCCAGAAGGAATTTCTGCCCCACAAAATGCATTTTGATAAAAAATAAAATGTTTAAAAAAAATTCCTCTCCTGTGAAGTACTGGCGTGCAATATACGCCTAGTTTTCTGAAACGAGTCACATTTTGTATCAACAAGGCTGCGCCAAGAAAATTCATATTGCATCATAGTAGCCAACGAGAAATGTTTCCCTGGTCCAGGTTGTCTCTGTCTGATTATTGTGGTGCCTACACAACAGTTGCACTATATATATAAATAAATAAACAGCCTTACATCCACACCATAGCTAAATAACTTAGCAATATTTAATGACATTTTGCCAGCAAGATGATCTGTAAGAATGTGTAAACGATTAACGTCGACGTTCTGTACACTACCGGTCAAAAGTTTAAGAACATTCAAGGGTTTTTCTTTATTTTTACTATTTTCTACAGTGAAGACATCAAAACTATGAAATAACACATTGAATCATGTAGTAACCAAAAAAGTGTTAAACAAATCAAAATATATTTTCTATTTGAGATTCTTCATAACCACCTTTTGCATTGATGACAGCTTTGCATACAATTTGCATTCTTTCAACCAGCTTCACCTGGAATGATTTTCCAACAGTCTTAAATGAGTTCCCACATATGCTGAGCACTTGTTGGCTGATTTTACTTCACTCTGCGGTCCGACTCATCCCAAACCATTTCAAATGGGTTGAGGTCGGGGGATTGTGGATGCCAGGTCATCTGATGCAGCACTCCATCACTCTCCTTGGTCAAATAGCCCTAACACAGCCTGGAGGTGTGTTGGGTCATTGTCCTGTTGAAAAACAAATGAGAGTCCCACTAAGCCCAACCAGATGTGATAGCGTATCGCTGCACAATGTTGTGGTAGCCATGCTGGTTAAGTGTACCTTGAATTCTAAGTAAATCACAGACAGAGTCACCATCAAAGCACCCCCACACCAACACACCTCCTCCTCCATGCTCTATGGTGGGAAATACACATGCGGAGATCATCCGTTCACCCACACCGCGTTGGAACCAGACATCTCCAATTTGGACTCCAGACCAAAGGACACATTTCCAACGAGCTAATGTCTATTGCTTGTGTTTCTTGGGCCAAGCAAGTCTCTTCTTCCTATTGGTGTCCTTTAGAAGTGGTTTCTTTGCAACAATTCGACCATGAAGGCAACTCTAATGAACGTACAGTATCTTCTGCAGCAGAGGTAACTCTGAGTCTTCCGTTCCTGTGGCGGTCCTCATGAGAACCAGTTCCATTATCGCGCTTGATGGTTTCTGCGACTGCAATTGAAAAAATGTTAAAAGTTCTTGAAATGTTCCTTATTGATAGACCTTCATGTCTTAAAGTAATGACGGACTGTCTGTATACCCCCCTACTTTGTCACAACACAACTGACTGGCTTAAACGCATTAAGAAGGAAAGAAGTTCAACAAATTAGCTTTTAACAAGGCACACCTGTTAATTGAAATGCATTCCAGGTGACTACCTCATGAAGCTGGTTGAGAGAATGCCAAGAGTGTGCATAGCTGTCATCAAGTCAAAGGGTGGTCTTTGAAGAATCTCAAAGATAATTTGTTTACACTTTTTTGCTTACTATTCCATATGTCTTATTTCATAGTTTAATGTCTTCACTATTATTCTACAATAGAAAATAGTCCAAATAAAGAAAAGCCCTTCAATGAGTAGGTGTTCTAAAAGTTTTGACCGGTAGTGTACATTACCTTGGAAATAATGGATAACGCAGCAGTAATGTACAGAATGTCAGCATTTATCCCATTTATACCACAGTTGTCAAAGAAAACAATATGAATGCACATGTTTACCGGTAGAAATATACTTTGTTTCTCATTTTTATAAGCAAATTCATAATTTCCCATATTTTGGTTGCTTGAAACACGACCCAGCCTTTGGTTCGATTAGTTCGATATTTATGGACACGACACAGTTGTTATGGACACGACAACGTTCTTATCCGTTGACTGATGCTAGCTGGTCAATAAGCCACGGCTACACATTCCCGACCTCTGCAGCCAGAATAACAGCTGTTTATCCCGCTTATACCACATTTGCCAAAATAAAACAATACTTTAAGCACACATTTACCGGCATAAATAAAATGTTTTCTTTGATATGTACATTTACAGTGCATTCGGAAGTTATTCAGACCCCTTGACTTTTTCCACATGACAAAATTAAAAAAACGTTTTTTTAGATTTGTTTGCACATCTATAAAAATGTAAAACAGAAATATCTTATTAACATAGTAAGTATTCAGACCCTTTGCTATGATACTTGAAATTGAGCTCAGGTGCATCCTGTTTCCATTGATCATCATTGAAATGTTTTAACAACTTGATTGGAGTCCACCTGTGGTACATTCAATTGATTGAACATGATTTGGAAAGTCACACACCTGTCTATATAAAGTCCCACAGTTGACAGTGCAAGTTGCAGCAAAAACAAAGCCATGAGGTCGAAGGAATTGTCCCTAGAGCTCCGAGACAGGATTGTGTGGAGGCAAAGGTCTGGGGAAGGGCACCAAAACATTTCTACAGCATTGAAGGTTCCCAATAACAAGTTTGGAACCACCAGACTCTTCCTAAAACAGGATGCCTGGCCAAACTGAGCAATCAGGGGAGAAGGGTCTTGGTCAAGGAGGTGACCAAGAACCCAATGGTCATTCTGACAGAGCTCCAGAGTTCCTCTTTGGATATTGGACAACTTTCCAAAATGGCTAGACTGAAGCCACTCCTCTGTAAAATGCTGACTGTCCTCTTGGAGTTTGCCAAAATAAACTAGATTCTCTGGTCTGATGAAACCAAGATTGAACTCCTTTGCATGAATTCCACGAATCACTTCATAAGGAAACCTGGCATCATCCCTATGGTGAAGCATGGTGGTGGCAGCATCATGCTGTGTTTTTCTGTGGCAGGAACTGGGAGACTAGTCAGGATAGAGGCAAAGATGAACGTGGCAAAGTACAGAGACATCCTTGATGAAAACCTGCTCCAGAGCGCTCATGACCTCAGACTGGGGCGAAGGTTCAACTTCTAACAGGACAATGACCCTAAGCACACAGCCAAGACAATGCAGGAATGGCTTTGGGGCAAGTCTCTGAATGTTCTTGAGTTGCCCAACCAGAGCCCGGACTTGAAACCGATCAAAGAATATCTGGAGAAACCTGAAAATAGCAGTGTAGCGACGCTACCAACCGGACAGAGCTTGAGAGGATATGCAGTAAAGGGTCTGAATTCTTATGTAAATGGGATATTTCAGTTTTTTATACATTTGCAAACATTTCTAAAAACCTGATTTTGCTTTGTTATTATTGGGTATTGGGTGTCGATTAATGAGGGGGAAAAAAATATTGATTCAATTTTAGAATAAGGCTGTAACGTTACAAAATGTGCAAAAAGTCAAGGGGTCCGAATACTTTCTAAATGCACTTCATATTTCTCATCTTTTGATTGGTAGAGACGCAAACTAGTCATTCATTTGATTAGTTCGATATTTATGGACGGAACCCAGTTCTTTTTTTTGCTCGTGGCAACGTTCTTGTCCCTTGCTTGCTAGCTAGCCAGCAAGCTACGGCTAACACAGTCACGGGTAATAGGGCCCCCGTCCCCGCAAGAGGCCTTTTGTTTTTGGGTAGGCCGTCATTGTAAATAAGATTTTTTTCATAACTGAGTTGCCTAGTTAAAAAAATGTGTAAGCAACAGCAGAGTAGCTGTTTTCTATTTCTATTGACAGTCATTTGGATACAACCAGCTCAACAATGAGCTGATAATGCCCGATTTGGTCACAATAAAAATGTGGGAGGATTTGACAGCATAGCGCCACTTGCGTCATGACTGCAGCAGTAGGGACCAGAGAAATGAATGTTCATCACTCACTTCGTTAGGTCAGATCAGATGCTTCCCCAAAATATGCAAAAACAAATCAATGCTAACTAGCTATGTTTTTTCCTCGTTGGACCTGCGTTTTTAATGTATCCAGTTTAGTTTTTTGTGGTTGTTGATTTAGCTTTTTGTAACTTTGTAGTAAGTACGGTCTGCATGTTTAATCGCTTATTGCGTCATAATTGCAATGTGTCCTGATATATTTTCCAACTGTCCCATTATCTGGTTGGAATGTCCATTCTAGGATGCCCTTCTAGCCAATCAGAAATGAGTATTCAACAATGCTGTGATATAACTAATTCTAACTCAGGGATATGGACAAGACTGATAGAGTGAGAGGTGGAAATGCATTATTCCAGAGGCAGGTAGGCTACAGGTAGGGATTAGGGATGCAGGAAGAGGATAATGATAAAGTAGGCCTATAGCAAGTTGAGTTGCAACCCCCCCCCCCCCCCCCCCACACACACACACACAGCCAAAATTCGTCTGGGCATGGACTCTATGTGTCGAAAGCGTTTTACAGAGATAATGGCCCAGGTTGACTCCACTGCTTCTCACTGTTGTGTTTAGTTGGCTGGATGTTCTCTGGGTGGTGGACCATTCTTGATACACATAGAAAACACCAGAAAAAAAAATAGCAGCAGTGCAGTTCTTGATACATTCAATCCGGTGCTGGGTTTTCAAATTTACTGTATGTTGCATGTAAGTAAGCATTTCACTGTAAGGTGTTGTTGTATTTGGCGCATGTGACAAATACAATTTGATTTGATGTGTTTGTTTGATGAGGTCTGGGGACAGGGCCACCTCACATTAATCTCAATGGAATCACCTGAATACATACAAAATAAACCTATAGAAACTGAAACATAAATCTAAGGTGACATTTTCGCTGAGCACATTAACTACTACGATAGCATGACAAAAGCAGGATTATCTAGCCTCTCCTTTTTTTCTCGTTCTTTTTGTAGAAATGCTTTGCTCATCCTTTATCCCAGGGCCACATCCAGGGCATGTCCAGACTTTATCTCCTCCCTGTTGGAGGTCCTCAGGGATTCTCCTTCCCCTAAGTGGAATCTGATGGGTCATACTTCCATTGAATGCCAGATTCAGAATCGACACTTGGGATGTCATTCCTTTTTCATTTGCAACCTTCAAGTTCACTTGGCGTCATTTACCCGTGTTCGGCACATGTAGCGTTTCAGTATGCAGTGAAGAAAGCACATACCATTCCACTTAACTAAAACATAAAAAATCATATTTTTTAAAATTTTTATTTCACCTTTATTTAGCCAGGTAGGCTAGTTGAGAACAAGTTCTCATTTGCAACTGCGACCTGGCCAAGATAAAGCATAGCAATTCGACACATACATCAACACAGAGTTACACATGGAATAAACAAAACATACAGTCAATAATACAGTAGAAAAAAAGAAAACAAAAAAGTCTATATACAGTGGTGAAGTGATTACCACATAGCAATTAAACACTGGAATGGTAGATGTGCAGAAGATGAATGTGCAAGTAGAGATACTGGGGTGCAAAGGAGCAAGATAAATACATAAATACAGTATGGGGATGAGGTAGTTGGATGGGCTGTTTACAGATGGGCTGTGTACAGGTGCAGTGATCTGTGAGCTGTTCTGACAGCTGGTGCTTAAAGCTAGTGAGGGAGATATGAGTCTCCAGCTTCAGTGATTTTTGCAGTTCGTTCCAGTCATTGGCAGCAGAGAACTGGAAGGAAAGGCGACCAAAAGAGGAATTGGCTTTGGGGGTGACCAGCGAGATATACCTGCTTGAGCGCTTGCTACGAGTGGGTGCTGCTATGGTGACCAGTAAGCTGAGATAGGCGGCGCTTCACCTAGCAGAGACTTGTAGATAACCTGTAGACAGTGGGTTTGGCGACGAGTATGAGGGTTTGGCGACGAGTATGAGGGTCAACCAACGAGAGCGTACATGTTGCAGTGGTGGGTAGTATATGGGGCTATGGTGACAAAACGGATGGCACTGTGATAGACTGCATCCAATTTGTTGAGACGAGAGTTGGAGGCTATTTTATAGATGACATCGTCGAGGATCGGTAGGATGGTCATTTTTACAAGGGTATGTTTGGCAGCATGAGTGAAGGATGCTTTGTTGTGATATAGGAAGCCGATTCTAGATTTAATTTTGGATTGGAGATGCTTAATGTGAGTCTGGAAGGAGCAGTCTAACCAGATACCTAGGTATTTGTAGTTGTCCACGTATTCTAAGTCAGAGCCGTCTAGAGTAGTGATGCTGGACGGGCAGGCAGGTGCGGGCAGTGATCGATTGAATAGCATACATTTAGTTTTACCTGCATTTAAGAGCAGTTGGAGGCCACGTAAGGAGAGTTGTATGGCATTGAAGCTCGTCTGGAGATTAGTTAACACAGTGTCCAAAGAGGGGCCAGAAGTATACAGAATGGTAACATCTGCGTAGAGGTGGATCAGAGAATCACCAGCAGCAAGAGCGACATCATTGATGTATACAGAGAAGAGAGCCGGCCCGAGAAATCTGGCAATAAGAATGTTGTGATTGACAGAGTCGAAAGCCTTGGCCATGTCGATGAATAAGGCTGCACAGTAATGTCTCTTATCGATGGCGGTTATGATGTCATTTAGTACCTTGAGCGTGGCTGAGGTTCACCCATGACCAGCTCTGAAACCAGATTTCATAGCGGAGAAGGTACGGTGGGATTCGAAATGGTCGGTCATCTGTTTGTTAACTTGGCTTCGAAGACCTTAGAAAGACAGGGTAGGATATATAGAGGTCTTTAGCAGTTTGGGTCTAGAGTGTCACCCCCTTTGTTAAGCTGCCGCGGTCATCCCCCTCTTCAATCTTTGGGAATCTCAGACGATTTGAAAGAGTGGTTTAACAGGCTAGTAATAGGGGTTGCAACAATTTCAGCAGTTGACTGGGGCATCTCTAGCAGACTGAGTTGTTGGAAAGTTGGCATCCTGTGATGGTGCCACGTTCAAAGTCACTTAGCTCTTCAGTAAGGCCATTCTAATGTCAAGCTTTCACTATGGAGATTGCATTGCGTGCTAGATTGTATACACCTGTCAGCAGCGGGTGTGGCTGAAATAGCTGAATCCACTAATTTGAAGGGGTGTCCACATACTTCTGTATATATAGTGTAGGTGCCTTAAACTGAGAGGATGGCTTGCACACAAAAATGATACAAAACTTCTGAAATATTAATAATAATGATATACACACACAGAGAGAGAAATATATACCAGGTACTGTTTTTGAGAAACAATAGTAGAAAATACAGAATATATCTGATCTGGTATCTGATTTGTTTATTTAGAAGATAGACAATAAGTTGCAGATGTATTCTTTCCATATTCTCGTTTTAAAACATATCTCCAACATCACGAACTGCTCAATTGTTTAAATCTGTATGTCAATTTATTTTTCATTCATGCCTTTTTGTTTTAAATCAAATATGAATAAGAAAAGACTGAAATCATAATGCTGCATTCAGATGACACGAGGTAGACGGTAAACGGCAAACGGCAAACGGCAAACGGGATGTCATTGGTTTAAATGAGTAAACAACAATAAATACCGTTCAGGCTGGTGGTGAATGCCTCCAGCCGTACTGGTAGACGGGACCAGAGTTAAAATATTGATACTTTTATTTTCTACGGGGATGTTGATTTGCACTCTGTTTACTGAAATCCCCATAGCAATGCATACCATCATGCTGGCCTGTGTTCGTTACAGTAACCGAAATGTCTCTGGTATGAATCCTGAAGCCTACAAGTTCGTTGTGGCCTTGAGCAAGGCACTATAACCCCAATTTCTCCAGAGGCGCTGGACATTGGTAACCATGTCCGTAACCCCACTCCCTGTGGGTGTCTCAGGGGGAGTTGGGATATGCAAGTAACACATTTCCATTACACACTTGGAACGATGAACATTCAAAGTGGTTTGATGCACCACAACTTTGAATTTTGATGATTCTGCACATTCACACTGATTGGCTTCTCATTCATTTTCACTGCTCGTATCCACAACGCAATGGAGTTGTTCTTTTATTTTTTGCAGATGTATGCTCATCATCCATCTCCATTCCACACACTGTCCTGAAACCTGCACTTCCACGTATAAGTTGTGAATAGCCCGGCTGGAGCTGTTCAGTTAACCCTGTCATTCTAAGCTGTGATGACTGATGGTATCTCTATCCCTCTGTGGGAAACAATGTTGGAAGAGCATGTTTCATTTGGGGGACTTACCTGGAAGTGTCCCAAAAGTGTCCCAATACCCTGTTTTGCCTAGTGCTGAGGAATTGTATTGAGTTGGCGATAAACGTGACAGAAAACAGCAATCGTCTTCTGACTGATTTATGTTTGTGGATGATATACGACTGTGCAATTGCGATGGATTGCTCAAGCATTCTTTTACCCTGAGGTGCTTTGAAACAAACTCATAGGCGTTGCACTCAACTGAGATTTGGAAAAGGACAGTGTTGCAAGAAAAATCATGTTTGAATAAATACCCCCTCTTAGTCCTTGGAATAAAACCAATAAGCGTAAAAGGTTGCACTCCCTGAAGAAACTTTCATAGATCCATTTAGATGTAATTTGTTGGGCCAAAAAGTTATACAGTTGACCCTAAGCATTTAGAGTAGCCCTGACAGCAGCTGATATGTATTTTGTGACTCAAGTTTGAAGTAGTTTGCTTCACTAATACAATTACTACTCAACCACTTAAAATCAAGTCATTTCACAACATATCCTGTACACTATGTACTTTCTCCTTGATACAAATGGGAAACTGTTAATTAAGCGTGAAAACACAGCAGTGTTGTAATTCTTGAAACAAACAGGTGCGCCTAGCACCTACCATCATACCCTGTTCAAAGGCACTTAAATATTTTGTCTTGCCCATTCACCCTCTGAATGGTACACATACGCAATCCACATTTGAAGATGGCTTAGCAGTCAGACGTCTCTGTCCTCGTCTCGTTGTGTCCCATGTGTATATATCTTTAGATATTTGTCTTCGCATATGTTTTTTAAAATATTTTTTTAAAGCTGAAATTCAAATTACTCTCCTGCCACCCAATGTGGTGTGGATCTGCTTTTTTTCTAAAAAAAATAATTTTTTCTTTACTTCTGAACCGAAATCCCCCAACAGAACCTAGCCATCTAATAATCAGCTAACCACTGCTAGCGGTCATCAGCTAACCTATAGCTCGGAAAACTCTCAGCAGTTTGCACAATGCAATTCAAACCAGAGCATACCGGACCTATTTTCTCTCCATATCCCCGGATTCCTATCGCAAGCTCATAACCTTTTCATCTGGATCATCTCAGCTCTCATCTCTAGCTGCAATCCGAGTGGCTGCTCCTGGCTAACATCTTTGTCCCGAAGCAAGCACCAGTACCCTTATCCTACTCCTCCTCTGTTCCCCAGGTGATGTAGAGGTTAATCCAGGCCCTGCACTGTCTAGCTCCACTCCTATTCCCCAGGTGCTCTCATTTGTTGACTTCTGTAACCGTAAAAAGCTTGGTTTCATGCATGTTAACATTACAAGCCTCCTCCCTAAGTTTGTTTTATTCACTGCTTTAGCACACTCTGCCAACCCGGATGTCCTAGCCGCGTCTGAATCCTGGCTTAGGAAGACCACAAAAACCCTGAAATTTCCATCCCTAACTTTAAAAATTTTCCGACAAGAAAAAAAACACATGTTTCTATCCTGTTTCTATCATATTTTACATAGTGGGTTATGTCACATTTGACATTGGTGATAATGTCACACAGTTATGCAATATTTTTGAACCCTTTATAAAGCAGGACATACTGTTATTGATGCTTTGTAACACATTTATGTAGTGTTTATGAAGTTATTATTAAGGCTTTATGAAGCCTTTATAAGCTGAACGTCATTTAAAGCGGGACCTAAATGAGCATAAAATAACTCACCAATGGTCATTCGTGAAGTGTTCAAGCTAAAGACACTAAATCAACTTTCACATGTTCAGGCTATTCTAAATTCAAATAAAATAGTTTTAATCTACTATAACAAAAAAACATTTCCAAGAGTTAGCATAATATAACTTACCAACAGTAACTCTTGAAACGTTCAAGCTAAATCCACCAAACCAACTTCCATATGTTCAGGCTATTCTTAGTTTTCGTCTACCTTCTTTTCCAACTATAACCGGTCACCACCATTACTACTGCAGAAACTACCACGACTATAACGTATTTCAAAACCACACATACCTTAAAACTTCTTATGGTATAGGGGACGGTTGTGTCCCACTTGGGAAAAAAACAGGGAAAATGCAGCGCGGCAGATATAAAAATCAAACTTTCATTAAATCACACATGTAAGATACTCAATTAAAGCTACACTCGTTGTGAATCCAGCCAACATGTCAGATTTTAAAAAGCTTTCGGTGAAAGCATAAGAAGCTATTATCTAATGATAGCACAATGTCAACAAAGAGAGTAGCATATTTCAATCCTGCAGGCGCTACAAAAAACGCTGAAATAAAATTTGAAACATGCATTACCTTTGATGAGCGTCTTTTGTCGGCACTCCAATATGTCCCATAAACATCACAATTGGTCCTTTTGTTCGATTAATTCCGTCCATATATATCCAAATGTCCATTTATTTGACGCGTTTGATCCAGAAAAAAAACAGCTTCCAAAAAACACAACGTCACTACAAAATATTTCAAAAGTTGCCTATAAACTTTGCCAAAATATTTCAAACTACTTTTGTAATACAACCTTAGGTATTTTTAACCGTTAATAATCGATCAAATTGTAGACAGGGCAATCTGTATTCAATACAGGAAGTAGACAAACCATGCTCCTTTTTATGTCTTGCGCAACTCTCAATAGTGACACGTTGTTCCTCAACCAAACCATAACCTCAACCAAATTCCAAAGACTGGTGACATCCAGTGGAAGCGGTAGGAACTGAAAACAGGTTCCTAAGAAATATCCCTTGGCAAAGACAACTCAGGGAACAGTCAGAGACAAAAAAAAATTAAAAATCTGAACATTTAGTCCTCGGGGTTTTGCCTGCTACATAAGTTCTGTTATATTCACAGACTTGATTCAAACAGTTTTAGAAACTTCAGAGTGTTTTCTATCCAAATATAATAATACTATGCATATCTTATATTCTGGGGATGAGTAGCAGGAAGTTGAAATTGTGCATGCTATTTATCCAAAGTGAAAATGCTTCCCCCTATACCTTAAAAGGTTAAAACAAGCAAGCAAACACACCACATTTTCTTCAGGAAATCACTGTTAACCTAAAGAGTTTGTTTATTAGATAGAAATACAGCTATCAGTAGGTCTACATACAAACCTATTCTGTCATCACTAGATGCACCAACATATTTCTCTCCCCAAATAATAGCCTAACACTTTCTAATCATTACATCATCAATCAACTAAAATCAAACTTTATTTACACTGAAAGTATGACAAAAAGGCAATTTTTATCTGAAACTCACAGCATGAATGATTCAGTTGCTTTGCTTTCCTAAGAGTGTTGTCCACATGATCCAGTCTTTTATTTCCATCTTCTGGCCATCTCTTTGGCCTATGTCTTTCTCATTTTAGTTTCACACGTAACTTTAGCTTAGACATTTTGTGATCTACTGTAACTGCCCCATAATGCAAAGTAATATGGTTGATTTAGTAGTCTATCAAATAATTTAACTACATTTAACTTTCACTATATGTAACTGCTTTGCTTTAAATAGAATAACGTTCTAAACTTCTACCATAAAAAATACTTTTAAGGAGTTTAAACAAGTCCCATCATTCATACTTCATGTGCAATAACCATCTAGTTATTTTTCTTTCTTTTTTTCTCTCTATGCATTGTTGGGAAGGGCCCGTAAGTGAACATTTCACTGTTAGCCTACACCTGTTGTTTACAAAGCATGTGACAAATAAAATTGGATTTTATTTCCTCAATGATGCAGAGTTAAATAAAGAAAATAAAAACACATGATAAATAAAACAGCAATGTGTACCAATACCATATGAATGTGCAGGGATATGTGGTAATTCAGGTAGATATGTACATGTAGGCATATAGTCAAGTGATTAATGCAGAACTGTGACAGATGAGCTGGACAAGATGAACCTATTTCGGGGCGAGACACAACCTGTGGCCAAGGACAGAGATACAGTGGGGCAAAAAAGTATTTAGTCAGCCACCAATTGTGCAAGTTCGCCCACTTAAAAGATGAGAGAGGCCTGTAATTTTCATCATAGGTACACTTCAACTACGACAGATAAAATGAGAAAAAAAATCCAGAAAATCACATTGTAGGATTTTTAATGTATTTATTTGCAAATTATGGTGGAAAATAAGTATTTGGTCAATAACAAAAGTTTATCTCAATACTGTGTTATATACCCTTTGTTGGCAATGACAGAGGTCAAACGTTTTCTGTAAGTCTTCACAAGGTTTTCACACACTGTTGCTGGTATTTTGGCCCATTCCTACATGCAGATCTACTCTAGAGCAGTGATGTTTTGGGACTGTTGCTGGGCAACACGGACTTTCAACTCCCTCCAAAGATTTTCTATATGGTTGAGAACTGGAGACTGGCAAGGCCACTCCAGGACCTTGAAATGCTTCTTACGAAGCCACTCCTTCGTTGCCCGGGCAGTGTGTTTGGGATCATTGTCAAGCTGAAAGACCCAGCCATGTTTTTCACTCAAAATCTCATGATACATGGCCCCATTCATTCTTTCCTTTACACGGATCAGTCATACTGGTCCCTTTGCAGAAAAACAGCCCCAAAGCATGATGTTTCCACCCCCATGCTTCACAGTAGGTATGGTGTTCTTTGGATGAAACTCAGCATTCTTTGTCCTCCAAACACGACGAGTTGAGTTTTTACCAAAAAGTTATATTTTTGTTTTATCTGACCATATGACATTCTCCCAATCTTCTTCTGGATCATCCAAATGCTCTCTAGCAAACTTCAGACGGGTCTGGACATGTACTGGCTTAAGCAGTGGGACACGTGTGGCACTACAGGATTTGAGTCCCTGGCGGCGTAGTGTGATACTGATGGTAGGCTTTGTTACTTTGGTCCCAGCTCTCTGCAGGTCATTGACTAGGTCCCCCGTGTGGTTCTGGGATTTTTGCTCACCGTTCTTGTGATCATTTTGACCCAAAGGGGTGAGATCTTGCGTGGAGCCCCAGATCGAGGGAGATTATCAGTGGTCTTGTATGTCTTCCATTTCCTAATAATTGCTCCCACAGCTGATTTCTTCAAACCAAGCTGCTTACCTATTGCAGATTCAGTCTTCCCAGCCTGTTGCAGGTCTACAATTTTGTTTCTGGTGTCCTTTGACAGCTCTTTGGTCTTGGCTATAGTGGAGTTTGGAGTGTGACTGTTTGAGGTTGTGGACAGGTGTCTTTTATACTGAGAACAAGTTCAAACAGGTGCCATTAACCTCTAGCGTCGAGCAATCCCGTATCCGGGAGCGTAATCATAGCCTCAAGCTCATTACCATAACGCAACGTTAACTATTCATGAAAATCGCAAATGAAATGAAATAAATATATTGGCTCAAAAGCTTAGCCTTTTGTTAACAACACTGTCATCTCTGATTTTCAAAATATGCTTTTCAACCATAGCTACACAAGCATTTGTGTAAGAGTATTGATAGCTAGCATAGCATTAAGCCTAGCATTCAGCAGGCAACATTTTCACAAAAACAAGAAAAGCATTCAAATAAAATCATTTACCTTTGAAGAACTTCAGATGTTTTCAATGAGGAGACTCTCAGTTAGATAGCAAATGTTCAGTTTTTCCAAAAATATTATTTGTGTAGGAGAAATCGCTCATTTTTGTTCATCACGTTTGGCTAAGAAAAAAAAAACGAAAATTCAGTCATTACAACGCCAAACTTTATTCCAAATTAACTCCATAATATCGACAGAAACATGGCAAACGTTGTTTAGAATCAATCCTCAAGGTGTTTTTCACATATCTATTCGATGATAAGTCATTCGTGGCAGTTGGGTTTCTCCTCTGAAGCACATACAAAAAAAATACACGCAGGTGAGATTACGCAATAATTGCAACGGAGGACACCAACCGAGCACCTGGTAAATGTAGTCTCTTATGGTCAATTTTCCAATGATATGCCTACAAATACGTCACAATGCTGCAGACACCTTCGGGAAATGACAGAAAGTGTAAGCTCATTCCTGGCGCATTCACAGACATACAAGGAGACATTGGAACACAGCGCCTTCAAAATCTGGGGCATTTTCTGTTTGAAATTTCATCTTGGTTTCGCCTGTAGCATCAGTTCTGTGGCACTCACAGATAATATCTTTGCAGATTTGGAAACGTCAGAGTGTTTTCTTTCCAAAGCTGTCAATTATATGCATATGCGAGCATCTTTTCGTGACAAAATATCTTGTTTAAAACGGGAACGTTTTTTTATCAAAAAATTTAAAGAGCGCCCCCTATATCAAAGAAGTTAATACAGGTAACGAGTGGAGGACAGAGGAGCCTCTTAAAGAAGAAGTTACAGGTTTGTGAGAACCAGAAATCTTGCTTGTTTGTAGGTGACCAAATACTTATTTTCCACCATAATTTGCAAATAAATTCATTAAAAATGTGATTTTCTGGATTTTTTTTCTCATTTTGTCTGTCATAGTTTAATTGTACCTATGATGAAAATTACAGGCCTCTCTCATCTTTTTAAGTGGGAGAACTTGCACAATTGGTGGCTGACTAAATACTTTTTTTTGTAGGTGCAAGGAGATCACTGTAACCTTATGTCCTGTAATGGACTAGGAGGAGAAAATAAGTTAGTCTCTTGTGGAAATATTAAACTGCCAGGCTTATTTGCCGTACTGTAAGCAAAATCTTGAGTATTTTTCAATGTTTTTCAGCATTTACATGCCAGACTAATGTTTGTACACATAATAACTCATTTTTTTATTAGTCAAAACTCCATGTCTCCTCTCCAAAGACACATAATTGATGCTAGTCCAATTTTGGCTACAGACATGATATGACTAGAAAGGGCTGAGTCTGCACAAATAACGCTGAACGTGAATTATTAATTGAGATGGGGAAAGACATCAAACGTAGAGGGGGAGGATAGTGCTCTGAATTGGGGGAGGGGTGATGGTCTTTTTGCGCTCACTCAGCATGGACTGGCTGCCTGGCCAGTGAACTCGCATAGGGGCGTGCGTGTCAGCACTCTCTACCAGACCCAACAGGGGAGAGGAGGGCGAGTCGACAGGAACAGCAGAGGGGGATGGGTTGTGATGTTGCAAAGTGCTGCATATATCCAGCTGATAAGACAAACCATTATGAAGTTAACCAAGGATACTGCTAGCTAACTAGCGAGCCTATCTTTAAAGATAGTATGTTGACAAGTCAGTCGTAACCAAGCTTTTGACGCTACTTCTGGCATGTTTCATCATTCTCAAGATGGTTCAGACCTCTTGGTGTAGCCAGGGGCACTGACGAACCTAAACACTGATTTGCATATTTACATCTCATCTCCTGCCTCCTTATCTTCGGCAATCGATACGAGCAGGAAGAACCAAAGGGCCGGAAGGAGACAGAAGGATGTGTCTCCAGTGAAATGTCAGCAAAAGGTCACATTGACAGGAAAATGACATATCCCAGTTGTCATATGCCCTCTCTTTTACTGCCCCAGACCCTTTGCAACGGTCACAGGGGACTGACAGTAGTGAGGGGAATGACTCATGTTGCATTAATCGCAGGAAGGGGAGCGTCACCATTTCACATCCAATCTGGTCATGGATGCCAGATAAATGGCTATAAATGGATAAATGCAGAGCATTGGAGAAAGATGAAAGGGTTGAATAAATTACAAAGCAAGAAAATAGACAGTTCTTATCTTGGTCTTCTTTGTCATTATATTATTATCATAACTTTTATTTGATTTTCATGATTTATTTGTATTATTTATCATCATTTTCTGTTGAAATATGTGTAATATTGAGTGTTGCATTGATGAGTTGCTGTAAGTGTAATGAATATTGCAATTTAAAGATCTTTGTGGATTTTTCTATTTTCAAAACAGATTTCAGTAGTCTTAGTAGTAGTTCAGGTGCTGTATGAAATGTTGAAAGAATGTCAACGTCAATTCTTGTTTTGTTTTTTACAAAACATCAAAATAAAACTATACCAGCACACCTCAGTTACCCATATTAAGTAGAAAAGGCTTTCCAATTCCCTACTCTTCTAAACCCAACAACAACACACATCCGGCCTGTAGCCATGGCGATTAAACCCATGAGGGATACTCACGGGTATTAAAAGTCACCGGGAAATGAAATGTGAGAGCACCGGAAGCAGTGAGGCTAACTAACGGGCTAGCTTTGATAGAGGTCAGGAGTGTTATGGTACAATCAATAATTCAACAAGGTCAATTTTAATGGCGTAGACAAGCATTTTGGCATATATTATTCATGAGAGAGGATCTGAAGAGGAAAGGTGGGAGGAGATGCGGGTCTGTCTGCTACTGAGGCCTTGGTGGGAGAACATTAAAGGTGGACGGAGCAGAGGAAAGATGTGGAAAGTGAGGATGGAAAGGGGATCGATTGTTCTGCTGCCTCATTTTCTTTCAAAGGCAGGACTGGGCAGGGCTATTCATATGAGATCAGCATGTAGAGACTATCACGTTTTAGGGAAGATCCAGATGCAGACAGTGTCGAAGTTACAAAAGTGTATTACTACAGGGTCAGGCAAAATGACAGGTCAAGGGCAGGCATAGGTCAGTATCCTAGATCAGAGTTTAAAGGTACAGAACGGCAGGCAGTCTCAGGGTCAGGGCAGGCAGAAGTCAATAATCCAGGGCGACAAGGTACAGAATGGCAGGCAGGGTCAGGGCAGGCAGAACGGTCAAAACCAGGATCACTAGAAAACAGGAACTATACAAAAAGAAAGGAGCAAGGAGAAAAGCACTGGTAAGATTGACAGACAAAACAAACTAAATGTAATTGTCACAAACACATGGTTAGCAGATGTTAATGCGAGTGTAGCGAAATGCTTGTGCTTCTAGTTCCGACAATGCAGTAATAACCAACTAGTAATCTAACCTAAAAATTCCAAAACTACTACCTTATACACACAAGTGTAAAGGAATAAACACTATGTACATAAAGATATATGAATGAGTGATGGTACAGAACGGCATAGGCAAGATGCAGTAGATGGTATCAAGTACAGTATATACATATGAGATGAGTAGTGTAGGGTATGTAAACAAAGTGGCATAGTTTAAAGTGGCTAGTGATACATGTATTACATAAAGATGCAGTAGATGATATAGGTATATACATATACATATGAGATGAGTAATGTAGGGTATGTAAACATTGAGGATATGGCTGACTTATGCCCCCTTTGGAGGAATTGGGTACCCCTAGTAAACTGAAAAACAAATTGTCAAAAATTGCTAATATATGCATATAATAATTATTATTGGATAGAAAACACTCTAAAGCTTCTAAAACCGTTGGAATTATGTCTGTAAGTATAGCAGAACTCACAGGGCAGGCATTCTTCCAAACTAGTTTTGTGGTCATGAAAGTTGGAGCAACTTTGACGTCATCGCCCCCACCCTTCCCAACCACTTATGGATCTGGGGACACTTTCTATCTCTTCCACTAGATGTCCTCATTCTGTAGAGCGTTTAATCGTTCAAATCCCGCGAGAATTGGCCCTATGGGAGTGATTTGAGTAAATGCCGCGAGAAAAAACCTGTGCGTTATGGCGCGAATTGGTCACAGCCATTCCTTTGTTCCAGTACTCAGAAGAAGGACAGACGACGACCGGTTGAATTGAAATTTGTTTTGTGTGTTTAAAACATCATAAAGCTTGCTTCTGCACTTAGTTTGACCTGTTTAGTCGACATATAATATGTAATTTTGAAGTTTTGATGCGCAACTTTTCCGGACCAGAGGACATTTTGGGTGCATTTCAGCTGATGTTATTAGCAGTAGCTAATACAAAGACGCAAGACTTGAAACCAAACGATGTATTGGGTAAGTATGAAGCCTTCCAGAACATTCTGAACGAAGACCATCGAAGGTAAGGGAATATTTATGCTGAAATCTGTGTTTCTGTTGACTCCAACATTACGGAGAAATGTAGCTTGTATCTGAGCGCCGGCTCAGAATATTGAATAGTGTGCAATTTCTGTAACGTTAAAAAGAAATGTAACAAAGCGATTGCATAAAGAAGCAGTGTATCTTTCTAACTATATGTAGAACATGTATATTTAGTCAAAGTTTATGATGTCTATTTACGTTATCTTGCCGCGCTACCTAGATTTCCTGCGGACATTTTTGAGTCATTTCTGAACATGAACTCAATGTAAATGGACATTTATGGATATAAATGGCATATTATTGAAAAAAAAAATGTACTGTGTAACATGTCCTATTACTGTCATCTGATGAAGATTTTCAAAAGGTTAGTGAATGATTTATTTTTTAATCCTGCTTTTAGAATTGTATATTTTCTGGGACAAAATGGCTGCCTCTTGTCTTGGTTTCGGTGGTGGTCTAATTTAAATATGTGGTGTGTTTTCGCCGTAAAACATTTAAAAAATCTGACATGCTGGGTAGATGAACAAGGTGTTTATCTTTCATTTGAGCTATTGGACTTGTTAATGTGTGGAGGTTAAATATTTCTAAGAATATTTTTGCGTTCCATGCGCCACGGTTTGAGCTGAACGGGGGGGGAGGGGGGGTGGAGTTAGTTCCTCTAGAGGAACTCCTGGCATCAACAGTAGAATTGTTTAAAGTGGCTAGTGATATATTTTCCATCATGCGGGAGCGTAATCATCGCCTGACACTAATTAGCATAACGCAACAGACATAAATATCCCTAGAAAATATTCCTATTCATGAAAATCACAAATGAAATATTTTGAGACACAGCTTAGCCTTTTGTTAATCACCCTGTCATCTCAGATTTTCAAAATATGCTTTACAGCCAAAGCTAGACAAGCATTTGTGTAAGTTTATCGATAGCCTAGCATAGCATTTTGTCCAGCTAGCAGCGGGTAACTTGGTCACGGAAATCAGAAAAGCAATCTAATTAAATAATTTACCTTTGATGAGCTTCGGATGTTTTCACTCACGAGACTCCCAGTTAGATAGCCAATGTTCCTTTTCTCCAAAAATATTATTTTTGTAGGCGAAATAGCTCCGTTTGTTCTTCACATTTGGCTGAGAAATCGTCTAAAAATATGCCAAATTAGCTCCAAAATATCGACAGAAACATGGCAAACATTGTTTATAATCAATCCTCAAGATGTTTTTCAAATATCTATTCGATAATACATTCATCGGGACAATTCGTTTTTCAGTAGGACCGATTGGAGTAATGGCTACTTCTGTATTTTACACGAGAGTCACCCTGGGAGCCATCAGGTGACCACTTACGCAATGTAGCCGCCTACGGCTATTCTTCAACATGAATGCTTAAAACTACGTCACAATGCTGTAGACACCTTGTGGAATACGTAGAAAGCGTAAGCTGGTTGATAGCACATTCACAGCTCAATAGGGACTCATTGGAACGCAGCGCTTTCAAAATATGGGGCACTTCCGGATTGGATTTTTCTCAGGCTTTCGCCTGCAACATCAGTTCTGTTATACTCACAGACAATATATTTACAGTTTTGGAAACGTTAGAGTGTTTTCTATCCTAAGCTGTCAATTATATGCATATTCTAGCATCTTGTCCTGACAAAATATCCCGTTGAAAACTGGAACGTTTTTTTTCCAAAAATGAAGTGGCTGGAGTTGAGTCAGTGTGTTGGCAGCAGCCACTCAATTTTAGTGGTGGCTGTTTAACAGTCTGATGGCCTTGAGATAGAAGCTGTTTTTCAGTCTCTCGGTCCCTGCTTTGATGCACCTGTACTGACCTCGCCTTCTGGATGATAGCGGGGTGAACAGGCAGTGGCTCGGGTGGTTGTTGTCCTTGATGATCTTTATGGCCTTCCTGTGACATCGGGTGTTGTAGATGTCCTGGAGGGCAGGTAGTTTGCCCCCGGTGATGCGTTGTGCAGACTTGATGATTGAGTTGATTGAGTTGGAGGCGTGCATGGCCACGCAGTCATGGGTGAACAGGGAGTACAGGAGAGGGCTCAGAACGCACCCTTGTGGGGCCCCAGTGTTGAGGATCAGCGTGGTGGAGATGTTGTTACCTACCCTCACCACCTGGGGGCGGCCCGTCAGGGAGTCCAGTACCCAGTTGCACAGGGCGGGGTCGAGACCCAGGGTCTCGAGCGTGATGACGAGTTTGGAGGGTACTATGGTGTTAAATGCTGAGCTGTAGTCGATGAACAGCATTCTCACATAGGTATTCCTCTTGTCCAGACGGGTTAGGGCAGTGTGCAGTGTGGTTGAGATTGCATCGTCTGTGGACCTATTTGGGCGGTAAGCAAATTGGAGTGGATCTAGGGTGTCAGGTAGGGTGGAGGTGATATGTTCCTTGACTGGTCTCTGAAAGCACTTCATGATGACGGAAGTGAGATGGGCACATCGCACACCACTCCCTAGCATACTACTCGCCAATATCCAGTTTCTTGACAACAAGGTTGATGAAATCCGAGCAAGGGTAGCATTCCAGAGGGATATCAGAGACTGTAACGTTCTTTGCTTCACGGAAACATGGCTCACTCGAGAGACGCTAACAGAATCGGTGGAGCCAGCTGGTTTCTTCACGCATCGCGCCGACAGAAACAAACATCTTTCTGGTAAGAAGAGGGGCGAGGGCGTATGCCTTATGATTAACGAGACGTGGTGTGACCACAACAACATACAGGAACTCAAGTCCTTCTGTTCACCTGACTTAGAATTCCTCACGATCAAATATCGTCCACATTATCTACCAAGGGAATTCTCTTCGATTATAATCACAGCCGTATATATTCCCCCCCAAGCAGACACATCGATGGCCCTGAACAAACTTTATTTGACTCTTTGCAAACTGGAAACCACATATCCTGAGGCTGCATTCATTGTAGCTGGGGATTTTAACAAGGCTAATCTGAAAACAAGACTCCCTAAATTGTATCAGCATATCGATTGCGCAACCAGAGCTGGGAAAACCTTGGATTCTTGCTATTCTAATTTCCGCGACGCGTATAAGGCCCTCCCCCGCACTCCTTTCGGAAAAGCTGACCACGACTCCATTTTGTTGCTTCCTGCCTACAGACAGAAACTAAAACAAGAAGCTCCAGCGCTCAGGTCTGTTCAACGCTGGTCCGACCAATCTGATTCCACGCTTCAAGACTGCTTCGATCACACGAACTGGGATATGTTCCGCATTTTGCCCAACAACAACATTGACGAATACGCTGATTGGGTGAGCGAGTTCATTAGAACGTGCATTGATGATGTCGTTCCCATAGCAATGATTAAAACATTCCCAAACCAGAAACCGTGGATTGATGGCAGCATTCGCGTGAAACTGAAAGCCCGAACCACTGCTTTTAAACAGGGCAAGGTGACCGGAAACATGAAAGAATACAGACATTTGGATTACATTTTACTTTAGCCTCCCATGTATGCATGCATTCATAAAGTGTTTATAGCAGCTACATAATACATTACAACATCTGTCAAGCAGTCATAATTATACTTATCATTGGAACTATGACAGCTGTCATGTGTCAAGTCAACTCTCTCTCAATGTATTATAAAACTGAATTGTGGGAATGAAAGTGAGTCCCTTCAGTAGTAGCTCCTACTGTTTCTGAAATATGGAAGGTATTGGAGAGGTTAAAAACACTGTGCACAGTCATTTTAGCTTTATTACTGCACTTCTTAAATTCAAGAGTTTAACTGCTACAGTCCAGCAAATAGGTGAAATAATTGTGCATGTTAGGATAGGCATATCAAACTTGGTACAAGAATATTAGACACCCGAAGGAACATTTTAAAGATTGGAGGCAGAATGGGAAGCCTTTTTTAATAAAATGTCTGCAATTCCGATTTCCTGTTAGAAGAAAATAGGATAAAATCATTCCAAACAACATCAAAATGTTATCTACTCACTGTATAAACCCCACAGATAATATAGACAATCATTCTGATCATAAAGTATTCTTATAATCTTCAAGGGGTTATGAGGGGTTATAATCTTCATGAGGTACTGACACTGAAAATGTGGATTTCCAGCATAATTTACACTGATTTCACTATAATATGGTTGTATTTGATTGAGTATGTTTTCTCAATGTATCTACACAAATAAATTACTATCTACATACTACTTCAAAGTTCTGTCTGTTTGTTAGGAATGAAGTGCAGAAACGTGCGTTAAGGTATGTAACCCCGGTTCTCTGAAGGAGATGAGGGAGAGATCTCACTATTGGACATGTCGCTGTGCATGTTATTTGCGGAAGCCTTGTTCAATCAAGCCTAACAGGCCAATCAGAGCTTTGTGGATGTAAGCCCTGTGTGTCTATGTAGCATCCAGCAATGCTCTTTTTTCCTAGTTCTAACAACTTCCTCATAGCACGAGTCATGCTAGAGGGAGGTAACATACCTTAACGGACAGTTGGGAAACCCTGCCATATGGTACAACACAGGGACACAGCGATTTATGTCAGAGTGGTGATTTGTGAGCATGCACCTGTCGCAGAGAAATGCGAACACCAGCTGGTTGACAGTGCGCCTGGCCATCTCTACGGGCTTGTTGATGTCCTCCTCCCACAGGACCATCTCTATGGGATTGCTGATGTCCTCCTCCCACTGCAACATACTTTGGGATTGTTGATGTCCTCCTCCCACTGGACCATCTCTATAGGCTTGTTGTTGTCCTCCTCCCACTGGACAGTCTCTACGGGCTTGTTGACGTCCTCCTCCCACTGGAACATCTCTAAGGGTTTGTTGATGTCCTCCTCCAACTGGACCATCTCTATGGGCTTGTTGATGTCCTCCTCCCACTGGACCATCTCTACGGGCTTGGTGGTCCTCCTCCCACTGGACCATCTCTATGGGCTTGGTGGTCCTCCTCCCACTGGACCATCTATATGGGTTTGTTGACGTCCTCCTCCCACTGGAACATCTCTAAGGGCTTGTTGATGTCCTCCTCCCACTGGACCACCTCTATGGGCTTGTTGTTGTCCTCCTCCCACTGGACCATCTCTATGGGCTTTTTGATGTCCTCCTCCCACTGCAACATCACTTTGGGCTTGTTGATGTCCCCCTCCCACTGGGCCATCTCTATGGGCTTGCTGATGTCCTCCACCCACTGGACCATCTCTATGGTCTTGTTGATGTCCTTTTCCCACTGGAACATCTCTAAGGGCTTGTTGATGTCCTCCTCCCACTGGGCCATCTCTTTGGGCTTGTTGATGTCCTCCACCCACTGGACCATCTCTATTGGCTTGTTGATGTCCTCCACCCACTGGACCATCTCTACGGGCTTGTTGACGTCCTCCTCCCACTAGAACATCTCTAAGGGCTTGTTGATGTCCTCCTCCCACTGGGCCATCTCTATGGTCTTGTTGATGTCCTTTTCCCACTGGAACATCTCTATGGGCTTGTTGATGTCCTCCTCCCAGTGGGCCATCTCTACGGGCTTGTTGATGCCCTCCTCCCACTAGGCCAACTCTATGGGCTTGTTGATGTCCTCCACCCTCTGGACCATCTCTATGGGCTTGTTGATGCCCTCCTCCCACTAGGCCAACTCTATGGGCTTGTTGATGTCCTCCACCCACTGGGCCATCTCTACGGGCTTGTTGACGTCCTCCTCCCACTGGACCATCTCTATGGGCTTGTTGATGTCCTCCTCCCACTGCAACATCACTTTGGGCTTGTTGATGTCCTCCTCCCACTGGACCATCTCTATGGGCTTGTTGATGTCCTCCTCCCACTGGACCATCTCTATGGGCTTTTTGATGTCCTCCTCCCACTGCAAAATCACTTTGGGCTTGTTGATGTCCTCCTCCCACTGGGCCATCTCTATGGGCTTTTGATGTCCTCCTCCCACCTGACCATCTCTATGGGCTTGTTGATGTCCTCCTCCCACTGGACCATCTCTACGGGCTTGGTTGTCCTCCTCCCACTGGACCATCTCTATGGGCTTGGTGGTCCTCCTCCCACTGGACCATCTCTATGGGTTTGTTGACGTCCTCCTCCCACTGGAACATCTCTAAGGGCTTGTTGATGTCCTCCTCCCACTTGGCCATCTCTATGGGCTTGTTGATGTCCTCCTCCCACTGAACCATCTCTATGGGCTTTTTGATGTCCTCCTGCCACTGGGCCATCTCTACGGGCTTGTTGACGTCCTCCTCCCACTGGACCATCTCTATGGGCTTGGTGGTCCTCCTCCCACTGGACCATCTCTACGGGCTTGTTGATGTCCTCCTCCCATTGGAACATCTCTAAGGGCTTGTTGATGTCCTCCTCCCAGTGGACCATCTCTATGGGCTTTTTGATGTCCTCCTCCCACTGCAAAATCACTTTGGGCTTGTTGATGTCCTCCTCCCACTGGGCCATCTCTATGGGCTTTTGATGTCCTCCTCCCACCTGACCATCTCTATGGGCTTGTTGATGTCCTCCTCCCACTGGACCATCTCTACGGGCTTGGTTGTCCTCCTCCCACTGGACCATCTCTATGGGCTTGGTGGTCCTCCTCCCACTGGACCATCTCTATGGGTTTGTTGACGTCCTCCTCCCACTGGAACATCTCTAAGGGCTTGTTGATGTCCTCCTCCCACTTGGCCATCTCTATGGGCTTGTTGATGTCCTCCTCCCACTGAACCATCTCTATGGGCTTTTTGATGTCCTCCTCCCACTGGGCCATCTCTACGGGCTTGTTGACGTCCTCCTCCCACTGGACCATCTCTATGGGCTTGGTGGTCCTCCTCCCACTGGACCATCTCTACGGGCTTGTTGACTTCTTCCTCCCATTGGAACATCTCTAAGGGCTTGTTGATGTCCTCCTCCCAGTGGACCATCTCTATGGGCTTGTTGATCTCCTCCTCCCACTGGACCATCTCTATGGGCTTTTTGATGTCCTCCTCCCACTGCAACATCACTTTGGGCTTGTTGATGTCCTCCTCCCACTGGGCCATCTATATGGGCTTGTTGATGTCCTCCTCCCACCTGACCATCTCTATGGGCTTGTTGATGTCCTCCTCCCACTGGACCATCTCTACGGGCTTGGTGGTCCTCCTCCCACTGGACCATCTCTATGGGCTTGGTGGTCCTCCTCCCACTGGACCATCTCTATGGGTTTGTTGACGTCCTCCTCCCACTGGAACATCTCTAAGGGCTTGTTGATGTCCTCCTCCCACTTGGCCATCTCTATGGGCTTGTTGATGTCCTCCTCCCACTGGACCATCTCTATGGGCTTGGTGGTCCTCCTCCCACTGGACCATCTCTACGGGCTTGTTGACTTCTTCCTCCCATTGGAACATCTCTAAGGGCTTGTTGATGTCCTCCTCCCAGTGGACCATCTCTATGGGCTTGTTGATATCCTCCTCCCACTGGACCATCTCTATGGGCTTTTTGATGTCCTCCTCCCACTGCAACATCACTTTGGGCTTGTTGATGTCCTCCTCCCACTGGGCCATCTATATGGGCTTGTTGATGTCCTCCTCCCACTGGACCATCTCTATTGGCTTGTTGATGTCCTCCACCCACTGGACCATCTCTACGGGCTTGTTGACATCCTCCTCCCACTAGAACATCTCTAAGGGCTTGTTGATGTCCTCCTCCCACTGGGGCATCTTTATGGGTTGTTGATGTCCTCCTCCCACTGGACCATCTCTATGGGCTTTTTGATGTCCTCCTCCCACTGCAACATCACTTTGGGCTTGTTGATGTCCTCCACCCACTGGACCATCTCTATTGGCTTGTTGATGTCCTCCACCCACTTGACCATCTCTACGGGCTTGTTGACGTCCTCCTCCCACTAGAACATCTCTAAGGGCTTGTTGATGTCCTCCTCCCACTGGGCCATCTCTATGGTCTTGTTGATGTCCTCCTCCCACTGGAACATCTCTAAGGGCTTGTTGATGTCCTCCTCCCACTGGGCCATCTCTATGGGCTTGTTGATGTCCTCCTCCCACTGGACCATCTCTATGGGCTTGGTGGTCCTCCCCCCACTGGACCATCTCTAATGGCTTGGTGGTCCTCCTCCCACTGGACCATCTTCATGGGCTTGTTCATGTCCTCCTCCCACTGAACCATCTCTATTGGCTTGATGGTCCTCCTCCCACTGCATCACCCAACTCCTCTATTGTGTGGTGTCAGATTAGACCAACATATTTGCTTCAGTCTTTGTTTCCTTGCTCTTGCCAATTCCATTTGAGCAATGATCAGTAGGATATTGAGCTGGATCTTATCAATAAATCAAATAAGTCAAATGCGAGACATTGTGAGGGTTTAAAAGGTAAGCATGTGTTTTGCTGTATTATAAGCTGGGAGTTTGAGCCCTGGATGCGGATTGGCTGGAAGCCATGGTATAGCAGACCGTATACCACGGGTAAGACAAAACATTATGTTTTACTGTTTTAATTACATTGGTAACCAGTTTATAATAGCAATAACCAGTTTATAATAGCAGTGTATCTAGGCACTCAACAATACGTTGTGCTAAGAACAGCACTTAGCTCTGGCATATTGGGCCTATCATTTTTTTTTAAAATTTTACTTTTTATTTAACCAGGTAGGCTAGTTGAGAACAAGTTGTCATTTACAACTGCGACCTGGCCAAGATAAAGCAAAGCAGTTTGACACATACAACAAAGAGTTATTCAAGGAATAATCAAACATACAGTCAAAAACACAATAGAAAAAAGTATATATACAGTGTGTGTAAGATTAGGGAGGTAAGTCAATAAATAGGCCATAGTGGCGAAATAATTACAATATACCAATTAAAAACTGGAGTGATGGATGTGCAGAAGATGAATGTGCAAGTAGAGATACTGAGGTGCAAAGGAGCAAGATAAATAAATAAATACAGTATGGGGATGAGGTAGTTGGATGGGCTGTTTACAGATGGGCTATGTACAGGTGCAGTGATCTCTGACAGCTGGTGCTTAAAGTTAGTGATGGAGATATGAGTCCCCAGCTTCAGTGATTTTCACAGTTAGTTCCAGTCATTGGCAGCAAAGAACTGGAAGGAAAGGTGGCCAAAAGAGGAATTGGATTTGAGGGTGACCAGTGGGATACCTGCTGGAGGGCATGCTACAGGTGGGTGCTGCTATGTTGACCAGTGAGCTGAGATAAGGTGGTGCTTTACCTAGCAGAGACTTGTAGATGACTCAGAGCCAGTGGGTTTGGCAACGAGTATGAAGCGAGGGCCAGCCAACGAGAGCGTACAGGTCGCAGTGGTGGGTAGTATATGGGGCTTTGGTAACAAAATGGATGGCACTGTGATAGACTGCATCCAATTTGTTGAGTAGAGTGTTGGAGGCTATTTTGTAAATGGCATCGCTGAAGTCGAGGATCGGTAGGATGGTCAGTTTTACGAGGGTATGTTTGGCAGCATGAGTGAAGGATGCTTTGTTGCGAAAAGGAAGCCGATTCTAGATTTAATTTTAGATTGGAGATGATTGATGTTAGTCTGGAAGGAGGGTTTACAGTGTAACCAGACACCTAGGTATTTGTAGTTTTCCACATATTCTAAGTGGCGGGCAGCGATCGGTTGAAGAGCATGCATTTAGTTTTACTTGCATTTAAGAGCAGTTGGAGGCCACGGAAGGAGAGTTGTATGGCATTGAAGCTTGTCTGGAGGTTAGTTAACACAGTGTCCAAAGAAGGGCCAGAGGTATACAGAATGTTGTTGTCTGCGTAGAGGTGGATCAGAGAATAACCAGCAGCAAGTGCGACATCATTGATGTATACAGACAAGGGAGTCGGCCCGAGAATTTAACCCTGTGGCACCCCCACAGAGACTCCGATTTGACACACTGAACTCTATCAGAGAAGTAGTTGGTGAACCAGGCAAGGCAAACATTTGAGAAACTAAGGCTGTTCAGTCTGCCGATAAAAATGTGATGATTGACAGAGTCAAAAGCCTTGGCCAGGTCGATGAAAAAATGGCTGCACAGTAATGTCTCTTATCGATGGCGGTTATGATATAATTTAAGAACTTGAGCGTGCACCCATGACAAGCTCGGAAACCAGATTGCATAGTGGAGAAGGTATGAAATGATCAGTAATCTGTGGCTTTCGAAGACCTTAGAAAGGCAGGGTAGGATAGATATAGGTCTGTATCAGTTTGTGTCTAGAGTGTCTCCAGCTTTGAAGAGGGGGGTAATCACAGCAGCTTTCCAATCTTTGGGAATCTCAGACGATACGAAAGAGAGGTTTAACAGGCTAGCAATAGGGTTGCAACAATTTCAGCAGAATTTTCGAAAGAGAGGGTCCAGATTTTCTAGCCCGGCTGATTTGTAGAGGTCCAGATTTTGCAGCTCTTTCAGAACATCAGCTATCTGGATTTGGGTGAAGGAGAAATGGGGGAGGCTTGGGCGAGTTGCTGTGGGGGGTGGAGGGCTGTTGATCGAGGTAGGGGTAGCCAGGTGGAAAGCATGGCCAGCCGTCGAAAAATTTAAATTCTCAATTATAGTAGACTTATCGGTGGTGACAGTGTTTCCTAGCCTCAGTGCAGTGGGCAGCTGGGAGGAGGTGTTCTTATTCTCCATAGACTTTACAGTGTTCCACAACTTTTTTGAGTTTGTGCTACAGGATGCAAATTTCTGCTTGAAAAAGCTAGCCTTTGCTTTCCTAACTGCCTGTGTGTATTGGTTCCTAACTTCCCTGAAAAGTTGCATATCATAGGGGCTATTCGATGCTAATGCTAATGCAGAATGCCACAGGATGATTTTGTACTGGTCAAGGGCAGTCAAGTCTGGAGAGAACTAAGGGCTATATCTGTTCCTGGTTCTAAAAATTTGTAATGGGGCATGCTTATTTCAGATGTGAGGAAGGCACTTTTAAAGAATAATCAGGCATCCTCTACTGACGGGATGAGGTCAATATCCTTCCAGGATACCCGGGCCAGGTCGATTAGAAAGGTCTGCTCTCTGAAAGTGTTTTAGGGAGCTTTTCACAGTGATAAGGGCTTGTCATTTGACCACAGACCCATTACGGATGCAGGCAATGAGGCAGTGATCGCTGAGATCTTGGTTGAAAACAGCAGAGGTATATTAGGAGGGCAAGTTAGTTAGGATGATATATATGAGGGTGCCCGTATTTACGGATTTGGGGTTGTACCTGGTGGGTTCATTGATAATTTGTGTGAGATTGAAGGCATCAAGCTTAGATTGTAGGATGGCCGGGCATGTCCCAGTTTAGGTCACCTAGCAGCACGAGCTCTGAAGATAGATGGGGGGCCGTAGATTGCAACACCGCCGTCTTTGGCAGGACTATCTTCTCAGAAAATGTTATAGTTAGGATGGACATTTCAGGGTATTTGGTGGTCTTCCTAAACCAGGATTCAGACATGGTTAGGACATCCGGGTTGGCAGAGTGTGCTAAAGCAGTGAATAAAACATACTTAGGGAGGAGGCTTCTAATGTTAACATACATGAAACCAAGGCTTTTACGGTTACAGAAGTCAACAAATGAGAGCACCTGGGGAGTAGGATTTAGCTAGGCACTGCAGGGTCTGGATTAACATCTACATCACCAGAGAAAGGGGTGAGAGGGTAGCCTAGTTGTTAGAGCATTGTACTAGTAACCGCAAGGTTGACAAGGTACAAACCTGTCGTTCTGCCCCTGAACAAGGCAGTTAATCCACTGTTCCTAGGCCGTCACTGAACAAAATAATTTGTTCTTAACTGACTTGCCTAGTTAAATCAAGGTCACATTTTTTATTTTATTAAAGGAACAGAGGAGGAGTAAGATAAGGGTACGGCTAAAGGCTATCAGAACTGGTCGTCTAGTGCGTTTGGAACAGAGAGTAAAAGGAGCAGGTTTCTGGGCGCGATAGAATAGATTCAAAGCCTCAAGCTTTACTGACAGAGGTAGGATGTGAATACATTGGAGGTAAACCTGGGCATTGAGTAATGATGAGAGAGATATCTACAGATATATATATATAATACATAATGTATTATAATGTTGCATAATCACCTTCCGGTGTGGGAATTAAAAACAAAAAACTAATTGTATTAGTCTGAAGCCGAAAAAGACAGGAAGTTAACATGAGCAACATGAGCCTTTTCCATCCATGCTCTATCAAGGTTTTCTAGCACACAGCTTTGACCTACATCAGTAGCTATGCTACATGGTCAAAAGTATGTGGTCACCTGCTTGTCTCAATCCAAAATTGTGGGCAATCAAATATACATTTGTTGCTATAACAGCCTCCACTCTTCTGGGAAGGCTTTCCACTAGCTGTGGAGACTTGCCTCCATTCAGTCACAAGGGCATTAGTGAGGTATGGCACTGAGGTTGATGATTACGCCTGGCTCGCAGTCGGTGTTCCAATTCATCCCAAAGGTGTTCAGTGGTGTTGAGGTCATGGCTATGTTCAGGCTAGTTAAGTTCTTCCACACCGATTTCCACAAACCATTTCTATATGGGCCTCGCATTGTGCACAGTCACATTGTCATACTGGTACAGAAAATGGCATTCTCCAATCTGTTGCCACAAAATTGGGAGCATAGAATTGTCTGGAATGTCATTGTATGCAGTAGCGTTAAGATTTCCTTTCCCTGGTACTGAGGGACCTAACCAGAACCATGAAAAACAGCCCCAGATCATTATTCCTCCCCCATCAAACTTTACAGTTGGCACTATACATTCAGGCAGGTAACGTTCTCCTGGCATCCTCCAAAACCCAGATTTGTCCATCGGACTGCAGACGGTGGTGCGTGATTCATCACTCCAGAGAACGCCTTTCCACTGCTCCAGAGACTAATGGTGGCAAACTTTACAAATCAAATCAAAGTTTATTTGTCACGAGTGCCGAATACAACAGGTGTAGACCTTACAGTGAAATGTTTACTTACAGGTTCTAAACAACAGTTCAAAAAAGGCATTAGGTGAACAATAGGTAAGTAAAGAAATAAAAACAACAGTAAAAAGAGTGAAAAATAAGAGTAGCGAGGCTATATACAGTAGCGAGGCTATAACAGTAGTGAGGCTATATACAGGCACCGGTTAGTCGGGCTGATTGAGGTAGTATGTAGATATGGTTAAAGTGACTATGCATACATGATAAACAGAGAGTAGCAGTAGCGTAAACGAGGGGTTGGCTGGGGTTGGTGTGGGCACACAATGCAAATAGTCCGGGTAGCCATTTGATTACCTGCTCAGGAGTCTTATGGCTTGGGGGTAAAAACTGTTGAGAAGCCTTTTTGTTCTGGACTTGGCACTCCGGTACGTCTTGCCGTGCGGTAGTAGAGAGAACAGTCTATGACTGGTGTGGCTGGGGTCTTTGACAATTTTTCAGGGCCTACCTCTGCCTGGTGTAGAGGTCCTGGATGGCAGGCAGCTTTGCCCCAGTAATGTACTAGGCCGTACGCACTACCCTCGGAAGTGCCTTGCGGTCGGAGGCCAAGCAATTGCCTTACCAGGGTGTGATGCATCCAGTCAGGATGCTCTCGATGTTGCAGCTGTAGAACCTTTTGAGAATCTGAGGACCCATGCCAAATCCTTTTAGTTTCCTGAGGCTGTCGTGCCCTCTTCACAACTGTTTTGGTGTCTTTGGACCATTCTAGTTTGTTGGTGATGTGGACACCAAGGAACTTGAAGATCTCAACCTGCTCCTCTACAGCCTCGTAGATGAGAATGGGGGCGTTCTCAGTCCTCCTTTTCCTGTAGTCCACAACCCTCTCCTTAGTCTTGGTTACGTTGAGGGATAGGTTGTTATTCTGGCACCACCCGGCCAGGTCTCTGACCTCCTCCCTATAGGTTGTCTCGTCGTTGTCGGTGATCAGGCCTACCACGTGTGTCGTCAGCAAACTTAATGATGGATTTGGAGCCATGCCTGGCCATGCAGTCATGGCTGAACAGGGAGTACAGGAGGGGACTGAGCATACACCCCTGAGGGGCTCCAGTGTTGAGGATCAATGTGGCAGATGTGTTGCTAACTACCCTCACCACCTGTGGGCGACCCGTCAAGAAGTCCAGGATCCAGTTGCAGAGGGAGGTGTTTAGTCCTAGGATCCTTAGCTTTATGATGATCTTTGAGGGTACTATGGTGTTGAACGCTGAGCTGTGGTCAATGAATAGCATTCTCATGTAGGTGTTCCTTTTGTCCAGTTGAGAAAGTGCAATGTGGAATGCATTAGAGATTGCATCATCTGTGGATCTGTTTGGGCAGAATGCAAATTGGAGTCAGTCCAGGGTTTCTGTAATAATAGTGTTGATGTGAGCCATTACCAGCCTTACACCACTCCAGCCTACGCTTGGAATTGCCCATGGTGACCATAGATAGGCTTGGCTGCTTGGCCATGGAAACACATTTCATGAAGCTCCAGATGAACAGTTATTGTGCTGATGCTGCTTCCAGTGGCAGTTTGGAACTTGGCAGTGAGTGTTGCAACCGAGGACAGACGATTTATATGCGTTGTGCGCTTCAGCGGTCCAGTTTGGTGAGCCTGTGTGGCCTACTACTCCAAGGTTCAGCCGTTGTTGCTCTAAGACGTTTCCACTTGACAAAAACAGCACTTACTGTTGACACGGGCAGCTCTAGCAGGGCACACATTTGTTGAAAGTCACTGAGCTCTTCAGTACACGCCATTCTACTGCCAATGTTTAAAAACTACGTAGAAAATACTATAGCGGCCGCGAAGGCCTTTTTTTTCTAACAATAATGTCTGTGTCAATATCGAAAAATAAACTTGCTAATAACCTGTTGTCGTTTTCACTTTTGACATCAACCAGAAACAGGCTATGCTGTCATTTGAATTATCAATGTTTTTTTTTACTTCATTACTTAAAATGACAGCTCAGAAGTGGAGATGGCTTTTCACTATGAAACGTCTGGATCTATGTTGGTTGGTGATTTGGACATGTCCTTGTACTTTGAAAAGCGATGATGTTGAGGTGAGTGAAATAAGTAAACAGCAGATATTCGTTTGGTGTTGTCGATGTTTGATGCTGTGAAACTTGGAGAATAGCTCTCAGATTAGCAAGTCCTGTCATGTCATGATAACTTGGTAGGTACAGACGAGCACATCAGCGGTGGAGCTCGAATGGTTGCTCTACGTCTCATGGAAATAGTTGTATAATCAGATAACTAGTTGGTTGTTTTGTCTTGTTTCTACCAAGGTAATTAATATGGAAACAGCCCAAGCTGCTTGCTAAAGCTAGCTAGCTAACTAACTAGTTAGTCTGTCAGGCAAGAAAAGTTGTGCGAAGCATTAAATTTGGGCCATTAAGCATCAACCTCAGCTGTCACTTTCACTATCTAGCCATACAGGCAACCAGCTAACTAGCCACCAAAATGAAAGCTAGTGTAATTTATTGGCCTTATGTTATGGTTAGCTTAGTGTAGGAATTCATAGGCTATACGTTGCCTCATTCATGGTAGTACATGCCGTGTCGTGTTAGGGTAGTAATGCCCGCATAGTGGAGCTCAGAATTGGAAATGTATTTACATAGCCAGCGAACAAGTTGCTTGTTTTGTCCTGTTTCTACCGATGCAATTAATTTGGAAACTGTTACAGCTTCGTAACTAATCAGCTAACATTGGCAAACGTTGTAGTTAGTCAGGTAAGAAAGCTTGAGTTGATTGGAGGAGAGAGCGAGTGTGTGTGGCCACCACCATCCTTCACCGTAGGGATGGTATACAGTTGTCAGAGGTTTACATACACTTAGGTTGGAGTCATTAAAACTCATTTTCCAACTACTCCACAAATGTCTTGTTTAGAAACTATAGTTTTGGCAAGTCGGTTAGGACATCTACTTTGTGCTTGACACAAGTCATTTTTCCAACAATTGTTTACAGACAGATTATTTCACTGTATCACAATTCCAGTGGGTCAGAAGTTTACATACAATAAATTGAATGTGCCTTTAAACAGCTTAGAAATTTCCTGAATATTATGTAATGGCTTTAGAAGCTTCTGATAGGCTAATTGACATTCATTTAGTCAATTGGAGGTGTAAACGGTGGATGTATTTCAAGGCCTATCTTCAAACTCAAAATTAAAAGAAATCAGCCAAGACCTCAGAAAAAAAATTGTAGACCTCCAACAGTCTGGTTCATCCTTGGGAACAATTTCCAAATGCCTGAAGGTACCACGTTCATCTGTACAAACAATAGTATGCAAGTATAACACCATTGGACCCCGCAGCCGTCATACTACTCAGGAGACACGTTCTGTACGTTCTGTAGAGATGAACGTACTTTGGTACAAAATGTGCAAATCAATCACAGAACAACAGCAAAGGACCTTGTGAAGATGCTGGAAGAAACAGGTAAAAAAAAATATCTATAGCCACAGTAAAACGAGTCCTATATCGACATAATCTGAAAGGCTGCTCAGCAAGGAAGAAGCCACTGCTCCAAAACCACCATAAAAAAGACAGATTACGGTTTGCAACTGCACATGGGGACAAATATTTTACTTTTTGTAGAAATGTCCTGTGGTCTGATGAAGCAAAAATATAACTTTTTGGCCATATGACCATCATTATGTTTGGAGAAAAATGTGGGCTTGCAAGTCGAAGAACACCATCCCAACCGTGAAGCACGGGGTGGCAGCATCATGTTGTCGGGGTGCTTTGCTGCAGAAAGGACTGGTGCACTTCAGAATATAGATGGCGTCATGAGAGAGGAAAATTATATGGATATATTGAAGCAACATCTCAAGACACCAATGAAAGCTTGGTTGCAAATGGGTCTTTCAAATGAACTCAAACATGCTTCCAAAGTTGTGGCAAAATGTCTTAAGGACAACAAAGTCAAGGTATTGGAGTGGCCATCACAAAGCCCCAACCTCAATCCTATAGAAAATGTTTGGGCAGAACTGAAAAAGTGTGTGCGAGAGCAAGGAGGCCTACAAACCTGACTCAGTTACACCAGCTCTTTCAGGAGGAATGGGCCAAAATTCACCCAACTTATTGTGGGAAGCTTGTGGAAGGGTCCCCGAAACGTTTGACCCAAGTTAAACAATTTAAAGGCAATGCTACCAAAAAGTAATTGAGTGTATGTAAACTTCTGACCCACTGGGAATGTGATGAAAGAAATTAAAGCTGAAATAAATTATTCTCTCTACTTTTATTCTGACAATTCACATTCTTAAAATAAAGTGGTGATCCTAACTGACCTAAGACAGGACATTTTTACGAGGATTAAATGTCAGGAATTGTGAAGAACTGAGTTTAAATTTATGTATGTAAACCTCCGACTTAAACTGTACTTATGTTAACCACTAGGCTACCTGCCGCCCCAAGGGGTTGTTGTCATGTATTCAATATCTTTAACATTTTTGTAGTTTTTCATGTTTCAGGAATGAATAACATGTTTAAACAGTCGTACATCTCTGTTTGATTTAGCTTTTGGAATATTTGGCATTTTTACACCTACAGTACATTCTGAAAGTTTTCAGACCCCTGAACCTTTTCCACATTTTGTTACTTTACAAAATGTATTATTATTCTAGAATGTATTTAATTTAAAACAATAACTCATCAATCTACACATTATGATAAAGATAACTGGTTTTTTTAAAAATTATGCAAATTTATTAAAATGTTTAAAAACCACATACCTTATTAAAGCATTGGGCCATTAAACGAAAGGTTGCTAGATTGAAACCCTGAGCCGACAAGGTAAAAATGTTTTCTTCTGCCCCTGAGCAAGGCAGTCAACCCACTGTTCCCAGACCGTCATTGTAAATAATAATTTGTTCTTAACTGACTTGCCTAGTAAAATATATATACATTTTAAAGCTTTCATACAAAAGTGAAAAGTTGGCTAAAACATGAGTACAAAGTGAGTGTGAGTGTGTGTATTATGGTGCGTATTATGTATCTCCATATCCCCAATCGAATACCTTCATTGACACCCCCCCATACACCCCCCCCAAAAAACTATTTTTTTCTCTTTTCTGGCAACCCTCATAAAATTTGACATAGCCTTGAAGAAAATGTATTATGAAAGAAATGGTGTAATGTACATAAAAAAGTGGAACCTTGTATCAATTGCAATAAAAATAAAATTGTGTAATGTAGGCTCCACGAAATATGACATGCTGTTGCCTACACGAAAAAAGGGCCTTTTTGACTCAGTGCACCAGTATATCAGTGAAAGCAAGCATAGAAAACAGTATTTGCATTATTAAAAACAACAACGTAAGGCTACTATTATATTATAATTGTTTCGGTGACAACCTGGTTGATTAACAATACTGGGTTGTTAAAATCCTCTTCAGGATCCGTCCATTTTTATCAATTTTCGCCTGACATGTTTTTATTTATTTTTATAAATCAATGTAGGACATCAATCATTGCCCTAATAACTTTTAAAAGATTGTCCCAAAGTTTGCCCCCCAAAATGTATTTTCCTATGAATGAAGTCGCACAAAAATGTGTCTTTTCCTAGGAACTAAGTTCCACAAAAAGGTGTGTCTTTTCACATGAATTAAGCCACACAGAACGCACAAAAATGCAAGAAGTCTGCTGAAATACTTTGGTCCATATGCCCTGGTGCACACTCTTGGCTCCCCTCTTCCTTTACAAAGTGAATGCACCATCTGCATTTTGAATGCCTTCATGGACCAGTGCCTGTGGTTTCTGGGAAGTGGCCTTTGCAGGATCCCCCACACAATGCAATCATTTATGATGGAAATGTTGATCATCCCCAAAACATATACTTCCACCATTGTCTGCCTTAATAGCTCCTCTTTAGGTCAAGATGGTCAACCTCGCCGATTTTCTTGTCCATTACGAGCTCTGGAACAGATATGGTCCTACCACTTTTAAAAACAACTCCAAAACCCCTGCCACTGTCACTTCAGGCCCAGGCTGTGTGGTACAAGTGTGAACTGTAGGACTTTGGGCAGACACATGCCATGGAAATGCAGGTTCCCCTCTCGGGTGTGCTCTCTCTCTCCCCCTTCCTCCTCCTCTCCCTCTCCATCCTCCTCTCCATGTTCCTCTCCCTCCTCTTCACTCTCCTCTTCCTTTCTCCCCCCACTCTTCTCTCCTTCACCATCCTCTTCCTCTCTCCCTCGACTCTCCCCTCTCACCCCACTCCTCCCACATCTCTATCCCTCCAATTATTTCCAACTCCTCTTCCTCCCTGTCTTTTGCTGCTGAGCCCATTTCCTTTGCAAAAAAATGTTTGTTTTGTTCGATTACATCCATATTTATGTCCAAATACCTCAGTTTTGTTCGATTACATCCATATTTATGTCCAAATACCTCAGTTTTGTTCGATTACATCCATATTTATGTCCAAATACCTCAGTTTCGTTCGAATACATCCATATTTATGTCCAAATACATCAGTTTTTATTGCACGTTTTTATCGCGCATTGTACAAAAAAGGTACAATGCGCGAGTGCAAAATGCAGACGAAAAGTCAAACGAGTTATATTATAGTTTGTAGAAACATGTCCAACGATGTCCTTAGGTTCTTTTTATAATAAATATTCAATAATATTCCAACCGGACAATAGCGTATCCATTACAGAGGAAAAAGAAGGCACGTGACCGCGCAGTAAACAATTGATTGACCACAACCTTGAAAAAAACGAAAATGCAGTCAACACAACGCCAAACTTTTTTCCTAATTAGCTCCATAATATCGGCAGAAACATGGCAAACGTTGTTTAGAATGAATCCTCAAGGTGTTTTTCACAATTCTATTCGATGAAAAATCATTCCTGGCAGTCGGTTTCTCATCAAAGGCAAACTGAAAAATACTGCGCAATAATTGCGACGGAGGACACCAAGCGACCACCTGGTAGGTGTAGTCTCTTATGGTAAATCTTCCAATGATATGCCTATAAATACGTCACAATGCTGTTGACACCTTGGGGAAAACATGGAAAACATAAGCTGACTCCTAGCTCCTCCACAGCTATATAAGGAGTCATTGGCATGCAGGGCTTTCAAAAAACGGGGCACTTCCTGGTTGGATTTTTATCTGGGTTTCGCCTGTAACATCAGTTCTGTTGCACTCACAGACAATATCTTTGCAGTTTTGGAAACGTCAGAGTGTTTTCTTTCCAAAGCTGTCAATTATTTGCATAGTCGAGCATCTTTTCGTGACAAAATATCTTGTTTAAAACGGGAACGTTTTTCATCCAAAAATTAAAAGAGCGCCCCCTTTATCGAAGAAGTTAATAATATTCTGAAAGTCATGTCCAAATCCAAATGTATGTATAGTATATTGCAGATCGTCCCAGTCCCAGCCCCAGTCTCAGCCCACCCTATCAAAGGCTATCTCCACGTCTAGAGAAAAGGCTGCCCCTGAGGTATCCAAATATTTTGCCTTCCACATGAAATAGGTGTTAAAGATTATCAGATGAAGTTCTGCCTTTCACAAATCCTACCTCATAGCCAGAAGTCTTGTTAACAATTCAGTAAATTAATTGGACGGTAGCTCCCACTCATAGGGATCCTTTCCCTTTGAGGATTAGGATTATAACTGCATCACTCATAGAAGGTGGGAGCTCAACTGTGTCAATCAATGTGTTAAATGTTTTTAATATTTCTGGGCTAAGCTGCTCTGTAAACCTTTTAGAGAAATCACTGGGATTCCCATCCAATCCTGGAGTTTTACCACTGGGTGCTTGTCGTAAAGTTTCGGGAAATTCCTCCAAAGTAATAGGGCGGTCGAGCCAGTTCCTGCCTTCCTCTGTTAGTTTAGGTAGTTTCAGATTCTGAAAGAATGCCTCTGCTTTCTGCATATCTAAAGGACCGTCTGAAGTATAAAGTTCCTGATAGAAGGCTCTAAATATATTGTTTATTTCTTTATGATTGGTAATCAGCTTGCCTGTCTTATTTCCGACTCCACCTACTTACCGATCTGTTTCTCTAGATTTCAATTGACTGCCCAAAGTTTCTCTGCCTTTTTACCTGATTTGTACCATCTCTGCTTCAGCCTATACAGGGAATATTCAGCTTCTTTTACTGAATAAAGTATTCAGCTCGTATTTGGTTGTCATCAGATTTACCAGAGGAATGTTGTTAGGATTGAACCAATACTCCCTCTGCAGCGTTTTAAGCTCTGTTTCAAGTTTATAAATGTTCTGTTTATCTAATTTCTTAATAGTAGCTGATCGTTGTATCATTACTCTGCGTTTGTAGGCTTTAAAAGCTTCCCAGACAGATACCTGTTTCGCACTATTGTTGTTTGTTTCAAAGAATATCGTAATGTGAGTTAAAGGAATTCACAAAACAGGCTGGTGTTCATTCGCCAACATTTCAATTTCTCTTTCTTTTCCTATTCCAACAGTCAGATCAATGGGTGCATGATCTGTCATAGCTTTCTTGCCCACACTGCAAGCACCCACTTTATCTATGAGAGAGTGTGAGATCAGAAAGTAGTCAATGCGTGAATAAACAGTGCCTATTCTAAACGAATGTGTAATCACGAGCGGTTGGATTGATCAGTCTCAATACAGTATATCGTAAAGACCAGAATCTTTACACAGTGTTTTAATTGCTTTTGAGTTTGAGGTCCTGGTTAGACCAGTTTTGGGTTTATCTAAAAAAGCATTGGGGACCTGATTACTATCCCCCTCTAGTACCAGAGGAAATTAACCGAAATCCAGTATCATTTTGTTAAGTTCAAAGAACATGTCTGGGTCCTCCTCATTCAGAGCATCTATTCTTTCCCAATATTATATTTTGTTCTGAATTCTTCACAAATAAAATCAAGATTTGTCCCTCTTTGTCCTTAAAGTCTTTTTCCACTTGAACATGTATACTTTTGGAAAATAGATTGGAGACATCTCTTTTCTTGTTGTTGAATGTATTATGGTAAGCACCATCTCGCACTGTAGGAGCATCCTTTTCCAGCTGGTGGGTCAAGGAGCATAATCATATCTGAGTGTTTTTGTTTAAGATAATTCAATACCTTTGACTTTTTAAATATGAACCTACTCCATTCACATTCCAAAATGTAACTTTAACTTCTTGACGCTACCCATCCCTGTCGGGGGATGATTTTCGTCAGCAACCGCTGAATAGCATAGCGCAACAGTCAAATAATATTACTAAAAAAATATTACAAATATTATAGATCACTAAACTAACAGCTGGTAGTGCCCCTCAACTCGAAAACTAAACTAACGACTGGTAGCCCCCCCCCCCCCACCCCCACCCCCCACCTAGATCACTAAACTAACAGATGTACGGGAACACCCCCCTGAAATGGACAAAAATGAAGGGGATCATTTTGGCACTGTACGAAACATATACACGATGTACAATACAACTCAATTGGACGTCGTTTCATTCAAAGTTGATTGCAAATGCCATATGGCAAATGCCAAGTGTAACACTGCACAAATCCAATAGATGGCGAGTACGCTCCACCGTAATTCTTCATATTGCAAATGTAACACAAGTCAAGACCCAAAAGTAAAAATTTAGAAAATTTGTAAATTTTTTCAAAAACTTATCATCCCTTAAAAAAGTGCTTTTTGGACAATTGTTTTGTGAATTACACATGTATAAGAACTGTATGAACATACTTTTATTTATTTTTTTAACCTCTCTGATCTCCCAAACCCGGATCCGGTATCGTGACTACAGCCTCAAGCTCATTACCATAACGCAACGTTAACTATTCATGAAAATAGCAAATGAAATGAAATAAATATGCCATCTCTCAAGCTTAGCCTTTTGTAAACAACACTGTCATCTCAGATTTTCAAAATATGCTTCTCAACCATAGGAAAACAATAATTTGTGTAAAAGTAGCTAGCTAGCGTAGCATTTAGCGTTAGCATTAGCGTTAGCATTCAGCACGCAACATTTCAACAAAAACATAAAAGCCTTCAAATAAAATCATTTACCTTTGAAGAACTTCTGATGTTTTCAATGAGGATACTCTCAGTTAGATAGCAGATGCTCAGTTTTTCCAAAAAGATTATTTGTGTATTAGAAATAGCTCCGTTTTATACATCACATTTGGCTACCAAAAAAACCCGAAAATTCAGTCCTCAAAACGCGAACTTTTTTCAAAATTAACTCAATAATATCGACTGAAAACATGGCAAACGTTGTTTAGAATCAATCCTCAAGGTGTTTTTCACATATCTCTTCAATGATATATCGTTCATGGAAGCATGGTTTCTCCCCTCAATCAAATGGAAAAGTACAAGCAGCTGGCAATTGCGCACCGAATTCCACGCAGGACACCAGTCGGACACTTGGAAAATGTAGTCTCTTATGGTCAATCTTCCAATGATATGCCTACAAATACGTCACAATGCTGCTAACACCTGTGTAGGCTCATTCCTTGCGCAATCACAGCCATATAAGGAGACAATGGAAAACAGAGCTTCAGAAATTCTGCTCATTTCCTGGTTGACGCATCATCTTGGTTTCGCCTGTAGAATGAGTTCTGGGGCACTTACAGACAATGTCTTTGCAGATTCTGAAACTTCAGAGTGTTTTCTTTCAAAAACTGTCAAGAATATGCATAGTCGAGCATCTTTTCGTGACAAAATATCGCGCTTAAAACGGGAATGTTTTTTATCCAAAAATGAAATAGCGCCCCTAGAGATCAAAGAGGTTAACTTGTCCATTATGCATATGTTTTGTCCATTTGCAATAAGATTTCATAGAAAGTCAAAAGTCAAAAATAGGAAAGAATTTGTAAAAACTTATCACCCCCTTAAAAAAGTGCTTTCTGGACCGTTTTTTCGAAATTCTTTTGATTTTTTGGTCAATTACACATGTATAAGAATTGTATGAACGTAATTTTGTCAAACTTTATTATCATATATATTTTTTTACTTGTCCATAAGGCACATGTTTTGTCCATTTGCAATATGGGAATTTACCATCACGAATTTGACATGCTCAAAACTCCTGCAGAAAAAAAATTGGCTGGCCCAATGAACTCGGGATTGTCGGGCAGTGATAGTGGTTTCTCTCCATCGCTCGTTGTGTTGACTTCATCATGTCCATTTGGTGATGTTTTTTCACTGTTGAAACATATTGCAAATGTACTGTGCATTTGCAATATGTTTCAATGGGCATTTACCATCACGAATTTGACTTTTTCAAAAAAACTTCAGGAATGCGAAATTGACTGGCCCGATGAACTCAGGATGGCCGGGCAGTGATTCCGGTTCCTCTCCATCGCTCGTTGGTGTTGATTTCAGAATGTAATTTTGGTGATGGTACCTCACTGTTTAAACATATTGCAAATGGACAAAAGTCAGCCACCGTCCATCAGTAAATTAGATATCATTCTGACAACAAACTGATACAAACTGACACCACACCCACTTTTCCCAACTCGTTTAGAAGCCAACTATCACATATTTCAAAAGCAGGCCCAAAATTCACTGCGCCTTCTGTTCAAACCATAATAAAAACATAAAACACATAGTTATGTTCTAGCTGCGAGTCCAGTTCTGACATTATGTGTAGGCCTAGCTGAGGCGACCCCGAATCCAAAGTTTCGGCTCGATAGGTAATTTGGAGCCCGAGTAGCGACATTAATTGGTGTTGAAAATCCACATTTTCTGTCTTTAAGCACCGCACTTTGTCACTTCATCCTTGCTGTGTGTGTGTGTGTGTGTGAGAGAGAGCGGTGAGCGGAGAGAGCGGGACTGTTTCGGGTTTTCACGTTTATTGTTTGTAGTTGTGTTCATGTTGAGTTTTCCTATTAAAACCATGGACACTTACCACGCTACGTATTGGCCCGATCCTTGCTACACCTCTTCAGAGGCTCTCATAGAATATTAAGTCTTTATGTTAAGAAATGACTTATTTACAGAGGGTTGAATTACTGTGTGTTATTTCAGAAAATCAAAGAAATCTCGCAGAGCTTTCTTTGATAGATTGGGCGCTCTTTTAATTTTTGGATAAAAAAACGTTCCCGTTTTAAGCGTGATATTTTGTCACGAAAAGATGCTCGCCTATGCATATAATTGACAGCTTTGGAAAGAAAACACTCTGACGTTTCCAAATCTGCAAAGATATTATCTGTGAGTGCCAGAGAACTGATGCTACAGGCGAAACCAAGATGACATTTCAAACCGGAAATGCCCCAGATTTTGAAGGCGCTGTTTTCCAATGTCTCCTTATATGGCTGTGATTGCGCAAGGAATGAGCCTACACTTTCTGTCGTTTCCCCAAGGTGTTTGCAGCATTGTGACGTATTTGTAGGCATATCATTGGAAAATTGACCATAAGAGACTACATTTACCAGGTGTCCGCTCGGTGTCCTCCGTCGAAACTATTACGTAATCTCCAGGTGCGTGCATTTTTCCATTTGGTTCAGAGGAGAAACCAAACTGCCAGGAATGACTTATCATCGAATAGATATGTGAAAAACACCTTGAGGATTGATTCTAAACAACGTTTGCCATGTTTCTGTCGATTTTATGGAGTTAATTTGGAAAAAAGTTTGGCGTTGTAATGACTGCATTTTCGGGGGTTTTTCTTAGCCAAAGGTGATGAACAAAACAGAGCGATTTCTCCTACACAAATAATATTTTTGGAAAAACTGAACATTTGCTATCTAACTGAGAGTCTCCTCATTGAAAACATCAGAAGTTTTTCAAAGGTAAATGATTTTATTTGAATGTTTTTCTTGTTTTTGTGAAAATGTTGCCTGCTGAATGCTAGGCTTAATGCTATGCTAGCTATCAATACTCTTACACAAATGCTTGTGTAGCTATGGTTGAAAAGCATATTTTGAAAATCTGAGATGACAGTGTTGTTAACAAAAGGCTAAGCTTGTGAGCCAATATATTTATTTCATTTCATTTGCGATTTTCATGAATAGTTAACGTTGCGTTATGGTAATGAGCTTGAGGCTATAATTACGCTGCCGGATACGGGATTGCTCGACGCAACAGGTTAAAAAAGATTTGTCTGAACACGCTGCAACTGGATCTGTATCGTTTTGGGGGAAAAAACACATTTTTTTGAACTTCACCAACTGTACAATGTACGATTTCTCTTAAATTACGATAGATAAATGGCTGGTTCTTTTTTTCCTGACACCGTAGGTTTATGTACTTTGACTTGAAGCGGTCAAATTAGAGCTCTATTTTTGTTTTTGACCTTTAATCACAGAAAAATGTCAATAACTCAAAAAGCGTTGAGGCCTCGACGTCATCTTGTTCGAGGCCAACTGCCCATTATGCCAAACCTATGCTCACCAAGTTTCGTCTTCGAAGTCTTTTCCGTTTAGGAGAAAATGCCACGTCGTGATTTGTGATATTTTGTACATTTGCCATATGATTCAATTCACCCTCTGATGGGATTTACCGGGACAGCAGAAAAATGACACATTTTTAAATGTTATAAAACGGAAACCAAATATCCGAGAGACTTCCCTGAAGATCCGGCCCCCGTGCATGGCCCACCGCCGTCCGCAAATTTTAGAAAAGTTTGCGGACGTCTAGTAAGGGACTGTACATTTGCAATATGGACTTTCACACCGAGCATAATTTAAGCTGAACATAATTTAAAGTGGGACCATTTCTCGCATAGAATGCGACAAGCTGACCAGCAGAATAGTGCTATTGTCACGTCTTGACATTAGTTCATTTTTTATGTCTCTATTTTGGTTTTGTCAGGGCGTGAGTATTCTATGTTTTTCATTCTACGTTTTGTTCTGTGTGTTGTATTTCTATGTGTTTGGCCGGGTATGGTTCCCAATCAGAGACAGCGGTCAATCGTTGTCTCTGATTAAGAACCATACTTAGGTAGCCTGTACCCACCTGTGTTTGTGGGTAGTTGTTTTCTGTCTCTGCACCAGACAGAACTGTTTCGTGTTGGTCTATTTTTGTTATTTTGTCTTAGTGTTCTGAGTTCAAATAAATATTAACATGGACTTTAACCACGCTGCATTTTAGTCTGATCTTGACTACTCTTCATCAGACGAAGAGGATCGTTACAGCTATGATTTTGTTGTTCGTTACTCATCTTGTGGGCTGCGGAAAGGAAATGTGGACAGCTCTAGCATCTTCAAAGTTTTCTCCATGTTCCATATTTTTTGGGCTTGGCGGCAACAACTTAGCAGCAGTGCAGGGCCTCTACTACAAAGAATACAGCAGAAAGGAACGTTTGGAAATGTAAAATTCACATTTCAGATATGTTTTTCCTACCCCTTGGAGTCCTCAGGCATACCACAGTCAGGGAAGCTCTGCTGTATACCTATAATGAAACTGATTACAACAAAAATATGGGGGAGACATAGGTATACAGGTGTCAAGACAACAATACATAGATGGACCAACAGATAAAGGCAAATAGGTAAACAACTGTCAACAAGAGTTTTTCCTCATGAATCTACACACAATACCCCATAATGACAAAGTGAAAACAGGTTTTCTGAAATGTTTGCAAATTTTTTACAAATAAAAACAAACACATTTTTAAATAAGTAGTCAAACCCTTTGTTTTCATTGATTCTATTGTCCACCTGTGGTAAATTATATTGATTGGACATTTGGAAAGCCACACAACTGTCTACATAGGGTCCCACAGTTGACAGTGCATGTCAGAGCAAACCCAAGCCATGAGGTAGAAGGAATTGCCCATAGAGCTCTGAGACAGGATTGTGTTGAGGCACAGATCTGGGGTTGGGTACAAAAAAATGTCTGCAGCATTGAAAGTCCTTAATAACACAGTGGCCTCCATCATTCATAAAATGGAAGAAGTTTGGAAAAACCAAGACTCTTCCTAGAGTTGGCCGCCCAGTCAAACTGAGCAATCTGGAGAGAAGGGCATTGGTCAGGGAGGTGACCAAGAGCCTGATGGACACTCTGACAGAGCTCCAGAGTTTCTCTGAGGAGATGGGAAAACCTTCCAGATGGACAAACTTCTCTGTAGTACACTATCAATCAGGCCTTTATGGTAAAGTGGCCAGACGGAACCCACTCCTCTGCAAAAGGCACGTCAGCCCGCTTGGAGCTTGCCAAAACGCACCTAAAGAACTCTCAGACCATGAGAAATAAGATTCTCTGGTCTGATGAAACCAAAATTGAACTCTTTGGCCTGGAAGAAACCTGGCACCATCCCTACGGTGAAGCATGGCGGAGGCAGCAGCATTCTGTGTGGATGTTTTTCAACGGCAGGGACTGGGAGACTTGTCAGGATTGAGGGGAAAAACGAAGCAAAGTAAAGACACATCCTTGATGAAAACCTGCTCCAGACTGCTCAGGACCTTAGATTGGGGCAAAGTTTCACCTTCCAACAGGACAATGACTGTAAGCACACAGCCAAGACAACACAGGAGTGGCTTCGGGACAAGTCTCTGAAGGTCCTTGGGTGGCCCAGCCGAAGTCCAGACCTGAAAATAGCTGTGCAGCGACGCTCCCCATCCAACCTGACAGAGTTTGAGAGGATATGCAGAGAAGAATGAGAGAAACTACCCTCTCCAAATACAGGTGTGCCAAGCTTTTAGCGTCATACCCAAGAAGACTCAAAGCTCCTCAAGGCAAGGAGCTTCAACAAAATACTGAGTAAAGGGTTTGAATACTTGTGTTGTATTTTTTTTTATAAATGTGCAAAAAAAAAACTGTTTTTGCTTTGTCATTTTGGAGTATTGTGTGTAGCTTGAGGATACAATTTTTTTATGTATATTTTAGAATAAGGCTGTAACAAAATGTGGAAAAATTCAAGGCGTCTGAATACATTCTTACATCCTGCAAATTGGCTTCCAACAGAGATTGGATTTCACATTGCAATCCAATGTTTACACCCTTATAACACAAAATAAGTAAACTGAAAGCGAAATGTACTCTGCTGTAGTTGATTGTTCTTTCAAAACAACACATGTGTAACTTGGCAAGGGAGTTAATTAAAAACAACACTGAAAATAGTAAAATGGCAATTGGAGTTTGATTTAAGCCACTCTCAGAGTTGGATATTTAATCAATTTAGTGCCATTTTAACAGAAAAAATAACATCATGACCAAAGTATTTTTTAACACAAAATGGGACCATATAAACCCCAAAATAGTGTTACATTGGATCCCATAGGAATTGAATTAACTCTTGCGATTTTACTGTGTACAATTTAATCTATATTCACTTCAATCCTCACACTGGACATTAAATTAATTTATACTGCACAGATACCCACTAAGATACTGTCACGCCCCGATCTGTTTCACCTGTCTTTGTGCTTGTTTCCACCACCCTCCAGGTGTCGCCCATCTTCCCCATTATCCCCTGTGCATTTATACCTGTGTTCTCCGTGTGTCTGTTGGCAGTTCGTCTTCTCTCGTCAAGCCTACCAGCGTGTTTTTCGTAAACCTGTTTTCTTGAGCCCCTGTTTTCTAGTTATACCGGTTTTGATCATTCTACCTGCCCTGACTCTGAGCCTGCTTGCCGTTCTGTACCTTTTGACACTGCCTTGGATTACTGACTTTTGCCTGCCCTGACCCTGCCTGCCACTCTGTACCTTTCGGACTCTGCCCTGGACTACTGACTTCTGCCTGCCCTTGTCCTGTCATTTGCCTGCCCCCTGTTTTATAATACATGTCTGTTATTCAAACTGTCTGCATCTGCGTCTTATCCTGAGTCGTGATACACACATACACACACGCAAATTAATTTCCTCATTAGGAGGCTTGAAATCTTCTATGATTTATGGGGCGCTTTCCTACTTTACTCTTTTGATTATATTCTGTTCTGTTTTTATTAAGCGTTTACCTATTTCATTGTTCATGCTCAGGACCTCAGAGTACTTCTGCATTCTCTGTCCACTGGGTAAATGGAACATTTCTGCTCAGGTGATTAGCACAATTTCACTAACATCATTATCACATTTCTGTCACAGTCTTATGATTTAGTCCTACATATACACACTCCCGGACTCTAATCATACGGATGGCTTATCAAATTCCTGCATAGATTAAAGTACACATGGTGAGATTTTTGGAGCATCTGTCACAATTATTCTAATGCATATGAAATTATTAAACTCATAGAGGGATACATTTATTGAATCAGTTGTGGTGATATTTCGTATTATTCGATACAATGTAAACCAATAAATTATATTTACAACTGAATTCATATAATTAAATTTAACATAATAAACTGTATATAGTTAGACAGTGACTGTCACAATATCTATATAAAAAATGTACCTTTATTTTCCCACTTACCCTGAAAGTAATCCATGGATCTGGAGAACAATCATTTCTACTAACAATGAGATACAATAAAAGGTACATTCTGGAAGTTAGATTCTAATACTTTACCTAGAATTTGGTTCAGACTTGAAATTCTCCAAACTAAGATACATTTTTTTTAACTCTCTCTCAAAACATTGGTGACTCGAGGTTGTCCAAAAGGGCCACTGGCATCTGCATGAACTGAACATCAAACAATCAAGCCCAGGCATCATGACAAGTATACATAGCCGTGTGTGTTTGTCATTTTTTTAAATGTTTTCCTGCCAAAGTCCAACCTTCTCTTCTCAGGGTTTCTCCTTTCTTATCTTCTATCATTTTCAATAAAGTGAGATTGGCCCTTTTGTTATTGTTAAAGTGTTTTCGGGGAAGCTCTGACAATGGGGTAAAATGTTGTCATCTGAACTGTGTGTGTGTCAAGGTTATTATAGTTAACTAAAACTGAAACTAATCCTTAAAAAACATAGCTAATTTTCCCCCAACATCGGACACCCACTCACTTCGGACACTCTAGTGGTTGGAGGATTAAATCACCTCGATCTCAACATTTAAATTGACTAGAAAATAACGGTACATTTTGCAACTAAGCCTTCTAGCTAGATGTTCACCGATTTTCATTGCAGTTTATATAAGTTAAGTTAGGTTTTGAGAGTTTAAAAAATAGTTATATACACACATTGTGGGACATGCTGTATATTATAACATTTGACTGCGCGACAGACCAAACATCATTTAATATCCAACTTTTTACCTAAATTATTCATACTCATTTATATGTTCCTTTTTAAACTGTTATCTACTTTCTCAAAACATAAGATTAATCTGTAGAAAAAATGAGACATTATTTGGTTACAGCAAATGGTGAAGAACCATTTTTAAGAGTCTACAGGAGGGCGCCCCCCGGGCTACTGGAAGGCTAGCCAACTAGACAACTAGTCAACTATCTGGGAAACACTTCAGATACGAGGTTGGCGTCTCTTTTTTGAACAAAATTAAACGGATATAGCTTGTAATTGAACAAAATAGTATGGTAGGACAGTATGGTGATAATACTTATGGTGATAGTATTTTTTGGCGAAACCTTTTATCAAAAGCTGATGGCAGTATTTCCACTGAAATGTCAAACATGCTAATTGCTAACCCATTAGCTAACATTTTTACGACACCAATAATCACAAAACATTGATGACTTGATTACAAAATAACACTGTTGAAGGTAATATATTTCTTAAACACTGTTGAATATGTCGATAATACAGGGTGCTACGCCAGTAAATTGAAATAAAATGATTAACAAACTATAACTATACTGAAAATATTTTTGATTCCAAAACTAACTAAAATTAAACAAAAAAACATCATGAATTATATTCTTTCTAAACTTCTAAGCAACAATCAAATCGGGGGGGGGGGGTTAAACTGGGTTTTCAAGAGCTTTCAAGTTATCGAATCTGGCAGGTAAATGCTGCCAGGAGATGGTGATGTTTCAAATAGGCCTACTTTGTGCATCACTATCAGTAGCTAACACGGAAGACATCTAAGTAGCTAACTTGATTCTTCTTACATGCACTACTAAAGTTAGAACGCATTGGATTGGTGTAAACACTAGTGATGGGGAAATGAAGCTTCCTGAAGCATTGAGCATTTCCACCTAATTGTGTCAAACAGGTTCATTACTCAAGGCTTTGATCAACACATTGTACACTAGGGCCACCAACTGGTCAATTTGTTTTAGAACAGCCAGGGTAGCCTTTTTATCTTATACCAAACCAATCAGATGGTTGTTTGACAAAACAAAGCTTCGGCCGCCATGGATCAAGTGCTCTGATAAAGTAATAAAGGCATTGGCACTTCGAAGTAAAGTGCTTAGCGATTTTGACATGCCTCGGAGCTCCGGTATCGAAGATAACATCACTAGTAAACAATACTTTGTGCACCAGTCTCTGTGCTATTCCTTTTAAATTCAAGTCACATTGATATTGACCTCATAATTTAACCTTTTGTGACTAGGGGGCAGTATTTTCATTTTTGGAAAAATAACGTTCCCATAGTAAACGGGATATTTGGTCAGGTCAAGATGCTAGAATATGCATATAATTGACGGCTTAGGATAGAAAACACTCTAAAGTTTCCAAAACTGTAAAAATATTGTCTGTGAGTATAACAGAACTGATATGCAGGCGAAAGCCTGAGAAAAATCCAATCCGGAAGTGCCTCATGTTTTGAAAGCGCTGTGTTCCAATGCGTCCCTATTGAGCAGTGAATGGGCTATCAACCAGATTACTTTTTCTACGTATTCCCCAAGGTGTTGTGATGTAGTTTTACGCATTTATGTTGAAGAATACCCGTAAGCGGCTACATTGTGTAAGTGGTCACCTGATGGCTCTCAGAGTGATTCTCGCGCAAAATACAGAGGTAGACATTTTTCCAATCGGTCCTACTGAAAAACCAATTGTCCCGGTGCATATATTATCGAATAGATATTTGAAAAACACCTTGAAGATTGATTATAAACAATGTTTGCCATGTTTCTATCGATATTATGGAGCTAATTTGGAATATTTTTTGGCGTTTTCGTGACCGTAATTTCCGGTCGATTTCTCAGCCAAACGTGTAGAACAAACGGAGCTATTTCGCCTACAAAAATAAAATGTTGGGAAAAAGTGAACATTGGCTATCTAACTGGGAGTCTCGTGAGTGAAAACATCCGAAGCTCATCAAAGGTAAACAATTTAATTAGATTGCTTTTCTGATTTCCGTGACCAAGTTACCTGCTGCTAGCTGGACAAAATGCTATGCTAGGCTATCGATAAACTTACACAAATGCTTGTCTAGCTTTGGCTGTAAAGCATATTTTGAAAATCTGAGATGACAGGGTGATTAACAAAAGGCTAAGCTGTGTCTCAGTATATTTCACTTGTGATTTTCATGAATAGGAATATTTTCTAGTAATATTTATGTCCGTTGCGTTATGCTAATTAGTGTAGATGATTACGTTCCCGGACCCGGCATGGGGAGTCACTAGAGGTTTTAAACCTAACCTATGATCTGACCCATCACCTTATGTATTATTGCCCCGTAGTGGCAAGAAGTGACACACCCCCCCCCATAAAATTATATACAGTGCTTGCTCCAATAAAAGTTTTGCGATTATGCTGCGGTACTTGCCGAGGTAATTTGTGGTTTAGTATGGTGCCCTGCGTCACCACTTCATTGCTCCAGAACAGCACAAGGGGGAGTTAGAGCACTGATTATACTTTTGGGTCCTACTGCGTCTCTAACTGACAATGAATGGGAGACATAAACCTAAATAGAAACGGATAATTGTGAACGATTTCACTATTACACTCACTTTTTACAGTGCCTGAGTGGCGCAACGGTCTAAGACACTGCATAAATAATTCTAAATAACAAACTGGCTTTATTTGCAAATGAGTGAACAATTTCTCACCCCATGTTCAAGAATGGAAATTCTCTTTTCTCTCTTTTTACATTTTTTGAAAATGTTTTTTTTTTGTTTTTAAACAAAGCGATTTATTATTATTATTATTACTTTAGAATTATATAAAACCACCTTGGACATTCTCACAGATAAACTCTTAACCCTGTTATTAGCAGGACAATATATATTGGTCATATTGGTCATGGCTCCCGAGTAGAGCACAATGGGATTGCCTTACAGTTCTCCAGCTGTATCCACTGAAAGCGTGCAAGGTTCAAGGCATGAGGACAGGGGGCATGGGATGGGTCACAGAGCTGCGCACAGAAGACGGACCAGGCTCATGGGACCAGGCTCATCCATTTAGTTATGGATCCATAATGAATTTCTACGGGAACAAATCTATCACTGAATTACAGAAATATTGGAACAAAGTTCTAATGTTTACCCTCTAATGATGGTAAACAAATTGTTGCTTATTGGAAAATACTCTCAAACACACACGGTCACGTTTTACAGCGCCATTATGGCTATTAGCAGGTAGCTGGACAATAGACTTGCCTAGGAGGGTAGGGGGAGAATTCTGTCGTCAAATATATTTCTAAGTTAGGTTGGCTGTATCACAACCGGCAGTAATTGGTTGCAACTTCAGTTTAATCCACCAGAAAAGACAAAACAAATAATACCACAAAAAGTATAATTATGAATCACATCCAACCATGATTGGGAGTCCCATAGGGCGGCGTACACTTGGCCCAGCGTTTCTCTCCCTCTAAAAACAGAAATAAATGTTTTGGCCTTTATTCAGATTTCTATCGCTCACTTTAGTTTTTTTGTAAAATAAATAACCTCCAAAATATCGTTATACAGTAAATACGCCCTGACCGCAGATTGCTTTGTATGTCTCTTTTTTTTGTTTGGTCAGGGTGTGATGTGGGTGGTCATTCTATGTTTCTATGTCTAGGTTTTGTATTTCCATTTTGTATTTAGTGTTCAGTTCAGTATATTAGAGATGAACACGTACCCCGCTGCATTTTGGTCTGACGATTCCTTTTCTTCTTCCGATGAATGCCGTGACAGACACAACGCAAATGGATCCTATTCTCCCACGCATGCTTTCTTTCCATAACACTAAAACTAAAATGAAGTAATATAAAAACAAAATACATTTTTATACAACTAAAACTAAATTCAAATGAACGAAATAGCTCTAGAAACTAACTGAAACAACATTGAATTTAAAATAGAAATTGAAATCTAAGAAAATCTTTGTTGCGGGCCAAACTTTTGGCCCACGACCCCGTTTAGATAATTATTTAAAAAAATATGACTCCACCATATTAAAAAACGTTATGTACTACACGCCAATGTTTACTTTTTTAATTGGGGCTATGATAGTCTATTTAAAAAAATCAGAAGATGATCAGACAGTAATTCAGTAACCAGGTTTCCATCCAACCTTGTTATGCGAGTAAAGCACATTGGAGAAAAACTGTCATGACACGCCTGTTCTGATGGAAATATATAAATGTCGACCAAACAACGCACTAGAAAAGGTAGAATCTTTGTCTGTCGGTATAATAAATTATGTGACAAATGTTGGTGGAAAAGCTTTTATGTGCAAATATTGATATAATAACCATGAAATGGAAAGTAGACTTGGAGTCACTATGCTATGGTGTGTGGTCATCCCACTACAACTCATCAGTAAAGCATCCAGTTTATTAGGCTACAGATAAAACAAGTTATGACCAACTTCACAGGGTGGTGAAAGTGCAATATAAGCTTGATGCTCCTTTCCAATAAATATCGAGGGTCTTATTCTGGTGACATGATAATCGATGCTTGGCTGCAGTTTGAAATGTTGTATAATTTCGCTTTTAATTTTTGTCCATAATAATCTCATCATGTAGGCTATGTTCACATATGCTCTTGGCTAGAGCGCACGTACCAATACCAGAGTGGGCACACTCGCTATACACGCGCTATACTGAAAATGTGATGGAAACACATTTATTTAACCGCAAGATGTACACTACTTCATCACGCATAGCCTTTTATCTGCAACAAGTTAATATGATGGAAATGCTGATTTTTACATTTTTGCCTGAAAATCAGTCACCAATTGGATGGAAACCTAGCTAGTGATGTTCTTCCCCCCCAGTCTGATTTAGTGCCTGCTCTTGTCATCTGTTCTAATGAGGCTTGTGTGCATTGTAGAGAGAAAAAGAAGGTTCAAATTATTTTGTAGTTTAAATGGTTCAAATTATAGTGCCACATTTGTAGGAAGAAAACAGAAACCACTTGGTTTATTTCAACCGCATTTCGCGGATACTGGAGGTTACTGACTTAACCCCGGTTCTATGAAAACCAAGTGCAGTTTTATAAAAATGTCTCATGACCCCATTTTCAAATCAAGCCACATGATTTGGGAAACACTGCTATAATAACCTTGGTGTGTGTGTGTATATATATATATATATATATATATATATATATATATATATATATATATATATTCATCTCCCAAATTATTGGGCACCGTTGATAAAGATGAGCAAAAAAGGCTGTATAAAATAAATTAAACAAATACTGTATTATTTGTAATATTATTACAATATTAGTATTATTCTATAATGTATAATGCTACATTATATGCTAAAATAAATAGGAAATTATTGCTCAGAGAAAGAGATTGTTTGAAACCTCTTACAGCTCCCCCCCTACTTTGTGCAATTTCCGCATGAAGACATACCCAAATCTAACAGCCTGTAGCTCAGGCACAGAACCAAGGATATGCATATTCTTGGTACCATTTGAAAGAAAACACTCTGAAGTTTGTGTACATGTGAATTGAATGTAGGAGAATATAACACAATAGATCTGGTTTAGATAAAACAATGAAAAAAAACATATGTTTTTTATTTTAATATCATCATCTTTAAAGTGAACAAGATAAAACAAACATTCAGATAGGAGGATGGGGACAATTTCAGTGAAAAATATAAGAGGGCAACAGTACTTGTGCCAAGTTTCAGAATGATAACTTCCAAAATGAGTGTGCTACATGACATTTGTCATGAAGTCACCCAGGTGTCCCACACAAGTAGCCCAAATGTACCCAAGTGGCCAAATTGGTGAAGGTATACATTTTGAAACAAATAACGAGATACAAAATACCAAAATGGTATTCTAACACCCCCCCCCCCCCCCCAAAAAAAAAAAAAAAATTAAATTATTATTATTGATTAAAAAATGTATGAAAAAAAATATATATATACATTTACAAAATAACATGGGTAACTATTTACACACTTTCAATATTTGGAAGACCCTCAGTCCTCTATCAAATCCAATCTATTTGTATAGCCCCAGCCTAAAACCCCAAACAGCAAGCAATGCAGGTGTAGAAGCACAGTGGCTAGGGAAAACTCCCTAGAAAGGCAAAAACCTAGGAAGAAACCTAGAGAGGAACCAGGCTATGAGGGGTGGCCAGTCCTCTTCTGGCTCTGCCGGGTGGAGATCACAGTGGTTGTAGAGGGTGCAACAGGACAGCACCTCAAGAGTAAAAATGAACAGTTTAGGGTTCCATAGCCGCAGGCAGAACAATTGAAACTGGAACAGCGGCAAGGCCAGGTGGACTGGGGACAGCAAGGAGTCATCATGCCAGGTAGTCCTGACGCATGGTCCTAGGGCTCAGGTCCTCCGGGAGAGAGAAAGAGAGAATTAGAGAGAGCATACTTAAATTCACACAGGACACCGGATAAGACTCCCATTCGGAGTCAGTGTCACTGTGAAAGAAAATGTTCAGTTAGAATAGTTTCACATATGAGCCCTGTATCAACAGGTATAATAAACAGATATATAGAGAGAGTACAGGGAACATAAGGTTGAATATATTATTATGACCTGCTAGATCTACTGTCTCTTTTATATTATGACAGACCAGCTAGATCTACTGTCTTTATTATATTACAACAGACCAGCTGTATCTACTGTCTCCATTTCACTTTGGCCATTGATGTGGTCCTGCCCTCTCCTCAACAGCCTCAAATAGGCTATTTCATGTGGGTTGGGGTGGGGCGGCAGACACACACATTTCACATTTCATGACATTACATGTTTATACATTGCTTCTAAAATAAAATAAAAATCACAAATAATATTTTATATTATTAATTTCAAACAAGGGCATTAGCATGATAAGAACTTACCAGTCCAAAACTATGTCCTCTCCCGTTCACAAAATATTCCTCCACAATCGCTAAATGAATCGTCCTACAACAATTTCTGTCTCATCTTCCCAATCAATTTATTCTAAAATGGTGTGTACATCTGTATATCTAGACTTAGATATAGCTTTCCGTGACTTAGTCGCCATAATGATTGATATATAAACAGCTGAATCTGCGCGTTCACCAAACAATGCAGCGCGTAATATGTGTTTCTCCTTCCGGTATGAAACTTCAATAGTGAATGACTCACTTTACGCTGGAGCTTCCTACATGGGTTGGTCTTGCAACACATAAACATGGCGTATTGCCGTTTAGCTCAGCTCATTGGCTATCTACCCAGCTAGATTTCAAGACGATCAGTGGTCATTAGGTTAAAAGATAGTCAATCATCGAAACAGCGGGCAAATCATTGGTGCACAATGATGTCATGACTTGTTGTCTTCAAATCGGTTTCTTTCAGTCAATACGTCCCGCGAAATGGCCCATCATGTTTGATTGTGTTACAAACAAACCAGAAGATTGCAGTGAAACCAAACGTGACTGGAAAAGTCACGTTCTATGTGGGTTATTTACCTGGAATGTGTCGGCGAAAATGGAATGAGACGGAATTCACGACACAAGCGGTTCACAAAATGTTTTGTGTTAGGATATAAAAACAGATTTTTATCAAACTAAAGATCATTAATTGTGTAACAATGAGCATTGGAATTGCAAACAGGTGAAGATCGTCAAAGGTAAACTATTTATTTTAATGCAGTTTGTGATTATGTTACGCCTGTGCTGGTTAAAATGTGTTTTTTTTAATGGGGCTCTACGCTCAGAAAATCGCATCGTATTCTTTTGCTGTATGTCCTTTTTTAAATCTGACAACGCAGTTGGATTAGCAAGATTCTAGGCTTTCGATACATGTGAGACACTTGTATTTTCATGAATGTTTAATATGACTATTTATGTAGCGATCACCGTATGGTGTGGAATTCCAGCCCGCTAGCGGGTTCCGTGCGCAGAGAGGTTAAAGCGAATCCGTTAACTAGGCCAATATGGAGTGACAGTGTGGGACTTACAGCCTGCAATATTTACAGGAATTCGAACCATCAAAGAAGCGTCAGACCTAGAACTCTGAAACTTTATAAACCTGTTCTAGAACCTAAGTCGGTAGGGGACGATGAGTTATGTAGCTCTAGAAGGTTCTCAGGCCGAGAATCGTCCTCGTCCATTTGCAATCCATATCTTCAATATATTTTTAACATCATGAAAATGACAACATTAAGAAAAGTTCCAGAAATACAAGACTAGGTGCATTGAAACCACCTCTGCCCATATAGATGGACCTTATACGTTTGTTCGATAGCTCTTTCATGGAACTCGTAGCAACGCCACCAAAAAGTGAACTTCCAGCACTAATTAAGGTCGCTGCTCAGACTGCGAACGACCTATCGAGCTGAAACTCGGCCTTGGCTAGGCCTACACATAATGTCAGAACTGGAACCGCAGCTAGAACATAACTATGTGTTTGACCTTTATTTGAGACCAGCTCTGAAACGTGATAGTTTCTAAACAAGTTGGACAAAGTGGGTTTGGTGTCAGTATGACATCTTATTGACTGATGGATGTCTGACTTGATGGTCAGACTGTCCATTTCCAATAAGTTTAAAACCTTTTTGGGATAGGGGGCAGCAGTTTCACTTTTGGATGAATAGCGTGCCCAGAGTGAACTGCCTCCTACTCTGTCCCAGATGCTAATCTATACATATTATTATTAGTATTGGATAGAAAAGGTTTGTAATTTTTCAAAGCTTGTCCTACCGACTACACAGTGTCTATGGTATCAAGTTGCACTTCCTATGGCTTCCACTAGATGTCAACCGCCTTTGGAAACTTGTTTGAGGATTTTACTATAAAGGAGGGGCTCGTGAGACCTGTTTGAGTCAGTGGTCTGGCAGAGTGCCTTGGGCTCATGACGCGCGGTCACTAGAGAGTTAACTCTCTTTCCAGTGCTTTTCTTCAGACATTGGAATTCTCCGGTTGGAACCTTATTGATTTATGTTAAAAACATCCTAAAGATTGATTCCATACATCGTTTGACTTGTTTCTACGACATGTAACGGAACTTTTTGAGTTTGTCTGCTCTCGCCTCATGAAGATGGATTACTGGGCTGAACACGCGAACAAGTGGCTATTTGGACATAAATTATGGACCCTATGAAGAGGAACCACTATCACTGCTAGGCCATCCCGAGTTCAATGAGCCAGACAATTGGGCATTTCAGCAATATTTTAGAGCATGTCCAATTCGTGACGGTAAATACCCGTTGTAATGTATTGCTAATGGACAGTGTACAATACACGTAATACATTGCCAGTCTTAACATGTTATACTGCCGTTGGACAGTGTCCAATATATTGCTATTGGACAGTGTCTATTACACATATGCTATATTGTCAGTGTGAGCATGCTCTTTTGCAAGTTGCCAATGTATATCCATAATGACTTCCTATTACGAAATGGACATGCTAAATCAACATCAATGAGAAATTCTGACTTCCTATGATCAATCATGACAAATAGACCTTCTAGGTTGATTGAGGGTTTAACATAGTGATATACATAATTTGGTCAGTATATAGGCCGTCACGACATTATAAACTCAGCAAAAAAAGAGACGTTCTCTCACTGTCAACTGCATTTATTTTCAGCAAACTTAACATCAGTAAATATTTGTACGAACATAAGATTCAACAACTGAGACATAAACTGAACAGGTTCCACAGACATGTGACTAAAATAAATTGAATAATGTATCCCTGAACAAAGGAGGGGTCAAAATCAAAAGTAACAGTCTGTATTTGGAGTGGCCACCAGCTGCATTAAGTGTCGCAGTGCATCACCTCCTTATGGATTGCACCAGATTTGCCAATTCTTGCTGTGAGAAGTTACCGCACTCTTCCACCAAGGCACCTGCAAGTTCCTGGACATTTCTGGGGGGGGGGGGGGGGGGGAATGCCCTCACCCTCCGATCCAACAACATTTCTGGGGGGAATGGCCCTAACCACCCCCCTCCGATCCAACAGGTCCCAGAAGTGCTCAATGGGATTGAGATCCGGGCTCTTCGCTGACCATGGCAGAACACTGACATTCCTGTCTTGCAGGAAATCACGCACATAACAAACAGTATGGCTGGTGGCATCATGCTTGAGAGTAGTGGGTGAGGGTGAGCCTGCAGGAAGGGTACAACATGAGGGAGGAGGATGTCTTCCCTGTAAAGCACAGCATTGAGATTGCCTGCAATGACAACAAGCTCAGTCCGATGATGCTGTGACACACCGCCCCAGACCATGATGGACCCTCCACCTCCAAATTGATTCCGCTCCAGAGTACAGGCCTTGGTGTAACGCTCATTCCTTCGACGATAATCTGTGAATTTAATTGGATTTTTAGGAATTATCATTGAAAGACAGGGTCCTGAAAAAGGCACATTTCTTTTTTAGCTAAGGTTACATTCCATTTCACTGACTTTTAGGTTCGGAAGCCAACTTCCTATGATCATGTATTGCAAATGGACTTAATATCTTGATTTAGTAGTTTCAATACTTATATATACCATTTGGACATGGTTCTGTGGTTTTTGGGTTCAGAACCCGACTTCCTATGATCATATATGGCAAATGGACAAAACATAGGCCTTATGAAGAACTTTGCAAAACATAAGACAAATCTATGTCCAAATGGTTCCAAACACCATAGTGCCCATGAAGCTCATCGCTAAGCTAAGGACCCTGGGACTAAACACCTCCCTCTGCAACTGGATCCTGAACTGGCCGCCCCCAGGTGATAAAGGTAGGCAACAACATGTCTGCCACGCTTATCCTCAACACTGGAGCCCCTCAGGGGTGTGTAATTAGTCCCCTCCTGTTCTCCCTGTTCACCCAGGACTGGGTGACCAAACACGACTCCAACACCATCATTACATTTGCTGACGACAAAACAGTGGTTGGCCTGATCACCGACAACAATGAGACAGCCTATAGGGAGGAGGTCAGAGACATGGCAGTGTGGTGCCAGGATAACAACCTCTCCCTCAATGTGAGCAAGACAAAGGAGCTGATCGTGGAACACAGGAAAAGGCGGGCCGAACAGGCCACTATTCTCATCGACAGGGCTGTAGTGGAGCGGTCGAGAGTTCCTTGTTGTCCACATCACCAACAAACTATCGTGGTCCAAACACACCAAGACAGTCGTGAAGATGGCACAACAACACCTTTTCCCCCTCAGGAGACTGAAAAGATTTGGCATGGGTGCACAGATCATCAAAAGGTTCTACAGCTGCACCATCGAGAGCATCCTAACCGGTTGTATCACCGCCTGGTATGGCAACTGCTCTGCATCTGACTGCAAGCCGCTACAGAGGGCTGTGCGTACTGCCCAGTACATCACTGGGGCCAAGCATCCTGCCATCCAGGACCTATAAAATAGGCGGTGTCAGAGGAAAGCCCAGAAAAATTGTCAGAGACTCCAGTCACCCAAGTCAGACTTTTTATCTCTGCTGCCGCACGGAGGAACAAGCCTGGGACCAAAAGGCTCCTTATCAGCTTCTATCCCCAAGACATAAGACTACTGAACAATTCATCAAATGGCCACTGGATTATTTATATGGACACCCCCCTTTCATTTGTTTTGTACACTGCTGCTACTCGCTGTTTATTATCTATGCATAGTCACTTGACCCCTACCTACATGTACAAATTACCTTGACTTACCTGTACACCCGCACACTGACTCAGTACCAGGACCCCCTGTATATAGCCTCGTGATTGTTATTTTATTGTGTTACTTTTCACTTTTGCTTATTTGGTAAATATTGTCCCCAGCACAATGTGCACCTGTGTAATTATCATGCTGTTTAATCAGCTTCTTGATATACCACACCTGTCAGGTGGATAGATTACCTTGCAAAGGAGAAATGCTAATCTAACAGGGATGTAAACACATTTTGGAGAGAAAAAAGCTTTTGTGTATGGAACATTTCTGGGATCTTCTATGTCTGCTCATGAAACCAACACTTTACATGTTGCGTTTGTTTTTTTTATTCAGTGTATATGTTTTTTTGTATTCACCTCAATGTATTTAGTCCTGGAATAGTTTTTGACAGGGTTTGCAGGACCTGTTTAGGCCTGGTTAGTCATGTAGGTGGCATTGGCTCTGGCCTGGATAAGCCTGGCTCCCACTAGAGGTCTTCACGGGTCCAAAAAGTTTAACACAATTTGAAATGGATCCTTGTCTTTCTCACTTGACCCGCTATGCATGAATACATATTTAACAGAGACCCTTTCCATATGGACTAAAGGAGAGTCAGACCCTTTCCGAAAATGCTTGTGAAAGAATAGACCCGTGCAGACCCAAGAGTAGAAAGAAATCTGACTGGGTGCTGCCATATTGGCCAACTGAACCACAGTTACGTGTCCTTAAATACTGCCCGTAAAGACTGAAGACTGATCAGAGATGCAGCCAAGAGGCCCATGATCACTCTGGATGAACTGCAGAGATCTACAGCTGAGGTGGGAGACTCTGTCCATAGGACAACAATCAGTCGTATATTGCACAAATCTGGCCTTTATGGAAGAGTGGCAAGAAGAAAGCCATTTCTTAAAGATATCCATAAAAAGTGTTGTTTAAAGTTTGCCACAAGCCACCTGGGAGACACACCAAACATGTGGAAGAAGGTGCTCTGGTCAGATGAAACCAAAATTGAACTTTTTGGCACCAATGCAAAACGTTATGTTTAGCGTAAAATCAACACAGCTGAACACACCATCCCCACTGTCAAACATGGTGGCGGCAGCATCATAGTTTGGGTCTGCTTTTCTTCAGCAGGGACAGGGAAGATGGTTAAAATTGATGGGAAGATGGATGGAGCCAAATACAGGACCATTCTGGAAGAACCTGATGGAGTCTGCAAAAGACCTGAGACTGGGACGGAGATTTATCTTCCAACAAGACAATGATCCAAAACATAATGCAAAATCTACAATGGAATGGTTCAAAAATAAACATATCCAGGTGTTAGAATGGCCAAGTCAAAGTCCAGACCTGAATCCAATCGAGAATCTGTGGAAAGAACTGAAAACTGCTGTTCACAAATGCTCTCCATCCAACCTCACTGAGCTCGAGCTGTTTTGCAAGGAGGAATGGGAAAAAATGTCAGTCTCTCGATGTGCAAAACTGATAGAGACATACCCCAAGCGACTTACAGCTGTAATCGCAGCAAAAGGTGGCGCCACAAAGTATTAACTTAAGGTGGCTGAATAATTTTGCACGCCCAATTTTTCAGTTTTTGATTTGTTAAAAAAGTTTGAAATATCCAATAAATGTCGTTCCATTTCATGATTGTGTCCCACTTGTTGTTGATTCTTCACAAAACAATACAGTTTTATATCTTTATGTTTGAAGCCTGAAATGTGGCAAAAGGTCGCAAAGTTCAAGGGGGCCGAATACTTTCGCAAGGCACTGTATATTTAGACCTGTTGTAACATATATTGCATTATTTTATGGTTGTTTATGACACCTACATAAGAGTGTTAAAACCCACCAACCCCAACACTGTAGTTAATTTATGGCTAGTTATGACACCTACATAAGAGTGTTAAAACTAACCAACCCCAAAACTGTAGTTAATTTATGGCTGATTATGACACCTACATAAGAGTGTTAAAACCCACCAACCCCAACACTGTAGTTACTTTATGGCTGGTTATGACACCTACATAAGAGTGTTAAAAACCACCAAACATTCCATAGTAGTTAATGTATGGCTGGTTATGACACCTACATAAGAGTGTTAAAACCCACAAACCCCAACTCTGTAGTTAATTTATGGCTGGTTATGACACCTACATAAGAGTGTTAAAACCCACCAAACCAAACACTATAGTTAATTTATGGCTGGTTATGACACCTACATAAGAGTGTTAAAACCCACCAACCCCAACACTGTAGTTAATTTATGGCTGGTTGTAACACTTAAATAAGAGTGTTAAAACCCACCAAACCTTCCACTGTAGTTCATTTAGGGCTGGTTATGACACCTAAATAAGAGTGATGGAACCAACCAACCAAAACACTGTAGTTCATTTATGGCTGGTTATGACACCTAAATAAGAGTGTTAAAACCCACCAACACAAGCACCATGGTTACTTTATGGCTGGTTATGACACCTACATAAGACTGTTAAAACCCATCAACGCCAACACTGTAGTTAATTTAAGGCTGGTAATGACACCTACATGAGAGTGTTAAAACCCACCAAACCTTTCACGGTAGTTAATTTATGGCTGGTTATGACACCTACATAACAGTGTTAAAACCCACCAACCCCAACACCGTAGTTAATTTATGGCTGGTTATGACACCTACATAAGAGTGTTAAAACCCACCAACCCAAACACTATAGTTACTTTATGGCTGGTTATGACACCTAAATAAGAGTGATGGAACCAACCAACCAAAACACTGTAGTTCATTTATGGCTGGTTAGGACACCTAAATAAGAGTGTTAAAACCCACCAAACCTTCCACTGTAGTTCATTTAGGGCTGGTTATGACACCTAAATAAGAGTGATGGAACCAACCAACCAAAACACTGTAGTTCATTTATGGCTGGTTAGGAAACATAAATAAGAGTGTTAAAACCCATCAACGCCAACACTGTAGTTAATTTATGGCTGGTTATGACACCTACATAACAGTGTTAAAACCCACCAACCCCAACACCGTAGTTAATTTATGGCTGGTTATGACACCTACATAAGAGTGTTAAAACCCACCAACCCAAACACTATAGTTACTTTATGGCTGATTATGACAACTAAATAAGAGTGTTAAAACCCACCAAACCCAACACCATAGTTCATTTATGACTGGTTATGACACCTAAAGAAGAGTGTTAAAACCCAACAAACCTTCCACTGTAGTTCATTTAGGGCTGGTTATGACACCTAAATAAGAGTGATGGAACCAACCAACCAAAACACTGTAGTTCATTTATGGCTGGTTAGGACACCTAAATAAGAGTGTTAAAACCCACCAACACAAGCACTATGGTTACTTTATGGCTGGTTATGACACCTAAATAAGAGTGTTATAACCCAACAACCCCAACACTGTAGTTCATTTAGGGCTGGTTATGACACCTAAAGAAGAGTGTTAAAACCCACCAAACCCAAAACTGTAGTTAATTTATGGCTGGTTCTGACACCTACATAAGAGTGTTAAAACCCACCAACCCAACATCATTGTTCATTTATGGCTGGTTATGACACCTAAATAAGAGTGTTAAAACCCACCAAACCTTTCACGGTAGTTAATTTATGGCTGGTTAGGACACCTACATAAGAGTGTTAAAACCAACCAACCCCAACACTGTAGTTAATTTATGGCTGGTTATGACACCTAAATAAGAGTGTTAAAACCCAACCAAACCTTCCACTGTAGATCATTTATGTCTGGTTATGACACCTAAATAAGAGTGTTGAAACCAACCAACCCCAACACTGTAGTTCATTTATGGCTGGTTAGGACAACTACATAAGAGTGTTAAAACCCATCAACGCCAACACTGTAGTTAATTTAACGCTGGTAATTACACCTACATGAGAGTGTTAAAACACACCAAACCTTTCACGGTGGTTAATTTATGGCTGGTTATGACACCTAAATAAGAGTGTAAAAACCAACCAACCCCAACACTCTAGTTAATTTATGACTGGTTATGACACCTAAATAAGAGTTTTATAACCCACCAACCCCAACACTGTAGTTCATTTGTGGCTGGTTATGACGCCTAAATAAGAGTGTTAAAACCCAACCAAACCGTCCGCTGTAGTTCATTTATGGCTGGTTATGACACCTAAATAAGAGAGTTAATACCCACCAAACCTTCCACTGTAGTTCATTTATGGCTGGTTATGACACCTAAATAAGAGTGTTAAAACCCACCAACACCAACACTGTAGTTAATTTAAGGCTGGTAATGACACCTACATGAGAGTGTTAAAACCCACCAAACCTTTCACGGTAGTTAATTTATGGCTGGTTATGACACCTAAATAAGAGTGTTGGAACCCAACAACCCCAACACTGTAGTTAATTTATGGCTGGTTATGACACCTACATGAGAGTGTTAAAACCCACCAAACCTTCCACTGTAGTAAATTTACGGCTAGTTATGACACCTAAATAATAGTGTTATAACCCAACAACCCCAACAATGTAGTTCATTTAGGGCTGGTTATGACACCTAAATAAGAGTTTTATAACCCACCAACCCCAACACTGTAGTTCATTTGTGGCTGGTTATGACGCCTAAATAAGAGTGTTAAAACCCAACCAAACCGTCCGCTGTAGTTCATTTATGGCTGGTTATGACACCTAAATAAGAGAGTTAATACCCACCAAACCTTCCACTGTAGTTCATTTATGGCTGGTTATGACACCTAAATAAGAGTGTTAAAACCCACCAACACCAACACTGTAGTTAATTTAAGGCTGGTAATGACACCTACATGAGAGTGTTAAAACCCACCAAACCTTTCACGGTAGTTAATTTATGGCTGGTTATGACACCTAAATAAGAGTGTTGGAACCCAACAACCCCAACACTGTAGTTAATTTATGGCTGGTTATGACACCTACATGAGAGTGTTAAAACCCACCAAACCTTCCACTGTAGTAAATTTACGGCTAGTTATGACACCTAAATAATAGTGTTATAACCCAACAACCCCAACAATGTAGTTCATTTAGGGCTGGTTATGACACCTAAAGAAGGGTGTTTAAACCCACCCACCCCAAAACTCTAGTTACTTTATGGCTTGTTATGACACCTAAATAAGAGTGTTAAAACCAACCAACCCCAACACTCTAGTTAATTTATGACTGGTTATGACACCTAAATAAGAGTTTTATAACCCACCAACCCCAACACTGTAGTTCATTTGTGGCTGGTTATGACACCTAAATAAAAGTGTTTAAACCCAACATCCCCAACACTGTAGTTAATTTATGGCTTGTTATGACACCTAAATAAGAGTGTTAAAACCCCACCAAACCGTCCACTGTAGTTCATTTATGGCTGGTTATGACACCTAAACAAGAGTGTTAAAACCCAGCAAACCTTCCACTGTAGTTAATTTATGGCTGGTTATGACACCTACATGAGTGTTAAAACCCACCAAACCTTCCACTGTAGTAAATTTACGGCTGGTTATGACACCTACATAAGAGTGTTAGAACCCAACAACCCCAACACTGTAGTTCATTTAGGGATTTTTATGACACCTAAAGAAGAGTGTTAAAACCCACCAACCCCAAAACTGTAGTTCATTTATGGCTGGTTATGACACCTACATAAGAGTGTTAAAACCCACCTACCCCAACACCGTAGTTAATTTATGGCTGGTTATGACACCTAAATAAGAGTGTTATAACCCAACAACCCCAACACTGTAGTTCATTTAGGGCTGGTTATGACACCTAAAGAAGAGTGTTAAAACCCACCAAACCCAAAACTGTAGTTCATTTATGGCTGGTTATGACAACTACATAAGAGTGTTAAAACCCACCAACCCAACACCATAGTTCATTTATGGCTGGTTATGACACCTAAATAAGTGTGTAAAAACCCACCAAACCTTCCACTGTAGTTCATTTATGGCTGGTTATGACACCTAAATAAGAGTGTTGAAACCAACCAACCAAAACACTGTAGTTCATTTATGGCTGGTTAGGACACCTAAATAAGAGTGTTAAAACCCACCAACACAAACACTATGGTTACTTTATGGCTGGTTATGACACCTGCATAAGACTGTTAAAACCCATCAACGCCAACAATGTAGTTAATTTAAGGATGGTAATGACACCTACATGAGAGTGTTAAAACCCACCAAACCTTTCACAGTAGTTAATTTATGGCTGGTTATGACACCTAAATAAGAGTGTTATAACCCACCAAAACCAACATTGTAGTTAATTTGTGGCTGGTTATGACACCTACATAATAGTGTTAAAACCCACCAACCCAAAAACTGTAGTTAATTTATGGCTGGTTATGACACCTACATGAGTGTTAAAACCCACCAAACCTTCCACTGTAGTTCATTTATGGCTGGTTATGACACCTAAATAAGAATGTTAAAACCCACCAAACCTTCTCCTGTAGTTCATTTATGGCTGGTTATGACACCTAAATAAGAGTGTTGAAACCAAGCAACACCAACACTGTAGTTCATTTATGGCTGGTTAGGATACCTACATAAGAGTGTTAAACCCAACGAACCCCACAACTGTAGTTCATTTATGGCTGGTTAGGACACCTAAATAAGAGTGTTAAAACCCACCAACACAAGCACTATAGTTACTTTATGACTTGTAAAGACACCTACATGAGAGTGTTAATACCCACCAAACCTTTCACAGTAGTTAATTTATGGCTGGTTATGACACCTACATAACAATGTTAAAACCAACCAACACCAACACCGTAGTTAATTTATGGCTGGTTATGACACCTAAATAAGAGTGTTATAACCCAACAACCCCAACACTGTAGTTCATTTAGGGCTGGTTATGACACCTAAAGAAGAGTGTTAAAACCCACCAAACCCAAAACTGTAGTTAATTTATGGCTGGTTCCGACACCTACATAAGAGTGTTAAAACCCACCAACCCAACATCATTGTTCATTTATGGCTGGTTATGACACCTAAATAAGAGTGTTAAAACCCACCAACCCAACACCATAGTTAATTTATGGCTGGTTATGACACCTAAATAAGAGTGTAAAAACCCACCAAACCTTCCACTGTAGTTCATTTATGGCTGGTTATGACACCTAAATAAGAGTGTTGAAACCAACCAACCAAAACACTGTAGTTCATTTATGGCTGGTTATGACACCTAAATAAGAGTGTTGAAACCAACCAACCAAAACACTGTAGTTCATTTATGGCTGGTTAGGACACCTAAATAAGAGTGTTAAAACCCACCAACACAAGCACTATAGTTACTTTATGGCTTGTAAAGACACCTACATGAGAGTGTTAATACCCACCAAACCTTTCACGGTAGTTAATTTAAGGCTGGTAATGACACCTACATGAGAGTGTTAATACCCACCAAACCTTTCACGTTAGTTAATTTATGGCTGGTTAGGACACCTACATAAGAGTGTTAAAACCAACTAACCCCAACACTGTAGTTAATTTATGGCTGGTTATGACACCTAAAGAAGAGTGTTAAAACCGACCAAACCCAACACCATAGTTCATTTATGGCTGGTTATGACACCTACATAAGAGTGTTAAAACCAACCGAACCCAAAACTGTAGTTAATTTATGGCTGGTTCTGACACCTACATAAGAGTGTTAAAACCCACCAACCCAACACCATAGTTCATTTATGGCTGGTTATGACACCTAAATAAGAGTGTAAAAACCCACCAAACCTTCCACTGTAGTTCATTTATGGCTGGTTATGACACCTAAATAAGAGTGTTGAAACCAACCAACCCCAACACTGTAGTTCATTCATGGCTGGTTAGGACAACTACATAAGAGTGTTAAAACCCACCAACACAAGCACTATAGTTACTTTATGGCTGGTTATGACACCTACATAAGAGTGTTAAAACCCATCAACGCCAACACTGTAGTTAATTTAACGCTGGTAATTACACCTACATGAGAGTGTTAAAACACACCAAACCTTTCACGGTAGTTAATTTATGGCTGGTTATGACACCTAAATAAGAGTGTAAAAACCAACCAACCCCAACACTCTAGTTAATTCATGACTGGTTATGACACCTAAATAAGAGTTTTATAACCCACCAACCCCAACACTGTAGTTCATTTGTGGCTGGTTATGACGCCTAAATAAGAGTGTTAAAACACAACCAAACCGTCCGCTGTAGTTCATTTATGGCTGGTTATGACACCTAAATAAGAGAGTTAATACCCACCAAACCTTCCACTGTAGTTCATTTATGGCTGGTTATGACACCTAAATAAGAGTGTTAAAACCCACCAACACCAACACTGTAGTTAATTTAAGGCTGGTAATGACACCTACATGAGAGTGTTAAAACCCACCAAACCTTTCACGGTAGTTAATTTATGGCTGGTTATGACACCTAAATAAGAGTGTTGAAACCAACCAACCAAAACACTGTAGTTCATTTATGGCTGGTTAGGACACCTAAATAAGAGTGTTAAAACCCACCAACACAAGCACTATGGTTACTTTATGGCTGGTTATGACACCAGCATAAGACTGTTAAAACCCATCAACGCCAACAATGTAGTTAATTTAAGGATGGTAATGACACCTACATAAGAGTGTTAAAACCCACCAACCCAACATCATTGTTCATTTATGGCTGGTTATGACACCTAAATAAGAGTGTTAAAACCCACCAACCCAACACCATAGTTAATTTATGGCTGGTTATGACACCTAAATAAGAGTGTAAAAACCCACCAAACCTTCCACTGTAGTTCATTTATGGCTGGTTATGACACCTAAATAAGAGTGTTGAAACCAACCAACCAAAACACTGTAGTTCATTTATGGCTGGTTATGACACCTAAATAAGAGTGTTGAAACCAACCAACCAAAACACTGTAGTTCATTCATGGCTGGTTAGGACACCTAAATAAGAGTGTTAAAACCCACCAACACAAGCACTATAGTTACTTTATGGCTTGTAAAGACACCTACATGAGAGTGTTAATACCCACCAAACCTTTCACGGTAGTTAATTTAAGGCTGGTAATGACACCTACATGAGAGTGTTAATACCCACCAAACCTTTCACGTTAGTTAATTTATGGCTGGTTAGGACACCTACATAAGAGTGTTAAAACCAACTAACCCCAACACTGTAGTTAATTTATGGCTGGTTATGACACCTAAAGAAGAGTGTTAAAACCGACCAAACCCAACACCATAGTTCATTTATGGCTGGTTATGACACCTACATAAGAGTGTTAAAACCAACCGAACCCAAAACTGTAGTTAATTTATGGCTGGTTCTGACACCTACATAAGAGTGTTAAAACCCACCAACCCAACACCATAGTTCATTTATGGCTGGTTATGACACCTAAATAATAGTGTAAAAACCCACCAAACCTTCCACTGTAGTTCATTTATGGCTGGTTATGACACCTAAATAAGAGTGTTGAAACCAACCAACCCCAACACTGTAGTTCATTCATGGCTGGTTAGGACAACTACATAAGAGTGTTAAAACCCACCAACACAAGCACTATAGTTACTTTATGGCTGGTTATGACACCTACATAAGAGTGTTAAAACCCATCAACGCCAACACTGTAGTTAATTTAACGCTGGTAATTACACCTACATGAGAGTGTTAAAACACACCAAACCTTTCACGGTAGTTAATTTATGGCTGGTTATGACACCTAAATAAGAGTGTAAAAACCAACCAACCCCAACACTCTAGTTAATTCATGACTGGTTATGACACCTAAATAAGAGTTTTATAACCCACCAACCCCAACACTGTAGTTCATTTGTGGCTGGTTATAACGCCTAAATAAGAGTGTTAAAACACAACCAAACCGTCCGCTGTAGTTCATTTATGGCTGGTTATGACACCTAAATAAGAGAGTTAATACCCACCAAACCTTCCACTGTAGTTCATTTATGGCTGGTTATGACACCTAAATAAGAGTGTTAAAACCCACCAACACCAACACTGTAGTTAATTTAAGGCTGGTAATGACACCTACATGAGAGTGTTAAAACCCACCAAACCTTTCACGGTAGTTAATTTATGGCTGGTTATGACACCTAAATAAGAGTGTTGAAACCAACCAACCAAAACACTGTAGTTCATTTATGGCTGGTTAGGACACCTAAATAAGAGTGTTAAAACCCACCAACACAAGCACTATGGTTACTTTATGGCTGGTTATGACACCAGCATAAGACTGTTAAAACCCATCAACGCCAACAATGTAGTTAATTTAAGGATGGTAATGACACCTACATAAGAGTGTTAAAACCCACCAACCCAACATCATTGTTCATTTATGGCTGGTTATGACACCTAAATAAGAGTGTTAAAACCCACCAAACCTTTCACGGTAGTTAATTTATGGCTGGTTAGGACACCTACATAAGAGTGTTAAAACCAACCAACCCCAACACTGTAGTTAATTTATGGCTGGTTATGACACCTAAATAAGAGTGTTAAAACCCAACCAAACCTTCCACTGTAGATCATTTATGTCTGGTTATGACACCTAAATAAGAGTGTTGAAACCAACCAACCCCAACACTGTAGTTCATTTATGGCTGGTTAGGACAACTACATAAGAGTGTTAAAACCCATCAACGCCAACACTGTAGTTAATTTAACGCTGGTAATTACACCTACATGAGAGTGTTAAAACACACCAAACCTTTCACGGTGGTTAATTTATGGCTGGTTATGACACCTAAATAAGAGTGTAAAAACCAACCAACCCCAACACTCTAGTTAATTTATGACTGGTTATGACACCTAAATAAGAGTTTTATAACCCACCAACCCCAACACTGTAGTTCATTTGTGGCTGGTTATGACGCCTAAATAAGAGTGTTAAAACCCAACCAAACCGTCCGCTGTAGTTCATTTATGGCTGGTTATGACACCTAAATAAGAGAGTTAATACCCACCAAACCTTCCACTGTAGTTCATTTATGGCTGGTTATGACACCTAAATAAGAGTGTTAAAACCCACCAACACCAACACTGTAGTTAATTTAAGGCTGGTAATGACACCTACATGAGAGTGTTAAAACCCACCAAACCTTTCACGGTAGTTAATTTATGGCTGGTTATGACACCTAAATAAGAGTGTTGGAACCCAACAACCCCAACACTGTAGTTAATTTATGGCTGGTTATGACACCTACATGAGAGTGTTAAAACCCACCAAACCTTCCACTGTAGTAAATTTACGGCTAGTTATGACACCTAAATAATAGTGTTATAACCCAACAACCCCAACAATGTAGTTCATTTAGGGCTGGTTATGACACCTAAAGAAGGGTGTTTAAACCCACCCACCCCAAAACTCTAGTTACTTTATGGCTTGTTATGACACCTAAATAAGAGTGTTAAAACCAACCAACCCCAACACTCTAGTTAATTTATGACTGGTTATGACACCTAAATAAGAGTTTTATAACCCACCAACCCCAACACTGTAGTTCATTTGTGGCTGGTTATGACACCTAAATAAAAGTGTTTAAACCCAACATCCCCAACACTGTAGTTAATTTATGGCTTGTTATGACACCTAAATAAGAGTGTTAAAACCCCACCAAACCGTCCACTGTAGTTCATTTATGGCTGGTTATGACACCTAAACAAGAGTGTTAAAACCCAGCAAACCTTCCACTGTAGTTAATTTATGGCTGGTTATGACACCTACATGAGTGTTAAAACCCACCAAACCTTCCACTGTAGTAAATTTACGGCTGGTTATGACACCTACATAAGAGTGTTAGAACCCAACAACCCCAACACTGTAGTTCATTTAGGGATTTTTATGACACCTAAAGAAGAGTGTTAAAACCCACCAACCCCAAAACTGTAGTTCATTTATGGCTGGTTATGACACCTACATAAGAGTGTTAAAACCCACCTACCCCAACACCGTAGTTAATTTATGGCTGGTTATGACACCTAAATAAGAGTGTTATAACCCAACAACCCCAACACTGTAGTTCATTTAGGGCTGGTTATGACACCTAAAGAAGAGTGTTAAAACCCACCAAACCCAAAACTGTAGTTCATTTATGGCTGGTTATGACAACTACATAAGAGTGTTAAAACCCACCAACCCAACACCATAGTTCATTTATGGCTGGTTATGACACCTAAATAAGTGTGTAAAAACCCACCAAACCTTCCACTGTAGTTCATTTATGGCTGGTTATGACACCTAAATAAGAGTGTTGAAACCAACCAACCAAAACACTGTAGTTCATTTATGGCTGGTTAGGACACCTAAATAAGAGTGTTAAAACCCACCAACACAAACACTATGGTTACTTTATGGCTGGTTATGACACCTGCATAAGACTGTTAAAACCCATCAACGCCAACAATGTAGTTAATTTAAGGATGGTAATGACACCTACATGAGAGTGTTAAAACCCACCAAACCTTTCACAGTAGTTAATTTATGGCTGGTTATGACACCTAAATAAGAGTGTTATAACCCACCAAAACCAACATTGTAGTTAATTTGTGGCTGGTTATGACACCTACATAATAGTGTTAAAACCCACCAACCGAAAAACTGTAGTTAATTTATGGCTGGTTATGACACCTACATGAGTGTTAAAACCCACCAAACCTTCCACTGTAGTTCATTTATGGCTGGTTATGACACCTAAATAAGAATGTTAAAACCCACCAAACCTTCTCCTGTAGTTCATTTATGGCTGGTTATGACACCTAAATAAGAGTGTTGAAACCAAGCAACACCAACACTGTAGTTCATTTATGGCTGGTTAGGATACCTACATAAGAGTGTTAAACCCAACGAACCCCACAACTGTAGTTCATTTATGGCTGGTTAGGACACCTAAATAAGAGTGTTAAAACCCACCAACACAAGCACTATAGTTACTTTATGGCTTGTAAAGACACCTACATGAGAGTGTTAATACCCACCAAACCTTTCACGGTAGTTAATTTATGGCTGGTTATGACACCTACATAACAATGTTAAAACCAACCAACACCAACACCGTAGTTAATTTATGGCTGGTTATGACACCTAAATAAGAGTGTTATAACCCAACAACCCCAACACTGTAGTTCATTTAGGGCTGGTTATGACACCTAAAGAAGAGTGTTAAAACCCACCAAACCCAAAACTGTAGTTAATTTATGGCTGGTTCTGACACCTAAATAAGAGTGTTAAAACCCACCAACCCAACACCATAGTTCATTTATGGCTGGTTATGACACCTAAATAAGAGTGTAAAAACCCACCAAACCTTCCACTGTAGTTCATTTATGGCTGGTTATGACACCTAAATAAGAGTGTTGAAACCAACCAACCAAAACACTGTAGTTCATTTATGGCTGGTTATGACACCTAAATAAGAGTGTTGAAACCAACCAACCAAAACACTGTAGTTCATTTATGGCTGGTTAGGACACCTAAATAAGAGTGTTAAAACCCACCAACACAAGCACTATAGTTACTTTATGGCTTGTAAAGACACCTACATGAGAGTGTTAATACCCACCAAACCTTTCACGTTAGTTAATTTATGGCTGGTTAGGACACCTACATAAGAGTGTTAAAACCAACTAACCCCAACACTGTAGTTAATTTATGGCTGGTTATGACACCTAAAGAAGAGTGTTAAAACCGACCAAACCCAACACCATAGTTCATTTATGGCTGGTTATGACACCTACATAAGAGTGTTAAAACCAACCAAACCCAAAACTGTAGTTAATTTATGGCTGGTTCTGACACCTACATAAGAGTGTTAAAACCCACCAAACCTTCCACTGTAGTAAATTTACGGCTGGTTATGACACCTACATAAGAGTGTTAGAACCCAACAACCCCAACACTGTAGTTCATTTAGGGATTTTTATGACACCTAAAGAAGAGTGTTAAAACCCACCAACCCCAAAACTGTAGTTCATTTATGGCTGGTTATGACACCTACATAAGAGTGTTAAAACCCACCTACCCCAACACCGTAGTTAATTTATGGCTGGTTATGACACCTAAATAAGAGTGTTATAACCCAACAACCCCAACACTGTAGTTCATTTAGGGCTGGTTATGACACCTAAAGAAGAGTGTTAAAACCCACCAAACCCAAAACTGTAGTTCATTTATGGCTGGTTATGACAACTACATAAGAGTGTTAAAACCCACCAACCCAACACCATAGTTCATTTATGGCTGGTTATGACACCTAAATAAGAGTGTTAAAACCCACCAACACAAACACTATGGTTACTTTATGGCTGGTTATGACACCTGCATAAGACTGTTAAAACCCATCAACGCCAACAATGTAGTTAATTTAAGGATGGTAATGACACCTACATGAGAGTGTTAAAACCCACCAAACCTTTCACAGTAGTTAATTTATGGCTGGTTATGACACCTAAATAAGAGTGTTATAACCCACCAAAACCAACATTGTAGTTAATTTGTGGCTGGTTATGACACCTACATAATAGTGTTAAAACCCACCAACCCAAAAACTGTAGTTAATTTATGGCTGGTTATGACACCTACATGAGTGTTAAAACCCACCAAACCTTCCACTGTAGTTCATTTATGGCTGGTTATGACACCTAAATAAGAATGTTAAAACCCACCAAACCTTCTCCTGTAGTTCATTTATGGCTGGTTATGACACCTAAATAAGAGTGTTGAAACCAAGCAACACCAACACTGTAGTTCATTTATGGCTGGTTAGGATACCTACATAAGAGTGTTAAACCCAACGAACCCCACAACTGTAGTTCATTTATGGCTGGTTAGGACACCTAAATAAGAGTGTTAAAACCCACCAACACAAGCACTATAGTTACTTTATGGCTTGTAAAGACACCTACATGAGAGTGTTAATACCCACCAAACCTTTCACGGTAGTTAATTTATGGCTGGTTATGACACCTACATAACAATGTTAAAACCAACCAACACCAACACCGTAGTTAATTTATGGCTGGTTATGACACCTAAATAAGAGTGTTATAACCCAACAACCCCAACACTGTAGTTCATTTAGGGCTGGTTATGACACCTAAAGAAGAGTGTTAAAACCCACCAAACCCAAAACTGTAGTTAATTTATGGCTGGTTCTGACACCTACATAAGAGTGTTAAAACCCACCAACCCAACATCATTGTTCATTTATGGCTGGTTATGACACCTAAATAAGAGTGTTAAAACCCACCAACCCAACACCATAGTTCATTTATGGCTGGTTATGACACCTAAATAAGAGTGTAAAAACCCACCAAACCTTCCACTGTAGTTCATTTATGGCTGGTTATGACACCTAAATAAGAGTGTTGAAACCAACCAACCAAAACACTGGAGTTCATTTATGGCTGGTTATGACACCTAAATAAGAGTGTTGAAACCAACCAACCAAAACACTGTAGTTCATTTATGGCTGGTTAGGACACCTAAATAAGAGTGTTAAAACCCACCAACACAAGCACTATAGTTACTTTATGGCTTGTAAAGACACCTACATGAGAGTGTTAATACCCACCAAACCTTTCACGGTAGTTAATTTAAGGCTGGTAATGACACCTACATGAGAGTGTTAATACCCACCAAACCTTTCACGTTAGTTAATTTATGGCTGGTTAGGACACCTACATAAGAGTGTTAAAACCAACTAACCCCAACACTGTTGTTAATTCATGGCTGGTTATGACACCTAAAGAAGAGTGTTAAAACCGACCAAACCCAACACCATAGTTCATTTATGGCTGGTTATGACACCTACATAAGAGTGTTAAAACCAACCAAACCCAAAACTGTAGTTAATTTATGGCTGGTTCTGACACCTACATAAGAGTGTTAAAACCCACCAACCCAACATCATTGTTAATTTATGGCTGGTTATGACACCTAAATAAGAGTGTTAAAACCCACCAACCCAACACCATAGTTCATTTATGGCTGGTTATGACACCTAAATAAGAGTGTAAAAACCCACCAAACCTTCCACTGTAGTTCATTTATGGCTGGTTATGACACCTAAATAAGAGTGTTGAAACCAACCAACCCCAACACTGTAGTTCATTTATGGCTGGTTAGGACAACTACATAAGAGTGTTAAAACCCACCAACACAAGCACTATAGTTACTTTATGGCTGGTTATGACACCTACATAAGAGTGTTAAAACCCATCAACGCCAACACTGTAGTTAATTTAACGCTGGTAATTACACCTACATGAGAGTGTTAAAACACACCAAACCTTTCACGGTAGTTAATTTATGGCTGGTTATGACACCTAAATAAGAGTGTTGAAACCAACCAACCAAAACACTGTAGTTCATTTATGGCTGGTTAGGACACCTAAATAAGAGTGTTAAAACCCACCAACACAAGCACTATGGTTACTTTATGGCTGGTTATGACACCAGCATAAGACTGTTAAAACCCATCAACGCCAACAATGTAGTTAATTTAAGGATGGTAATGACACCTACATGAGAGTGTTAAAACCCACCAAACCTTTCACGGTAGTTAATTTATGGCTGGTTTTGACACCTAAATAAGAGTGTTAAAACCAACCAACCCCAACACTCTAGTTCATTTATGACTGGTTATGACACCTAAATAAGAGTTTTATAACCCACCAACCCCAACACTGTAGTTCATTTGTGGCTGGTTATGACACCTAAATAAGAGTGTTTAAACCCAACATCCCCAACACTGTAGTTCATTTATGGCTTGTTATGACACCTAAATAAGAGTGTTAAAACCCCACCAAACCGTCCACTGTAGTTCATTTATGGCTGGTTATGACACCTAAACAAGAGTGTTAAAACCCAGCAAACCTTCCACTGTAGTTAATTTATGGCTGGTTATGACACCTACATAAGTGTTAAAACCCACCAAACCTTCCACTGTAGTAAATTTACGGCTGGTTATGACACCTACATAAGAGTGTTAGAACCCAACAACCCCAACACTGTAGTTCATTTAGGGTTTTTTATGACACCTAAAGAAGAGTGTTAAAACCCACCAACCCCAAAACTGTAGTTCATTTATGGCTGGTTATGACACCTACATAAGAGTGTTAAATCCCACCTACCCCAACACCGTAGTTAATTTATGGCTGGTTATGACACCTAAATAAGAGTGTTATAACCCAACAACCCCAACACTGTAGTTCATTTAGGGCTGGTTATGACACCTAAAGAAGAGTGTTAAAACCCACCAAACCCAAAACTGTAGTTAATTTATGGCTGGTTCTGACACCTACATAAGAGTGTTAAAACCCACCAACCCAACATCATTGTTCATTTATGGCTGGTTATGACACCTAAATAAGAGTGTTAAAACCCACCAACCCAACACCATAGTTCATTTATGGCTGGTTATGACACCTAAATAAGAGTGTAAAAACCCACCAAACCTTCCACTGTAGTTCATTTATGGCTGGTTATGACACCTAAATAAGAGTGTTGAAACCAACCAACCAAAACACTGTAGTTCATTTATGGCTGGTTATGACACCTAAATAAGAGTGTTGAAACCAACCAACCAAAACACTGTAGTTCATTTATGGCTGGTTAGGACACCTAAATAAGAGTGTTAAAACCCACCAACACAAGCACTATAGTTACTTTATGGCTTGTAAAGACACCTACATGAGAGTGTTAATACCCACCAAACCTTTCACGTTAGTTAATTTATGGCTGGTTAGGACACCTACATAAGAGTGTTAAAACCAACTAACCCCAACACTGTAGTTAATTTATGGCTGGTTATGACACCTAAAGAAGAGTGTTAAAACCGACCAAACCCAACACCATAGTTCATTTATGGCTGGTTATGACACCTACATAAGAGTGTTAAAACCAACCAAACCCAAAACTGTAGTTAATTTATGGCTGGTTCTGACACCTACATAAGAGTGTTAAAACCCACCAACCCAACATCATTGTTAATTTATGGCTGGTTATGACACCTAAATAAGAGTGTTAAAACCCACCAACCCAACACCATAGTTCATTTATGGCTGGTTATGACACCTAAATAAGAGTGTAAAAACCCACCAAACCTTCCACTGTAGTTCATTTATGGCTGGTTATGACACCTAAATAAGAGTGTTGAAACCAACCAACCCCAACACTGTAGTTCATTTATGGCTGGTTAGGACAACTACATAAGAGTGTTAAAACCCACCAACACAAGCACTATAGTTACTTTATGGCTGGTTATGACACCTACATAAGAGTGTTAAAACCCATCAACGCCAACACTGTAGTTAATTTAACGCTGGTAATTACACCTACATGAGAGTGTTAAAACACACCAAACCTTTCACGGTAGTTAATTTATGGCTGGTTATGACACCTAAATAAGAGTGTTGAAACCAACCAACCAAAACACTGTAGTTAATTTATGGCTGGTTAGGACACCTAAATAAGAGTGTTAAAACCCACCAACACAAGCACTATGGTTACTTTATGGCTGGTTATGACACCAGCATAAGACTGTTAAAACCCATCAACGCCAACAATGTAGTTAATTTAAGGATGGTAATGACACCTACATGAGAGTGTTAAAACCCACCAAACCTTTCACGGTAGTTAATTTATGGCTGGTTTTGACACCTAAATAAGAGTGTTAAAACCAACCAACCCCAACACTCTAGTTCATTTATGACTGGTTATGACACCTAAATAAGAGTTTTATAACCCACCAACCCCAACACTGTAGTTCATTTGTGGCTGGTTATGACACCTAAATAAGAGTGTTTAAACCCAACATCCCCAACACTGTAGTTCATTTATGGCTTGTTATGACACCTAAATAAGAGTGTTAAAACCCCACCAAACCGTCCACTGTAGTTCATTTATGGCTGGTTATGACACCTAAACAAGAGTGTTAAAACCCAGCAAACCTTCCACTGTAGTTAATTTATGGCTGGTTATGACACCTACATAAGTGTTAAAACCCACCAAACCTTCCACTGTAGTAAATTTACGGCTGGTTATGACACCTACATAAGAGTGTTAGAACCCAACAACCCCAACACTGTAGTTCATTTAGGGTTTTTTATGACACCTAAAGAAGAGTGTTAAAACCCACCAACCCCAAAACTGTAGTTCATTTATGGCTGGTTATGACACCTACATAAGAGTGTTTAATCCCACCTACCCCAACACCGTAGTTAATTTATGGCTGGTTATGACACCTAAATAAGAGTGTTATAACCCAACAACCCCAACACTGTAGTTCATTTAGGGCTGGTTATGACACCTAAAGAAGAGTGTTAAAACCCACCAAACCCAAAACTGTAGTTCATTTATGGCTGGTTATGACACCTACATAAGAGTGTTAAAACCCACCAACCCAACACCATAGTTCATTTATGGCTGGTTATGACACCTAAATAAGTGTGTAAAAACCCACCAAACCTTCCACTGTAGTTCATTTTTGGCTGGTTATGACACCTAAATAAGAGTGTTGAAACCAACCAACCAAAACACTGTAGTTAATTTATGGCTGGTTATGACACCTACATGAGTGTTAAAACCCACCAAACCTTCCACTGTAGTTCATTTATGGCTGGTTATGACACCTAAATAAGAATGTTAAAACCCACCAAACCTTCTCCTGTAGTTCATTTATGGCTGGTTATGACACCTAAATAAGAGTGTTGAAACCAAGCAACACCAACACTGTAGTTCATTTATGGCTGGTTAGGATACCTACATAAGAGTGTTAAACCCAACGAACCCCAAAACTGTAGTTCATTTATGGCTGGTTAGGACACCTAAATAAGAGTGTTAAAACCCACCAACACAAGCACTATGGTTACTTTATGGCTGGTTATGACACCTGCATAAGACTGTTAAAACCCATCAACGCCAACAATGTAGTTAATTTAAGGATGGTAATGACACCTAAATGAGAGTGTTAAAACCCACCAAACCTTTCACGGTAGTTAATTTATGGCTGGTTATAACACCTAAATAAGAGTGTTATAACCCACCAAAACCAACATTGTAGTTAATTTGTGGCTGGTTATGACACCTACATAATAGTGTTAAAACCCACCAACCCCAAAACTGTAGTTAATTTATGGCTGGTTATGACACCTACATGAGTGTTAAAACCCACCAAACCTTCCACTGTAGTTCATTTATGGCTTGTTATGACACCTAAATAAGAATGTTAAAACCCACCAAACCTTCTCCTGTAGTTCATTTATGGCTGGTTATGACACCTAAATAAGAGTGTTGAAACCAAGCAACACCAACACTGTAGTTAATTTATGGCTGGTTAGGATACCTACATAAGAGTGTTAAACCCAACGAACCCCAAAACTGTAGTTCATTTATGGCTGGTTAGGACACCTAAATAAGAGTGTTAAAACCCACCAACACAAGCACTATAGTTACTTTATGGCTTGTAAAGACACCTACATGAGAGTGTTAATACCCACCAAACCTTTCACGGTAGTTAATTTATGGCTGGTTATGACACCTACATAACAATGTTAAAACCAACCAACACCAACACCGTAGTTAATTTATGGCTGGTTATGACACCTAAATAAGAGTGTTATAACCCAACAACCCCAACACTGTAGTTCATTTAGGGCTGGTTATGACACCTAAAGAAGAGTGTTAAAACCCACCAAACCCAAAACTGTAGTTAATTTATGGCTGGTTCTGACACCTACATAAGAGTGTTAAAACCCACCAACCCAACATCATTGTTCATTTATGGCTGGTTATGACACCTAAATAAGAGTGTTAAAACCCACCAACCCAACACCATAGTTCATTTATGGCTGGTTATGACACCTAAATAAGAGTGTTGAAACCAACCAACCAAAACACTGTAGTTCATTTATGGCTGGTTATGACACCTAAATAAGAGTGTTGAAACCAACCAACCAAAACACTGTAGTTCATTTATGGCTGGTTAGGACACCTAAATAAGAGTGTTAAAACCCACCAACACAAGCACTATGGTTACTTTATGGCTGGTTATGACACCTGCATAAGACTGTTAAAACCAATCAACGCCAACAATGTAGTTAATTTAAGGCTGGTAATGACACCTACATGAGAGTGTTAATACCCACCAAACCTTTCACGTTAGTTCATTTATGGCTGGTTAGGACACCTACATAAGAGTGTTAAAACCAACCAACCCCAGCACTGTAGTTAATTTATGGCTGGTTATGACACCTAAAGAAGAGTGTTAAAACCGACCAAACCCAACACCATAGTTCATTTAAGGCTGGTTATGACACCTAAATAAGAGTGTTAAAACCCAACCAAACCTTCCACTGTAGATCATTTATGTCTGGTTATGACACCTAAATAAGAGTGTTGAAACCAACCAACCCCAACACTGTAGTTCATTTATGGCTGGTTAGGACAACTACATAAGAGTGTTAAAACCCACCAACACAAGCACTATAGTTACTTTATGGCTGGTTATGACACCTACATAAGAGTGTTAAAACCCATCAACGCCAACACTGTAGTTAATTTAACGGTGGTAATTACACCTACATGAGAGTGTTAAAACACACCAAACCTTTCACGGTAGTTATTTTATGGCTGGTTATGACACCTAAATAAGAGTGTAAAAACCAACCAACCCCAACACTCTAGTTAATTTATGACTGGTTATGACACCTAAATAAGAGTTTTATAACCCACCAACCCCAACACTGTAGTTCATTTGTGGCTGGTTATGACGCCTAAATAAGAGTGTTAAAACCCAACCAAACCGTCCGCTGTAGTTCATTTATGGCTGGTTATGACACCTAAATAAGAGTGTTAAAACCCACCAACACCAACACTGTAGTTAATTTAAGGCTGGTAATGACACCTACATGAGAGTGTTAAAACCCACCAAACCTTTCACGGTAGTTAATTTATGGCTGGTTTTGACACCTAAATAAGAGTGTTTAAACCCAACATCCCCAACACTCTAGTTAATTTATGACTGGTTATGACACCTAAATAAGAGTTTTATAACCCACCAACCCCAACACTGTAGTTCATTTGTGGCTGGTTATGACACCTAAATAAGAGTGTTTAAACCCAACATCCCCAACACTGTAGTTCATTTATGGCTTGTTATGACACCTAAATAAGAGTGTTAAAACCCCACCAAACCGTCCACTGTAGTTCATTTATGGCTGGTTATGACACCTAAACAAGAGTGTTAAAACCCAGCAAACCTTCCACTGTAGTTAATTTATGGCTGGTTATGACACCTACATGAGTGTTAAAACCCACCAAACCTTCCACTGTAGTTCATTTATGGCTGGTTATGACACCTAAATAAGTGTGTAAAAACCCACCAAACCTTCCACTGTAGTTCATTTTTGGCTGGTTATGACACCTAAATAAGAGTGTTGAAACCAACCAACCAAAACACTGTAGTTCATTTATGGCTGGTTAGGACACCTAAATAAGAGTGTTAAAACCCACCAACACAAGCACTATGGTTACTTTATGGCTGGTTATGACACCTGCATAAGACTATTAAAACCGATCAACGCCAACAATGTAGTTAATTTAAGGCTGGTAATGACACCTACATGAGAGTGTTAATACCCACCAAACCTTTCACGTTAGTTAATTTATGGCTGGTTAGGACACCTACATAAGAGTGTTAAAACCCAACCAAACCTTGCACCATAGTTCATTTATGGCTGGTTATGACACCTAAATAAGAGTGTTAAAACCCAACCAAACCTTGCACTGTAGATCATTTATGTCTGGTTATGACACCTAAATAAGAGTGTTGAAACCAACCAACCCCAACACTGTAGTTCATTTATGGCTGTTTAGGACAACTACATAAGAGTGTTAAAACCCACCAACACAAGCACTATAGTTACTTTATGGCTGGTTATGACATATACATAAGAGTGTTAAAACCCATCAACGCCAACACTGTAGTTAATTTAAGGCTGGTTATGACACCTAAATAAGAGTTTTATAACCCACCAACCCCAACACTGTAGTTCATTTGTGGCTGGTTATGACGCCTAAATAAGAGTGTTAAAACCCAACCAAACCGTCCGCTGTAGTTCATTTATGGCTGGTTATGACACCTAAATAAGAGAGTTAATACCCACCAAACCTTCCACTGTAGTTCATTTATGGCTGGTTATGACACCTAAATAAGAGTGTTAAAACCCACCAACACCAACACTGTAGTTAATTTAAGGCTGGTAATGACACCTACATGAGTGTTAAAACCCACCAAACCTTTCACGGTAGTTAATTTATGGCTGGTTATGACACCTAAATAAGCGTGTTGGAACCCAACAACCCCAACACTGTAGTTAATTTATGGCTGGTTATGACACCTACACGAGAGTGTTAAAACCCACCAAACCTTCCACTGTAGTAAATTTACGGCTGGTTATGACACCTAAATAATAGTGTTATAACCCAACAACCCCAACACTGTAGTTCATTTAGGGCTGGTTATGACACCTAAAGAAGAGTGTTTAAACCCACCAACCCCAAAACTCTAGTTACTTTATGGCTTGTTATGACACCTAAATAAGAGTGTTAAAACCAACCAACCCCAACACTCTAGTTAATTTATGAATGGTTATGACACCTAAATAAGAGTTTTATAACCCACCAACCCCAACACTGTAGTTCATTTGTGGCTGGTTATGACACCTAAATAAGAGTGTTTAAACCCAACATCCCCAACACTGTAGGTAATTTATGGCTTGTTATGACACCTAAATAAGAGTGTTAAAACCCCACCAAACCGTCCACTGTAGTTCATTTATGGCTGGTTATTACACCTAAATAAGAGTTTTATAACCCACCAACACCAACACTGTAGTTCATTTGTGGCTGGTTATGAAACCTAAATAAGAGTTTTATAACCCACCAACACCAACACTGTAGTTCATTTGTGGCTGGTTATGACACCTAAATAAGAGTGTTAAAACCCAACAACCCCAACACTGTAGTTAATTTATGGCTGGTTATGACACCTAAATAAGAGTTTTAAAACCCACCAACCCCAACACTGTAGTTCATTTATGGCTGGTTATTACACCTAAATAAGCGTGTTAAAACCCCACCAAACCGTCCACTGCAGTTCATTTATGGCTGGTTATGACACCTAAATAAGAGAGTTAATACCCACCAAACCTTCCACTGTAGTTCATTTATGGCTGGTTATGACACCTAAATAAGAGTGTTAAAACCCACCAACACCAACACTGTAGTTAATTTAAGGCTGGTAATGACACCTACATGAGTGTTAAAACCCACCAAACCTTTCACGGTAGTTAATTTATGGCTGGTTATGACACCTAAATAAGCGTGTTGGAACCCAACAACCCCAACACTGTAGTTAATTTATGGCTGGTTATGACACCTACATGAGAGTGTTAAAACCCACCAAACCTTCCACTGTAGTAAATTTACGGCTGGTTATGACACCTAAATAATAGTGTTATAACCCAACAACCCCAACACTGTAGTTCATTTAGGGCTGGTTATGACACCTAAAGAAGAGTGTTTAAACCCACCAACCCCAAAACTCTAGTTACTTTATGGCTTGTTATGACACCTAAATAAGAGTGTTAAAACCAACCAACCCCAACACTCTAGTTAATTTATGAATGGTTATGACACCTAAATAAGAGTTTTATAACCCACCAACCCCAACACTGTAGTTCATTTGTGGCTGGTTATGACACCTAAATAAGAGTGTTTAAACCCAACATCCCCAACACTGTAGGTAATTTATGGCTTGTTATGACACCTAAATAAGAGTGTTAAAACCCCACCAAACCGTCCACTGTAGTTCATTTATGGCTGGTTATTACACCTAAATAAGAGTTTTATAACCCACCAACACCAACACTGTAGTTCATTTGTGGCTGGTTATGAAACCTAAATAAGAGTTTTATAACCCACCAACACCAACACTGTAGTTCATTTGTGGCTGGTTATGACACCTAAATAAGAGTGTTAAAACCCAACAACCCCAACACTGTAGTTAATTTATGGCTGGTTATGACACCTAAATAAGAGTTTTAAAACCCACCAACCCCAACACTGTAGTTCATTTATGGCTGGTTATGACACCTAAACAAGAGTGTTAAAACCCAGCAAACCTTCCACTGTAGTTAATTTATGGCTGGTTATGACACCTACATAAGTGTTAAAACCCACCAAACCTTCCACTGTAGTAAATTTACGGCTGGTTATGACACCTACATAAGAGTGTTAGAACCCAACAACCCCAACACTGTAGTTCATTTAGGGTTTTTTATGACACCTAAAGAAGAGTGTTAAAACCCACCAACCCCAAAACTGTAGTTCATTTATGGCTGGTTATGACACCTACATAAGAGTGTTAAATCCCACCTACCCCAACACCGTAGTTAATTTATGGCTGGTTATGACACCTAAATAAGAGTGTTATAACCCAACAACCCCAACACTGTAGTTCATTTAGGGCTGGTTATGACACCTAAAGAAGAGTGTTAAAACCCACCAAACCCAAAACTGTAGTTCATTTATGGCTGGTTATGACACCTACATAAGAGTGTTAAAACCCACCAACCCAACACCATAGTTCATTTATGGCTGGTTATGACACCTAAATAAGTGTGTAAAAACCCACCAAACCTTCCACTGTAGTTCATTTTTGGCTGGTTATGACACCTAAATAAGAGTGTTGAAACCAACCAACCAAAACACTGTAGTTAATTTATGGCTGGTTATGACACCTACATGAGTGTTAAAACCCACCAAACCTTCCACTGTAGTTCATTTATGGCTGGTTATGACACCTAAATAAGAATGTTAAAACCCACCAAACCTTCTCCTGTAGTTCATTTATGGCTGGTTATGACACCTAAATAAGAGTGTTGAAACCAAGCAACACCAACACTGTAGTTCATTTATGGCTGGTTAGGATACCTACATAAGAGTGTTAAACCCAACGAACCCCAAAACTGTAGTTCATTTATGGCTGGTTAGGACACCTAAATAAGAGTGTTAAAACCCACCAACACAAGCACTATGGTTACTTTATGGCTGGTTATGACACCTGCATAAGACTGTTAAAACCCATCAACGCCAACAATGTAGTTAATTTAAGGATGGTAATGACACCTAAATGAGAGTGTTAAAACCCACCAAACCTTTCACGGTAGTTAATTTATGGCTGGTTATAACACCTAAATAAGAGTGTTATAACCCACCAAAACCAACATTGTAGTTAATTTGTGGCTGGTTATGACACCTACATAATAGTGTTAAAACCCACCAACCCCAAAACTGTAGTTAATTTATGGCTGGTTATGACACCTACATGAGTGTTAAAACCCACCAAACCTTCCACTGTAGTTCATTTATGGCTGGTTATGACACCTAAATAAGAATGTTAAAACCCACCAAACCTTCTCCTGTAGTTCATTTATGGCTGGTTATGACACCTAAATAAGAGTGTTGAAACCAAGCAACACCAACACTGTAGTTAATTTATGGCTGGTTAGGATACCTACATAAGAGTTTTAAACCCAACGAACCCCAAAACTGTAGTTCATTTATGGCTGGTTAGGACACCTAAATAAGAGTGTTAAAACCCACCAACACAAGCACTATAGTTACTTTATGGCTTGTAAAGACACCTACATGAGAGTGTTAATACCCACCAAACCTTTCACGGTAGTTAATTTATGGCTGGTTATGACACCTACATAACAATGTTAAAACCAACCAACACCAACACCGTAGTTAATTTATGGCTGGTTATGACACCTAAATAAGAGTGTTATAACCCAACAACCCCAACACTGTAGTTCATTTAGGGCTGGTTATGACACCTAAAGAAGAGTGTTAAAACCCACCAAACCCAAAACTGTAGTTAATTTATGGCTGGTTCTGACACCTACATAAGAGTGTTAAAACCCACCAACCCAACATCATTGTTCATTTATGGCTGGTTATGACACCTAAATAAGAGTGTTAAAACCCACCAACCCAACACCATAGTTCATTTATGGCTGGTTATGACACCTAAATAAGAGTGTTGAAACCAACCAACCAAAACACTGTAGTTCATTTATGGCTGGTTATGACACCTAAATAAGAGTGTTGAAACCAACCAACCAAAACACTGTAGTTCATTTATGGCTGGTTAGGACACCTAAATAAGAGTGTTAAAACCCACCAACACAAGCACTATGGTTACTTTATGGCTGGTTATGACACCTGCATAAGACTGTTAAAACCAATCAACGCCAACAATGTAGTTAATTTAAGGCTGGTAATGACACCTACATGAGAGTGTTAATACCCACCAAACCTTTCACGTTAGTTCATTTATGGCTGGTTAGGACACCTACATAAGAGTGTTAAAACCAACCAACCCCAACACTGTAGTTAATTTATGGCTGGTTATGACACCTAAAGAAGAGTGTTAAAACCGACCAAACCCAACACCATAGTTCATTTAAGGCTGGTTATGACACCTAAATAAGAGTGTTAAAACCCAACCAAACCTTCCACTGTAGATCATTTATGTCTGGTTATGACACCTAAATAAGAGTGTTGAAACCAACCAACCCCAACACTGTAGTTCATTTATGGCTGGTTAGGACAACTACATAAGAGTGTTAAAACCCACCAACACAAGCACTATAGTTACTTTATGGCTGGTTATGACACCTACATAAGAGTGTTAAAACCCATCAACGCCAACACTGTAGTTAATTTAACGGTGGTAATTACACCTACATGAGAGTGTTAAAACACACCAAACCTTTCACGGTAGTTATTTTATGGCTGGTTATGACACCTAAATAAGAGTGTAAAAACCAACCAACCCCAACACTCTAGTTAATTTATGACTGGTTATGACACCTAAATAAGAGTTTTATAACCCACCAACCCCAACACTGTAGTTCATTTGTGGCTGGTTATGACGCCTAAATAAGAGTGTTAAAACCCAACCAAACCATCCGCTGTAGTTCATTTATGGCTGGTTATGACACCTAAATAAGAGTGTTAAAACCCACCAACACCAACACTGTAGTTAATTTAAGGCTGGTAATGACACCTACATGAGAGTGTTAAAACCCACCAAACCTTTCACGGTAGTTAATTTATGGCTGGTTATGACACCTAAATAAGAGTGTTGAAACCAACCAACCAAAACACTGTAGTTCATTTATGGCTGGTTAGGACACCTAAATAAGAGTGTTAAAACCCACCAACACAAGCACTATGGTTACTTTATGGCTGGTTATGACACCAGCATAAGACTGTTAAAACCCATCAACGCCAACAATGTAGTTAATTTAAGGATGGTAATGACACCTACATGAGAGTGTTAAAACCCACCAAACCTTTCACGGTAGTTAATTTATGGCTGGTTTTGACACCTAAATAAGAGTGTTTAAACCCAACATCCCCAACACTCTAGTTAATTTATGACTGGTTATGACACCTAAATAAGAGTTTTATAACCCACCAACCCCAACACTGTAGTTCATTTGTGGCTGGTTATGACACCTAAATAAGAGTGTTTAAACCCAACATCCCCAACACTGTAGTTCATTTATGGCTTGTTATGACACCTAAATAAGAGTGTTAAAACCCCACCAAACCGTCCACTGTAGTTCATTTATGGCTGGTTATGACACCTAAACAAGAGTGTTAAAACCCAGCAAACCTTCCACTGTAGTTAATTTATGGCTGGTTATGACACCTACATGAGTGTTAAAACCCACCAAACCTTCCACTGTAGTTCATTTATGGCTGGTTATGACACCTAAATAAGTGTGTAAAAACCCACCAAACCTTCCACTGTAGTTCATTTTTGGCTGGTTATGACACCTAAATAAGAGTGTTGAAACCAACCAACCAAAACACTGTAGTTCATTTATGGCTGGTTAGGACACCTAAATAAGAGTGTTAAAACCCACCAACACAAGCACTATGGTTACTTTATGGCTGGTTATGACACCTGCATAAGACTATTAAAACCGATCAACGCCAACAATGTAGTTAATTTAAGGCTGGTAATGACACCTACATGAGAGTGTTAATACCCACCAAACCTTTCACGTTAGTTAATTTATGGCTGGTTAGGACACCTACATAAGAGTGTTAAAACCCAACCAAACCTTGCACCATAGTTCATTTATGGCTGGTTATGACACCTAAATAAGAGTGTTAAAACCCAACCAAACCTTGCACTGTAGATCATTTATGTCTGGTTATGACACCTAAATAAGAGTGTTGAAACCAACCAACCCCAACACTGTAGTTCATTTATGGCTGTTTAGGACAACTACATAAGAGTGTTAAAACCCACCAACACAAGCACTATAGTTACTTTATGGCTGGTTATGACATATACATAAGAGTGTTAAAACCCATCAACGCCAACACTGTAGTTAATTTAAGGCTGGTTATGACACCTAAATAAGAGTTTTATAACCCACCAACCCCAACACTGTAGTTCATTTGTGGCTGGTTATGACGCCTAAATAAGAGTGTTAAAACCCAACCAAACCGTCCGCTGTAGTTCATTTATGGCTGGTTATGACACCTAAATAAGAGAGTTAATACCCACCAAACCTTCCACTGTAGTTCATTTATGGCTGGTTATGACACCTAAATAAGAGTGTTAAAACCCACCAACACCAACACTGTAGTTAATTTAAGGCTGGTAATGACACCTACATGAGTGTTAAAACCCACCAAACCTTTCACGGTAGTTAATTTATGGCTGGTTATGACACCTAAATAAGCGTGTTGGAACCCAACAACCCCAACACTGTAGTTAATTTATGGCTGGTTATGACACCTACATGAGAGTGTTAAAACCCACCAAACCTTCCACTGTAGTAAATTTACGGCTGGTTATGACACGTAAATAATAGTGTTATAACCCAACAACCCCAACACTGTAGTTCATTTAGGGCTGGTTATGACACCTAAAGAAGAGTGTTTAAACCCACCAACCCCAAAACTCTAGTTACTTTATGGCTTGTTATGACACCTAAATAAGAGTGTTAAAACCAACCAACCCCAACACTCTAGTTAATTTATGAATGGTTATGACACCTAAATAAGAGTTTTATAACCCACCAACCCCAACACTGTAGTTCATTTGTGGCTGGTTATGACACCTAAATAAGAGTGTTTAAACCCAACATCCCCAACACTGTAGGTAATTTATGGCTTGTTATGACACCTAAATAAGTGTTAAAACCCCACCAAACCGTCCACTGTAGTTCATTTATGGCTGGTTATTACACCTAAATAAGAGTTTTATAACCCACCAACACCAACACTGTAGTTCATTTGTGGCTGGTTATGAAACCTAAATAAGAGTTTTATAACCCACCAACACCAACACTGTAGTTCATTTGTGGCTGGTTATGACACCTAAATAAGAGTGTTAAAACCCAACAACCCCAACACTGTAGTTAATTTATGGCTGGTTATGACACCTAAATAAGAGTTTTAAAACCCACCAACCCCAACACTGTAGTTCATTTATGGCTGGTTATTACACCTAAATAAGCGTGTTAAAACCCCACCAAACCGTCCACTGCAGTTCATTTATGGCTGGTTATGACACCTAAATAAGAGAGTTAATACCCACCAAACCTTCCACTGTAGTTCATTTATGGCTGGTTATGACACCTAAATAAGAGTGTTAAAACCCACCAACACCAACACTGTAGTTAATTTAAGGCTGGTAATGACACCTACATGAGTGTTAAAACCCACCAAACCTTTCACGGTAGTTAATTTATGGCTGGTTATGACACCTAAATAAGCGTGTTGGAACCCAACAACCCCAACACTGTAGTTAATTTATGGCTGGTTATGACACCTACATGAGAGTGTTAAAACCCACCAAACCTTCCACTGTAGTAAATTTACGGCTGGTTATGACACCTAAATAATAGTGTTATAACCCAACAACCCCAACACTGTAGTTCATTTAGGGCTGGTTATGACACCTAAAGAAGAGTGTTTAAACCCACCAACCCCAAAACTCTAGTTACTTTATGGCTTGTTATGACACCTAAATAAGAGTGTTAAAACCAACCAACCCCAACACTCTAGTTAATTTATGAAAGGTTATGACACCTAAATAAGAGTTTTATAACCCACCAACCCCAACACTGTAGTTCATTTGTGGCTGGTTATGACACCTAAATAAGAGTGTTTAAACCCAACATCCCCAACACTGTAGGTAATTTATGGCTTGTTATGACACCTAAATAAGAGTGTTAAAACCCCACCAAACCGTCCACTGTAGTTCATTTATGGCTGGTTATTACACCTAAATAAGAGTTTTATAACCCACCAACACCAACACTGTAGTTCATTTGTGGCTGGTTATGAAACCTAAATAAGAGTTTTATAACCCACCAACACCAACACTGTAGTTCATTTGTGGCTGGTTATGACACCTAAATAAGAGTGTTAAAACCCAACAACCCCAACACTGTAGTTAATTTATGGCTGGTTATGACACCTAAATAAGAGTTTTAAAACCCACCAACCCCAACACTGTAGTTCATTTATGGCTGGTTATTACACCTAAATAAGCGTGTTAAAACCCCACCAAACCGTCCACTGCAGTTCATTTATGGCTGGTTATGACACCTAAATAAGAGTGTTAAAACCCAGCAAACCTTCCACTGTAGTTCATTTATGGCTGGTTATGACACCTACATAAGAGTGTTAAAACCAACCAACCCCAACACTGTAGTTAATTTATGGCTGGTTATGACACCTAAATAAGAGTGTTAAAACCCACCAAACCCAACAACATAGTTCATTTATGGATGGTTATGACACCTAAATAAGAATGTTAAAACCCATCAACGCCAACACTGTAGTTAATTTAAGGCTGGTAATGACACCTACATGAGAGTGTTAAAACCCACCAACCCCAACACCGTAGTTAATTTAGGGCTGGTTATGACACATATAGAAGAGTGTTAAAACCCAACAACCCCAACACTGTAGATAATTTATGGCTGCTTATGACACTTACATAAGAGTGTTAAAACCCACCAACCCCAACACTGTAGTTAATTTATGGCTGGTTATGACAGCTAAAAATGAGTGTTGGAACCCAACAACCCCAACACTGTAGTTCATTTAGGGCTGATTATGACACCTAAAGAGTGTTAAAACCCAAAAACCCCAACACTGTAGTTTATTTATGGCTGCTTATGACACTTACATGAGAGTGTTAAAACCCACCAACCCCAACACTGTAGTTAATTTATGGCTGGTTATGACACCTAAATAAGAGTGTTAAAACCCCCCCACTCAAACACTCTAGTTAATTTATGACTTGTTATGACACCTAAATAAGAGTGTTATAACCCACCAACCCCAACACTGTAGTTCATTTGTGGCTGGTTATGACACCTACATAAGAGTTTTAAAACCCACCAACCCCAAAATTCTAGTTAATTTATGGCTGGTTATGACACCTAAATAAGAGTGTTAAAACCCACTAACCCCAACGTTCTAGTTAATTTATGACTGGTTATGACACCTAAATAAGAGTGTTAAAACCCCCCCACTCAAACACTCTAGTTCATTTATGACTTTTTATGACACCTAAATAAGAGTGTTAAAACCCAGCAAACCTTCCACTGTAGTTCATTTATGGCTGGTTATGACACCTACATAAGAGTGTTAAAACCAACCAACCCCAACACTGTAGTTAATTTATGGCTGGTTATGACACCTAAATAAGAATGTTAAAACCCATCAACGCCAACACTGTAGTTAATTTAAGGCTGGTAATGACACCTACATGAGAGTGTTAAAACCCACCAACCCCAACACCGTAGTTAATTTAGGGCTGGTTATGACACCTATAGAAGAGTGTTAAAACCCAACAACCCCAACACTGTAGATAATTTATGGCTGCTTATGACACTTACATAAGAGTGTTAAAACCCACCAACCCCAACACTGTAGTTAATTTATGGCTGGTTATGACAGCTAAATAAGAGTGTTGGAACCCAACAACCCCAACACTGTAGTTCATTTAGGGCTGATTATGACACCTAAAGAGTGTTAAAACCCAAAAACCCCAACACTGTAGTTTATTTATGGCTGCTTATGACACTTACATAAGAGTGTTAAAACCCACCAACCCCAACACTGTAGTTAATTTATGGCTGGTTATGACACCTAAATAAGAGTGTTAAAACCCCCCCCACTCAAACACTCTAGTTAATTTATGACTTGTTATGACACCTAAATAAGAGTGTTATAACCCACCAACCCCAACACTGAAGTTCATTTGTGGCTGGTTATGACACCTACATAAGAGTTTTAAAACCCACCAACCCCAAAATTGTAGTTAATTTATGGCTGGTTATGACACCTAAATAAGAGTGTTAAAACCCACTAACCCCAACGTTCTAGTTAATTTATGACTGGTTATGACACCTAAACAAGAGTGTTAAAACCCACCAACCCCAACACGGTAGTTCATTTATGGCTGGTTATGACACCTAAATAAGAGTGTTAAAAAGCCCACCAAACCATCCACTGTAGTTCATTTATGGCTGGTTATGACACCTAAATAAGAGTGTTAAAACCCACCAAACCTTCCACTGTAGTTAATTTATGGCTTGTTATGACACCTAAATATGAGTGTTAAAACCAACCAACCCCAACACTGTAGTTAATTTATGGCTTTTTATGACACCTAAATAAGAGTGTTAAAACCCCACCAAACCGTCCACTGTAGTTCATTTATGGCTGGTTATGACACCTAAATAAGAGTGTTAAAACCCAGCAAACCTTCCACTGTAGTTCATTTATGGCTGGTTATGACACCTAAATAAGAGTGTTAAAACCCAGCAAACCTTCCACTGTAGTTCATTTATGGCTGGTTATGACACCTAAATAAGAGTGTTAAAACCCATCAACGCCAACACTGTAGTTAATTTAAGGCTTGTAATGACACCTACATGAGAGTGTTAAAACACACCAAACCTTTCACGGTAGTTCATTTATGGCTGGTTATGACACCTACATAACAGTGTTAAAACCCACCAACCTCAACACCGTAGTTAATTTATGGCTGGTTATGACACCTAAATTAGAGTGTTATAACCCAACAACCCCAACACTGTAGTTAATTTAGGGCTGGTTATGACACCTACATAAGAGTGTTAAAACCCACCAACCGCAAAACTGTAGTTACTTCATGGCTTGTTATGACACCTAAATAAGAGTGTTAAAACCAACCAACCCCAACACTCTAGTTGATTTATGGCTGGTTATGACACCTAAATAAGAGTGTTAAAACCCACTATCCCCAATGTTCTAGTTCATTTATGACTGGTTATGACACCTTAACAAGAGTGTTAAAACCCACCAACCCCAACACTGTAGTTCATTTATGGCTGGTTATGACACCTAAATAAGAGTGTTAAAACCCTCTAACACCAACGTTCTAGTTAATTTATGACTGGTTATGACACCTAAACAAGAGTGTTAAAACCCACCAACTCCAACACTGTAGTTCATTTATGGCTGGTTATTACACCTAAATAAGCGTGTTAAAACCCCACCAAACCGTCCACTGCAGTTCATTTATGGCTGGTTATGACACCTAAATAAGAGTGTTAAAACCCATCAACGCCAACACTGTAGTTAATTTAAGGCTGGTTATGACACCTAAATAAGAGTGTTAAAACCCAGCAAACCTTCCACTGTAGTTCATTTATGGCTGGTTATGACACCTACATAAGAGTGTTAAAACCAACCAACCCCAACACTGCAGTTAATTTATGGCTGGTTATGACACCTAAATAAGAGTGTTAAAACCCACCAAACCCAACACTGTAGTTCATTTATGGCTGGTTATTACACCTAAATAAGCGTGTTAAAACCCCACCAAACCGTCCACTGCAGTTCATTTATGGCTGGTTATGACACCTAAATAAGAGTGTTAAAACCCATCAACGCCAACACTGTAGTTAATTTAAGGCTGGTAATGACACCTACATGAGAGTGTTAAAACCCACCAACCCCAACACCTTAGTTAATTTAGGGCTGGTTATGACACCTATAGAAGAGTGTTAAAACCCAACAACCCCAACACTGTAGTTAATTTATGGCTGCTTATGACACTTACATAAGAGTGTTAAAACCCACCAAACCTTCCACTGTAGTTAATTTATGGCTGGTTATGACACGTACATAACAGTGTTAAAACCCACCAACCCCAACACCGTAGTTAATTTAGGGCTGGTTATGACACCTAAATAAGAGTGTTGGAACCCAACAACCCCAACACTGTAGTTCATTTAGGGCTGGTTATGACACCTAAAGAGTGTTAAAACCCAACAACCCCAACACTGTAGTTTATTTATGGCTGCTTATGACACTTACATGAGAGTGTTAAAACCCACCAACCCCAACACTGTAGTTAATTTATGGCTGGTTATGACACCTAAAAAGGAGTGTTAAAACCCACCAACTCAAACACTCTAGTTAATTTATGACTGGTTATGACACCTAAATAAGAGTGTTAAAACCCACCAACCTCAACACCGTAGTTAATTTATGGCTGGTTATGACACCTAAATTAGAGTGTTAAAAAGCCCACCAAACCGTCCACTGTAGTTCATTTATGGCTGGTTATGACACCTAAATAAGAGTGTTAAAACCCAGCAAACCTTCCACTGTAGTTCATTTATGGCTGGTTATGACACCTACATAAGAGTGTTAAAACCAACCAACCCCAACACTGTAGTTAATTTATGGCTGGTTATGTCAACTAATTAAGAGTGTTAAAACCCACCAAAACCCAACACCATAGTTAATTTATGGCTGGTTATGACACCTAAATAAGAGTGTTAAAACCCAGCAAACCCTCCACTCTAGTTCATTTATGGCTGGTTATGACACCTACATAAGAGTATTAAAACCCATCAACGCCAACACTGTAGTTAATTTAAGGCTGGTAATGACACCTACATGAGAGCGTTAAAACCCACCAAACCTTCCACTGTAGTTAATTTATGGCTGGTTATGACACCTACATAACAGTGTTAAAACCCACCAAACCTTCCACTGTAGTTAATTTATGGCTGGTTATGACACCTACATAACAGTGTTAAAACCCACCAACCCCAACACCGTAGTTAATTTAGGTCTGGTTATGACACCTAAAGAAGAGTGTTAAAACCCAACAACCCCAACACTGTAGTTAATTTATGGCTGCTTATGACACTTACATAAGAGTGTTAAAACCCACCAACCCCAACACTGTAGTTAATTTATGGCTGGTTATGACACCTAAATAAGAGTGTTGGAACCCAACAACCCCAACACTATAGTTAATTTATGGCTGCTTATGACACTTACGTAAGAGTGTTAAAACCCACCAACCGCAACACTGTAGTTAATTTATGGCTGGTTATGACACCTAAATAAGAGTGTTGGAACCCAACAACCCCAACACTGTAGTTAATTTATGGCTGCTTATGACACTTACATAAGAGTGTTAAAACCCACCAACCCAAACACTTTGGTAATTTATGGCTGGTTATGACACCTAAATAAGAGTGTTAAAACCCAACCCACCCAAACACTGTAGTTAATTTATGACTGGTTATGACACCACCATAAGCGTGTTATAACCCACCAACCCCAACATTGTAGTTCATTTGTGGCTGGTTATGACACCTACATAAGAGTGTTAAAACCCACCAACCCAAAATTGTAGTTAATTTATGGCTGGTTATGACACCTAAATAAGAGTGTTAAAACCCACCAACCCAAACACTCTAGTTAATTTATGGAATGGTTCTGACAACAACATAAGATTGTTGAAACCCACCAAACCTTCCACTGTAGTTAATTTATGGCTGGTTATGACATCCACATAAGAGTGTTAGAACCCAACAACCCCAACACTGTAGTTCATTTAGGGCTAGTTATGACACCTAAAGAAGAGTGTTAAAACCCACCAACCCCAACACTGTGGTTAATTTATGGCTAGTTATGACACCTACAGAGGAGTGTTAAAACCAACCAACCCCAACACTGTAGTTAATTTATGGCTGCTTATGACAATTACATAAGAGTGTTTGTTAAAACCCACCAACACCAACAATGTAGTTAATTTATGGCTGGTTATAACCCCTACATAAGAGTGTTAAAACCCATCAAAACTTCCACTGACGTTACTTGATGGCTGGTTATGACACCTACATAAGAGTGTTAAAACCCATCAACGCAGACACTGTAGTTAATTTAAGGCTGGTAATGACACCTACATGAGAGTGTTAAAACCCACCAAACCTTCCACAGTAGTTAATTTATGGCTGGTTATGACACCTAAATAAGAGTGTTAAAACTCACCAAAACTTCCGCTGTAGTTACTTTATGGCTGGCTATGACACCTACATAAGAGTGTTAAAACCCACCAACCCGAACACTGTAGTTAATTTATGGCTGGTTATGACACCTAAATAAGAGTGTTAAAACCCACCAACCCAAACACTCTAGTTAATTTATGACTGGTTATGACACCTAAATAAGAGTGTTATAACCCACCAACCCCAACACTGTAGTTATTTTATGGCTGGTTATGACACCCACATAATAGTGTTAAAACCCACCAACCCCAACGTTCTAGTTAATTTATGACTGGTTATGACACCTAAACAAGAGTGTTAAAACCCACCAACCCCAACACTGTAGTTCATTTATGGCTGGTTATGACACCTAAATAAGAGTGTTAAAAAGCCCACCAAACCGTCCACTGTAGTTCATTTATGGCTGGTTATGACACCTAAATAAGAGTGTTAAAACCCAGCAAACCTTCCACTGTAGTTCATTTATGGCTGGCTATGACACCTACATAACAGTGTTAAAACCCACCAACCCCAACACCGTAGTTAATTTAGGGCTGGTTATGACACCTAAATAAGAGTGTTGGAACCCAACAACCCCAACACTGTAGTTCATTTAGGGCTGGTTATGACACCTAAAGAGTGTTAAAACCCAACAACCCCAACACTGTAGTTTATTTATGGCTGCTTATGACACTTACATGAGAGTGTTAAAACCCACCAACCCCAACACTGTAGTTAATTTATGGCTGGTTATGACACCTAAAAAGGAGTGTTAAAACCCACCAACTCAAACACTCTAGTTAATTTATGACTGGTTATGACACCTAAATAAGAGTGTTAAAACCCACCAACCTCAACACCGTAGTTAATTTATGGCTGGTTATGACACCTAAATTAGAGTGTTAAAAAGCCCACCAAACCGTCCACTGTAGTTCATTTATGGCTGGTTATGACACCTAAATAAGAGTGTTAAAACCCAGCAAACCTTCCACTGTAGTTCATTTATGGCTGGTTATGACACCTACATAAGAGTGTTAAAACCAACCAACCCCAACACTGTAGTTAATTTATGGCTGGTTATGTCAACTAATTAAGAGTGTTAAAACCCACCAAAACCCAACACCATAGTTAATTTATGGCTGGTTATGACACCTAAATAAGAGTGTTAAAACCCAGCAAACCCTCCACTCTAGTTCATTTATGGCTGGTTATGACACCTACATAAGAGTATTAAAACCCATCAACGCCAACACTGTAGTTAATTTAAGGCTGGTAATGACACCTACATGAGAGCGTTAAAACCCACCAAACCTTCCACTGTAGTTAATTTATGGCTGGTTATGACACCTACATAACAGTGTTAAAACCCACCAAACCTTCCACTGTAGTTAATTTATGGCTGGTTATGACACCTACATAACAGTGTTAAAACCCACCAACCCCAACACCGTAGTTAATTTAGGTCTGGTTATGACACCTAAAGAAGAGTGTTAAAACCCAACAACCCCAACACTGTAGTTAATTTATGGCTGCTTATGACACTTACATAAGAGTGTTAAAACCCACCAACCCCAACACTGTAGTTAATTTATGGCTGGTTATGACACCTAAATAAGAGTGTTGGAACCCAACAACCCCAACACTATAGTTAATTTATGGCTGCTTATGACACTTACGTAAGAGTGTTAAAACCCACCAACCGCAACACTGTAGTTAATTTATGGCTGGTTATGACACCTAAATAAGAGTGTTGGAACCCAACAACCCCAACACTGTAGTTAATTTATGGCTGCTTATGACACTTACATAAGAGTGTTAAAACCCACCAACCCAAACACTTTGGTAATTTATGGCTGGTTATGACACCTAAATAAGAGTGTTAAAACCCAACCCACCCAAACACTGTAGTTAATTTATGACTGGTTATGACACCACCATAAGCGTGTTATAACCCACCAACCCCAACATTGTAGTTCATTTGTGGCTGGTTATGACACCTACATAAGAGTGTTAAAACCCACCAACCCAAAATTGTAGTTAATTTATGGCTGGTTATGACACCTAAATAAGAGTGTTAAAACCCACCAACCCAAACACTCTAGTTAATTTATGGAATGGTTCTGACAACAACATAAGATTGTTGAAACCCACCAAACCTTCCACTGTAGTTAATTTATGGCTGGTTATGACATCCACATAAGAGTGTTAGAACCCAACAACCCCAACACTGTAGTTCATTTAGGGCTAGTTATGACACCTAAAGAAGAGTGTTAAAACCCACCAACCCCAACACTGTGGTTAATTTATGGCTAGTTATGACACCTACAGAGGAGTGTTAAAACCAACCAACCCCAACACTGTAGTTAATTTATGGCTGCTTATGACAATTACATAAGAGTGTTTGTTAAAACCCACCAACACCAACAATGTAGTTAATTTATGGCTGGTTATAACCCCTACATAAGAGTGTTAAAACCCATCAAAACTTCCACTGACGTTACTTGATGGCTGGTTATGACACCTACATAAGAGTGTTAAAACCCATCAACGCAGACACTGTAGTTAATTTAAGGCTGGTAATGACACCTACATGAGAGTGTTAAAACCCACCAAACCTTCCACAGTAGTTAATTTATGGCTGGTTATGACACCTAAATAAGAGTGTTAAAACTCACCAAAACTTCCGCTGTAGTTACTTTATGGCTGGCTATGACACCTACATAAGAGTGTTAAAACCCACCAACCCGAACACTGTAGTTAATTTATGGCTGGTTATGACACCTAAATAAGAGTGTTAAAACCCACCAACCCAAACACTCTAGTTAATTTATGACTGGTTATGACACCTAAATAAGAGTGTTATAACCCACCAACCCCAACACTGTAGTTATTTTATGGCTGGTTATGACACCCACATAATAGTGTTAAAACCCACCAACCCCAACGTTCTAGTTAATTTATGACTGGTTATGACACCTAAACAAGAGTGTTAAAACCCACCAACCCCAACACTGTAGTTCATTTATGGCTGGTTATGACACCTAAATAAGAGTGTTAAAAAGCCCACCAAACCGTCCACTGTAGTTCATTTATGGCTGGTTATGACACCTAAATAAGAGTGTTAAAACCCAGCAAACCTTCCACTGTAGTTCATTTATGGCTGGCTATGACACCTACATAAGAGTGTTAAAACCCACCAACCCGAACACTGTAGTTAATTTATGGCTGGTTATGACACCTAAATAAGAGTGTTAAAACCCACCAACCCAAACACTCTAGTTAATTTATGACTGGTTATGACACCTAAATAAGAGTGTTATAACCCACCAACCCCAACACTGTAGTTATTTTATGGCTGGTTATGACACCTACATAATAGTGTTAAAACCCACCAACCCCAACGTTCTAGTTAATTTATGACTGGTTATGACACCTAAACAAGAGTGTTAAAACCCACCAACCCCAACACTGTAGTTCATTTATGGCTGGTTATGACACCTAAATAAGAGTGTTAAAAAGCCCACCAAACCGTCCACTGTAGTTCATTTATGGCTGGTTATGACACCTAAATAAGAGTGTTAAAACCCAGCAAACCTTCCACTGTAGTTCATTTATGGCTGGTTATGACACCTACATAAGAGTGTTAAAACCAACCAACCCCAACACTGTAGTTAATTTATGGCTGGTTATGTCAACTAATTAAGAGTGTTAAAACCCACCAAAACCCAACACCATAGTTAATTTATGGCTGGTTATGACACCTAAATAAGAGTGTTAAAACCCAGCAAACCCTCCACTCTAGTTCATTTATGGCTGGTTATGACATCTACATAAGAGTATTAAAACCCATCAACGCCAACACTGTAGTTAATTTAAGGCTGGTAATGACACCTACATGAGAGTGTTAAAACCCACCAAACCTTCCACTGTAGTTAATTTATGGCTGGTTATGACACCTACATAACAGTGTTAAAACCCACCAAACCTTCCACTGTAGTTAATTTATGGCTGGTTATGACACCTACATAACAGTGTTAAAACCCACCAACCCCAACACCGTAGTTAATTTAGGTCTGGTTATGACACCTAAAGAAGAGTGTTAAAACCCAACAACCCCAACACTGTAGTTAATTTATGGCTGCTTATGACACTTACATAAGAGTGTTAAAACCCACCAACCCCAACACTGTAGGTAATTTATGGCTGGTTATGACACCTAAATAAGAGTGTTGGAACCCAACAACCCCAACACTATAGTTAATTTATGGCTGCTTATGACACTTACGTATGAGTGTTAAAACCCACCAACCCCAACACTGTAGTTAATTTATGGCTGGTTATGACACCTAAATAAGAGTGTTGGAACCCAACAACCCCAACACTGTAGTTAATTTATGGCTGCTTATGACACTTACATAAGAGTGTTAAAACCCACCAACCCAAACACTTTGGTAATTTATGGCTGGTTATGACACCTAAATAAGAGTGTTAAAACCCAACCCACCCAAACACTGTAGTTAATTTATGACTGGTTATGACACCACCATAAGCGTGTTATAACCCACCAACCCCAACATTGTAGTTCATTTGTGGCTGGTTATGACACCTACATAAGAGTGTTAAAACCCACCAACCCAAAATTGTAGTTAATTTATGGCTGGTTATGACACCTAAATAAGAGTGTTAAAACCCACCAACCCAAACACTCTAGTTAATTTATGGAATGGTTCTGACAACAACATAAGATTGTTGAAACCCACCAAACCTTCCACTGTAGTTAATTTATGGCTGGTTATGACATCCAAATAAGAGTGTTAGAACCCAACAACCCCAACACTGTAGTTCATTTAGGGCTAGTTATGACACCTAAAGAAGAGTGTTAAAACCCACCAACCCCAACACTGTGGTTAATTTATGGCTAGTTATGACACCTACAGAGGAGTGTTAAAACCAACCAACCCCAACACTGTAGTTAATTTATGGCTGCTTATGACAATTACATAAGAGTGTTTGTTAAAACCCACCAACACCAACAATGTAGTTAATTTATGGCTGGTTATGACACCTAAATAAGAGTGTTGGAACCCAACAACCCCAACACTATAGTTAATTTATGGCTGCTTATGACACTTACGTAAGAGTGTTAAAACCCACCAACCGCAACACTGTAGTTAATTTATGGCTGGTTATGACACCTAAATAAGAGTGTTGGAACCCAACAACCCCAACACTGTAGTTAATTTATGGCTGCTTATGACACTTACATAAGAGTGTTAAAACCCACCAACCCAAACACTTTGGTAATTTATGGCTGGTTATGACACCTAAATAAGAGTGTTAAAACCCAACCCACCCAAACACTGTAGTTAATTTATGACTGGTTATGACACCACCATAAGCGTGTTATAACCCACCAACCCCAACATTGTAGTTCATTTGTGGCTGGTTATGACACCTACATAAGAGTGTTAAAACCCACCAACCCAAAATTGTAGTTAATTTATGGCTGGTTATGACACCTAAATAAGAGTGTTAAAACCCACCAACCCAAACACTCTAGTTAATTTATGGAATGGTTCTGACAACAACATAAGATTGTTGAAACCCACCAAACCTTCCACTGTAGTTAATTTATGGCTGGTTATGACATCCACATAAGAGTGTTAGAACCCAACAACCCCAACACTGTAGTTCATTTAGGGCTAGTTATGACACCTAAAGAAGAGTGTTAAAACCCACCAACCCCAACACTGTGGTTAATTTATGGCTAGTTATGACACCTACAGAGGAGTGTTAAAACCAACCAACCCCAACACTGTAGTTAATTTATGGCTGCTTATGACAATTACATAAGAGTGTTTGTTAAAACCCACCAACACCAACAATGTAGTTAATTTATGGCTGGTTATAACCCCTACATAAGAGTGTTAAAACCCATCAAAACTTCCACTGACGTTACTTGATGGCTGGTTATGACACCTACATAAGAGTGTTAAAACCCATCAACGCAGACACTGTAGTTAATTTAAGGCTGGTAATGACACCTACATGAGAGTGTTAAAACCCACCAAACCTTCCACAGTAGTTAATTTATGGCTGGTTATGACACCTAAATAAGAGTGTTAAAACTCACCAAAACTTCCGCTGTAGTTACTTTATGGCTGGCTATGACACCTACATAAGAGTGTTAAAACCCACCAACCCGAACACTGTAGTTAATTTATGGCTGGTTATGACACCTAAATAAGAGTGTTAAAACCCACCAACCCAAACACTCTAGTTAATTTATGACTGGTTATGACACCTAAATAAGAGTGTTATAACCCACCAACCCCAACACTGTAGTTATTTTATGGCTGGTTATGACACCCACATAATAGTGTTAAAACCCACCAACCCCAACGTTCTAGTTAATTTATGACTGGTTATGACACCTAAACAAGAGTGTTAAAACCCACCAACCCCAACACTGTAGTTCATTTATGGCTGGTTATGACACCTAAATAAGAGTGTTAAAAAGCCCACCAAACCGTCCACTGTAGTTCATTTATGGCTGGTTATGACACCTAAATAAGAGTGTTAAAACCCAGCAAACCTTCCACTGTAGTTCATTTATGGCTGGCTATGACACCTACATAAGAGTGTTAAAACCCACCAACCCGAACACTGTAGTTAATTTATGGCTGGTTATGACACCTAAATAAGAGTGTTAAAACCCACCAACCCAAACACTCTAGTTAATTTATGACTGGTTATGACACCTAAATAAGAGTGTTATAACCCACCAACCCCAACACTGTAGTTATTTTATGGCTGGTTATGACACCTACATAATAGTGTTAAAACCCACCAACCCCAACGTTCTAGTTAATTTATGACTGGTTATGACACCTAAACAAGAGTGTTAAAACCCACCAACCCCAACACTGTAGTTCATTTATGGCTGGTTATGACACCTAAATAAGAGTGTTAAAAAGCCCACCAAACCGTCCACTGTAGTTCATTTATGGCTGGTTATGACACCTAAATAAGAGTGTTAAAACCCAGCAAACCTTCCACTGTAGTTCATTTATGGCTGGTTATGACACCTACATAAGAGTGTTAAAACCAACCAACCCCAACACTGTAGTTAATTTATGGCTGGTTATGTCAACTAATTAAGAGTGTTAAAACCCACCAAAACCCAACACCATAGTTAATTTATGGCTGGTTATGACACCTAAATAAGAGTGTTAAAACCCAGCAAACCCTCCACTCTAGTTCATTTATGGCTGGTTATGACATCTACATAAGAGTATTAAAACCCATCAACGCCAACACTGTAGTTAATTTAAGGCTGGTAATGACACCTACATGAGAGTGTTAAAACCCACCAAACCTTCCACTGTAGTTAATTTATGGCTGGTTATGACACCTACATAACAGTGTTAAAACCCACCAAACCTTCCACTGTAGTTAATTTATGGCTGGTTATGACACCTACATAACAGTGTTAAAACCCACCAACCCCAACACCGTAGTTAATTTAGGTCTGGTTATGACACCTAAAGAAGAGTGTTAAAACCCAACAACCCCAACACTGTAGTTAATTTATGGCTGCTTATGACACTTACATAAGAGTGTTAAAACCCACCAACCCCAACACTGTAGGTAATTTATGGCTGGTTATGACACCTAAATAAGAGTGTTGGAACCCAACAACCCCAACACTATAGTTAATTTATGGCTGCTTATGACACTTACGTATGAGTGTTAAAACCCACCAACCCCAACACTGTAGTTAATTTATGGCTGGTTATGACACCTAAATAAGAGTGTTGGAACCCAACAACCCCAACACTGTAGTTAATTTATGGCTGCTTATGACACTTACATAAGAGTGTTAAAACCCACCAACCCAAACACTTTGGTAATTTATGGCTGGTTATGACACCTAAATAAGAGTGTTAAAACCCAACCCACCCAAACACTGTAGTTAATTTATGACTGGTTATGACACCACCATAAGCGTGTTATAACCCACCAACCCCAACATTGTAGTTCATTTGTGGCTGGTTATGACACCTACATAAGAGTGTTAAAACCCACCAACCCAAAATTGTAGTTAATTTATGGCTGGTTATGACACCTAAATAAGAGTGTTAAAACCCACCAACCCAAACACTCTAGTTAATTTATGGAATGGTTCTGACAACAACATAAGATTGTTGAAACCCACCAAACCTTCCACTGTAGTTAATTTATGGCTGGTTATGACATCCACATAAGAGTGTTAGAACCCAACAACCCCAACACTGTAGTTCATTTAGGGCTAGTTATGACACCTAAAGAAGAGTGTTAAAACCCACCAACCCCAACACTGTGGTTAATTTATGGCTAGTTATGACACCTACAGAGGAGTGTTAAAACCAACCAACCCCAACACTGTAGTTAATTTATGGCTGCTTATGACAATTACATAAGAGTGTTTGTTAAAACCCACCAACACCAACAATGTAGTTAATTTATGGCTGGTTATAACCCCTACATAAGAGTGTTAAAACCCATCAAAACTTCCACTGACGTTACTTGATGGCTGGTTATGACACCTACATAAGAGTGTTAAAACCCATCAACGCAGACACTGTAGTTAATTTAAGGCTTGTAATGACACCTACATGAGAGTGTTAAAACCCACCAAACCTTCCACTGTAGTTATGGCTGGTTATGACACCTAAATAAGAGTGTTAAAACTCACCAAAACTTCCGCTGTAGTTACTTTATGGCTGGCTATGACACCTACATAAGAGTGTTAAAACCCACCAACCCGAACACTGTAGTTAATTTATGGCTGGTTATGACACCTAAATAAGAGTGTTAAAACCCACCAACCCAAACACTCTAGTTAATTTATGACTGGTTATGACACCTAAATAAGAGTGTTATAACCCACCAACCCCAACACTGTAGTTATTTTATGGCTGGTTATGACACCCACATAATAGTGTTAAAACCCACCAACACACACACTGTAGTTAATTTATGGCTGGTTATGACACCTAAATAAGAGTGTTAAAACCAACCAACCCCAACACTGTAGTTAATTTATGGCTGCTTATGACACTTACATAAGAGTGTTAAAACCCACAAACCCCAACACTGTAGTTAATTTATGGCTGGTTATGACACCTACATGAGTGTTAAACCCATCAAACCTTCCACTGTAGTTACTTTATGGCTGGCTATGACACCTACATAAGAGTGTTAAAACCCACCAACCCAAAATTGTAGTTAATTTATGGCTGGTTATGACACCTAAATAAGAGTGTTAAAACCCACCAACCCAAACACTCTAGTTAATTTATGGAATGGTTGTGACAACAACATAAGATTGTTGAAACCCACCAAACCTTCCACTGTAGTTAATTTAGGGCTGGTTATGACACCTAAAGAAGAGTGTTAAAACCCACCAACCCCAACACTGTGGTTAATTTATGGCTAGTTATGACACCTACAGAGGAGTGTTAAAACCCACCAACACCAACACTGTAGTTAATTTATGGCTGGTTATAACCCCTACATAAGAGTGTTAAAACCCATCAAAACTTCCACTGACGTTACTTGATGGCTGGTTATGACACCTACATAAGAGTGTTAAAACCCATCAACGCCGACACTGTAGTTAATTTAAGGCTGGTAATGACACCTACATGAGAGTGTTAAAACCCACCAAACCTTCCACTGTAGTTAATTTATGGCTGGTTATGACACCTAAATAAGAGTGTTAAAACTCACCAAAACTTCCGCTGTAGTTACTTTATGGCTGGCTATGACACCTACATAAGAGTGTTAAAACCCACCAACCCCAACACTGTAGTTAATTTATGGCTGGTTATGACACCTAAATAAGAGTGTTAAAACCCACCAACCCAAACACTCTAGTTAATTTATGACTGGTTATGACACCTAAATAAGAGTGTTATAACCCACCAACCCCAACACTGTAGTTATTTTATGGCTGGTTATGACACCCACATAATAGTGTTAAAACCCACCAACCCCAACGTTCTAGTTAATTTATGACTGGTTATGACACCTAAACAAGAGTGTTAAAACCCACCAACCCCAACACTGTAGTTCATTTATGGCTGGTTATGACACCTAAATAAGAGTGTTAAAAAGCCCACCAAACCGTCCACTGTAGTTCATTTATGGCTGGTTAAGACACCTAAATAAGAGTGTTAAAACCCAGCAAACCTTCCACTGTAGTTCATTTATGGCTGGTTATGACACCTACATAAGAGTGTTAAAACCAACCAACCCGAACACTGTAGTTAATTTATGGCTGGTTATGTCAACTAATTAAGAGTGTTAAAACCCACCAAAACCCAACACCATAGTTAATTTATGGCTGGTTATGACACCTAAATAAGAGTGTTAAAACCCAGCAAACCCTCCACTCTAGTTCATTTATGGCTGGTTATGACACCTACATAAGAGTATTAAAACCCATCAACGCCAACACTGTAGTTAATTTAAGGCTGGTAATGACACCTACATGAGAGTGTTAAAACCCACCAACCCAAAATTGTAGTTAATTTATGGCTGGTTATGACACCTAAATAAGAGTGTTAAAACCCACCAACCCAAACACTCTAGTTAATTTATGGAATGGTTGTGACAACAACATAAGATTGTTGAAACCCACCAAACCTTCCACTGTAGTTAATTTAGGGCTGGTTATGACACCTAAAGAAGAGTGTTAAAACCCACCAACCCCAACACTGTGGTTAATTTATGGCTAGTTATGACACCTACAGAGGAGTGTTAAAACCCACCAACACCAACACTGTAGTTAATTTATGGCTGGTTATAACCCCTACATAAGAGTGTTAAAACCCATCAAAACTTCCACTGACGTTACTTGATGGCTGGTTATGACACCTACATAAGAGTGTTAAAACCCATCAACGCCGACACTGTAGTTAATTTAAGGCTGGTAATGACACCTACATGAGAGTGTTAAAACCCACCAAACCTTCCACTGTAGTTAATTTATGGCTGGTTATGACACCTAAATAAGAGTGTTAAAACTCACCAAAACTTCCGCTGTAGTTACTTTATGGCTGGCTATGACACCTACATAAGAGTGTTAAAACCCACCAACCCCAACACTGTAGTTAATTTATGGCTGGTTATGACACCTAAATAAGAGTGTTAAAACCCACCAACCCAAACACTCTAGTTAATTTATGACTGGTTATGACACCTAAATAAGAGTGTTATAACCCACCAACCCCAACACTGTAGTTATTTTATGGCTGGTTATGACACCCACATAATAGTGTTAAAACCCACCAACCCCAACGTTCTAGTTAATTTATGACTGGTTATGACACCTAAACAAGAGTGTTAAAACCCACCAACCCCAACACTGTAGTTCATTTATGGCTGGTTATGACACCTAAATAAGAGTGTTAAAAAGCCCACCAAACCGTCCACTGTAGTTCATTTATGGCTGGTTAAGACACCTAAATAAGAGTGTTAAAACCCAGCAAACCTTCCACTGTAGTTCATTTATGGCTGGTTATGACACCTACATAAGAGTGTTAAAACCAACCAACCCGAACACTGTAGTTAATTTATGGCTGGTTATGTCAACTAATTAAGAGTGTTAAAACCCACCAAAACCCAACACCATAGTTAATTTATGGCTGGTTATGACACCTAAATAAGAGTGTTAAAACCCAGCAAACCCTCCACTCTAGTTCATTTATGGCTGGTTATGACACCTACATAAGAGTATTAAAACCCATCAACGCCAACACTGTAGTTAATTTAAGGCTGGTAATGACACCTACATGAGAGTGTTAAAACCCACCAAACCTTCCACTGTAGTTAATTTATGGCTGGTTATGACACCTACATAACAGTGTTAAAACCCACCAAACCTTCCACTGTAGTTAATTTATGGCTGGTTATGACACCTACATAACAGTGTTAAAACCCACCAACCCCAACACCGTAGTTAATTTAGGTCTGGTTATGACACCTAAAGAAGAGTGTTAAAACCCAACAACCCCAACACTGTAGTTAATTTATGGCTGCTTATGACACTTACATAAGAGTGTTAAAACCCACCAACCCCAACACTGTAGTTAATTTATGGCTGGTTATGACACCTAAATAAGAGTGTTGGAACCCAACAACCCCAACACTATAGTTAATTTATGGCTGCTTATGACACTTACGTAAGAGTGTTAAAACCCACCAACCCCAACACTGTAGTTAATTTATGGCTGGTTATGACACCTAAATAAGAGTGTTGGAACCCAACAACCCCAACACTGTAGTTAATTTATGGCTGCTTATGACACTTACATAAGAGTGTTAAAACCCACCAACCCAAACACTTTGGTAATTTATGGCTGGTTATGACACCTAAATAAGAGTGTTAAAACCCAACCCACCCAAACACTGTAGTTAATTTATGACTGGTTATGACACCACCATAAGCGTGTTATAACCCACCAACCCCAACATTGTAGTTCATTTGTGGCTGGTTATGACACCTACATAAGAGTGTTAAAACCCACCAACCCAAAATTGTAGTTAATTTATGGCTGGTTATGACACCTAAATAAGAGTGTTAAAACCCACCAACCCAAACACTCTAGTTAATTTATGGAATGGTTCTGACAACAACATAAGATTGTTGAAACCCACCAAACCTTCCACTGTAGTTAATTTATGGCTGGTTATGACATCCACATAAGAGTGTTAGAACCCACCAACCCCAACACTGTGGTTAATTTATGGCTAGTTATGACACCTACAGAGGAGTGTTAAAACAAACCAACCCCAACACTGTAGTTAATTTATGGCTGCTTATGACAATTACATAAGAGTGTTTGTTAAAACCCACCAACACCAACAATGTAGTTAATTTATGGCTGGTTATAACCCCTACATAAGAGTGTTAAAACCCATCAAAACTTCCACTGACGTTACTTGATGGCTGGTTATGACACCTACATAAGAGTGTTAAAACCCATCAACGCAGACACTGTAGTTAATTTAAGGCTGGTAATGACACCTACATGAGAGTGTTAAAACCCACCAAACCTTCCACTGTAGTTAATTTATGGCTGGTTATGACACCTAAATAAGAGTGTTAAAACTCACCAAAACTTCCGCTCTAGTTACTTTATGGCTGGCTATGACACCTACATAAGAGTGTTAAAACCCACCAACCCCAACACTGTAGTTAATTTATGGCTGGTTATGACACCTAAATAAGAGTGTTAAAACCCACCAACCCAAACACTCTAGTTAATTTATGACTGGTTATGACACCTAAATAAGAGTGTTATAACCCACCAACCCCAACACTGTAGTTATTTTATGGCTGGTTATGACACCCACATAATAGTGTTAAAACCCACCAACCCCAACGTTCTAGTTAATTTATGACTGGTTATGACACCTAAACAAGAGTGTTAAAACCCACCAACCCCAACACTGTAGTTCATTTATGGCTGGTTATGACACCTAAATAAGAGTGTTAAAAAGCCCACCAAACCGTCCACTGTAGTTAATTTATGGCTGGTTATGACACCTACATAACAGTGTTAAAACCCACCAACCCCAACACCGTAGTTAATTTAGGTCTGGTTATGACACCTAAAGAAGAGTGTTAAAACCCAACAACCCCAACACTGTAGTTAATTTATGGCTGGTTATGACACCTAAATAAGAGTGTTAAAACCCACCAACCCAAACACTCTAGTTAATTTATGGAATGGTTCTGACAACAACATAAGATTGTTGAAACCCACCAAACCTTCCACTGTAGTTAATTTATGGCTGGTTATGACATCCACATAAGAGTGTTAGAACCCACCAACCCCAACACTGTGGTTAATTTATGGCTAGTTATGACACCTACAGAGGAGTGTTAAAACAAACCAACCCCAACACTGTAGTTAATTTATGGCTGCTTATGACAATTACATAAGAGTGTTTGTTAAAACCCACCAACACCAACAATGTAGTTAATTTATGGCTGGTTATAACCCCTACATAAGAGTGTTAAAACCCATCAAAACTTCCACTGACGTTACTTGATGGCTGGTTATGACACCTACATAAGAGTGTTAAAACCCATCAACGCAGACACTGTAGTTAATTTAAGGCTGGTAATGACACCTACATGAGAGTGTTAAAACCCACCAAACCTTCCACTGTAGTTAATTTATGGCTGGTTATGACACCTAAATAAGAGTGTTAAAACTCACCAAAACTTCCGCTCTAGTTACTTTATGGCTGGCTATGACACCTACATAAGAGTGTTAAAACCCACCAACCCCAACACTGTAGTTAATTTATGGCTGGTTATGACACCTAAATAAGAGTGTTAAAACCCACCAACCCAAACACTCTAGTTAATTTATGACTGGTTATGACACCTAAATAAGAGTGTTATAACCCACCAACCCCAACACTGTAGTTATTTTATGGCTGGTTATGACACCCACATAATAGTGTTAAAACCCACCAACCCCAACGTTCTAGTTAATTTATGACTGGTTATGACACCTAAACAAGAGTGTTAAAACCCACCAACCCCAACACTGTAGTTCATTTATGGCTGGTTATGACACCTAAATAAGAGTGTTAAAAAGCCCACCAAACCGTCCACTGTAGTTCATTTATGGCTGGTTATGACACCTAAATAAGAGTGTTAAAACCCAGCAAACCTTCCACTGTAGTTCATTTATGGCTGGTTATGACACCTACATAAGAGTGTTAAAACCAACCAACCCCAACACTGTAGTTAATTTATGGCTGGTTATGTCAACTAATTAAGAGTGTTAGAACCCACCAACCCCAACACTGTGGTTAATTTATGGCTAGTTATGACACCTACAGAGGAGTGTTAAAACAAACCAACCCCAACACTGTAGTTAATTTATGGCTGCTTATGACAATTACATAAGAGTGTTTGTTAAAACCCACCAACACCAACAATGTAGTTAATTTATGGCTGGTTATAACCCCTACATAAGAGTGTTAAAACCCATCAAAACTTCCACTGACGTTACTTGATGGCTGGTTATGACACCTACATAAGAGTGTTAAAACCCATCAACGCAGACACTGTAGTTAATTTAAGGCTGGTAATGACACCTACATGAGAGTGTTAAAACCCACCAAACCTTCCACTGTAGTTAATTTATGGCTGGTTATGACACCTAAATAAGAGTGTTAAAACTCACCAAAACTTCCGCTCTAGTTACTTTATGGCTGGCTATGACACCTACATAAGAGTGTTAAAACCCACCAACCCCAACACTGTAGTTAATTTATGGCTGGTTATGACACCTAAATAAGAGTGTTAAAACCCACCAACCCAAACACTCTAGTTAATTTATGACTGGTTATGACACCTAAATAAGAGTGTTATAACCCACCAACCCCAACACTGTAGTTATTTTATGGCTGGTTATGACACCCACATAATAGTGTTAAAACCCACCAACCCCAACGTTCTAGTTAATTTATGACTGGTTATGACACCTAAACAAGAGTGTTAAAACCCACCAACCCCAACACTGTAGTTCATTTATGGCTGGTTATGACACCTAAATAAGAGTGTTAAAAAGCCCACCAAACCGTCCACTGTAGTTCATTTATGGCTGGTTATGACACCTAAATAAGAGTGTTAAAACCCAGCAAACCTTCCACTGTAGTTCATTTATGGCTGGTTATGACACCTACATAAGAGTGTTAAAACCAACCAACCCCAACACTGTAGTTAATTTATGGCTGGTTATGTCAACTAATTAAGAGTGTTAAAACCCACCAAAACCCAACACCATAGTTAATTTATGGCTGGTTATGACACCTAAATAAGAGTGTTAAAACCCAGCAAACCCTCCACTCTAGTTCATTTATGGCTGGTTATGACACCTACATAAGAGTATTAAAACCCATCAACGCCAACACTGTAGTTAATTTAAGGCTGGTAATGACACCTACATGAGAGTGTTAAAACCCACCAAACCTTCCACTGTAGTTAATTTATGGCTGGTTATGACACCTACATAACAGTGTTAAAACCCACCAAACCTTCCACTGTAGTTAATTTATGGCTGGTTATGACACCTACATAACAGTGTTAAAACCCACCAACCCCAACACCGTAGTTAATTTAGGTCTGGTTATGACACCTAAAGAAGAGTGTTAAAACCCAACAACCCCAACACTGTAGTTAATTTATGGCTGCTTATGACACTTACATAAGAGTGTTAAAACCCACCAACCCCAACACTGTAGTTAATTTATGGCTGGTTATGACACCTAAATAAGAGTGTTGGAACCCAACAACCCCAACACTATAGTTAATTTATGGCTGCTTATGACACTTACGTAAGAGTGTTAAAACCCACCAACCCCAACACTGTAGTTAATTTATGGCTGGTTATGACACCTAAATAAGAGTGTTGGAACCCAACAACCCCAACACTGTAGTTAATTTATGGCTGCTTATGACACTTACATAAGAGTGTTAAAACCCACCAACCCAAACACTTTGGTAATTTATGGCTGGTTATGACACCTAAATAAGAGTGTTAAAACCCAACCCACCCAAACACTGTAGTTAATTTATGACTGGTTATGACACCACCATAAGCGTGTTATAACCCACCAACCCCAACATTGTAGTTCATTTGTGGCTGGTTATGACACCTACATAAGAGTGTTAAAACCCACCAACCCAAAATTGTAGTTAATTTATGGCTGGTTATGACACCTAAATAAGAGTGTTAAAACCCACCAACCCAAACACTCTAGTTAATTTATGGAATGGTTCTGACAACAACATAAGATTGTTGAAATCCACCAAACCTTCCACTGTAGTTAATTTATGGCTGGTTATGACATCCACATAAGAGTGTTAGAACCCAACAACCCCAACACTGTAGTTCATTTAGGGCTAGTTATGACACCTAAAGAAGAGTGTTAAAACCCACCAACCCCAACACTGTGGTTAATTTATGGCTAGTTATGACACCTACAGAGGAGTGTTAAAACCAACCAACCCCAACACTGTAGTTAATTTATGGCTGCTTATGACAATTACATAAGAGTGTTTGTTAAAACCCACCAACACCAACAATGTAGTTAATTTATGGCTGGTTATAACCCCTACATAAGAGTGTTAAAACCCATCAAAACTTCCACTGACGTTACTTGATGGCTGGTTATGACACCTACATAAGAGTGTTAAAACCCATCAACGCAGACACTGTAGTTAATTTAAGGCTGGTAATGACACCTACATGAGAGTGTTAAAACCCACCAAACCTTCCACTGTAGTTAAATTATGGCTGGTTATGACACCTAAATAAGAGTGTTAAAACTCACCAAAACTTCCGCTGTAGTTACTTTATGGCTGGCTATGACACCTACATAAGAGTGTTAAAACCCACCAACCCGAACACTGTAGTTAATTTATGGCTGGTTATGACACCTAAATAAGAGTGTTAAAACCCACCAAACCAAACACTCTAGTTAATTTATGACTGGTTATGACACCTAAATAAGAGTGTTATAACCCACCAACCCCAACACTGTAGTTATTTTATGGCTGGTTATGACACCCACATAATAGTGTTAAAACCCACCAACCCCAACGTTCTAGTTAATTTATGACTGGTTATGACACCTAAACAAGAGTGTTAAAACCCACCAACCCCAACACTGTAGTTCATTTATGGCTGGTTATAACACCTAAATAAGAGTGTTAAAAAGCCCACCAAACCGTCCACTGTAGTTCATTTATGGCTGGTTATGACACCTAAATAAGAGTGTTAAAACCCAGCAAACCTTCCACTGTAGTTCATTTATGGCTGGTTATGACACCTACATAAGAGTGTTAAAACCAACCAACCCCAACACTGTAGTTAATTTATGGCTGGTTATGTCAACTAATTAAGAGTGTTAAAACCCACCAAAACCCAACACCATAGTTAATTTATGGCTGGCTATGACACCTAAATAAGAGTGTTAAAACCCAGCAAACCCTCCACTCTAGTTCATTTATGGCTGGTTATGACACCTACATAAGAGTATTAAAACCCATCAACGCCAACACTGTAGTTAATTTAAGGCTGGTAATGACACCTACATGAGAGTGTTAAAACCCACCAAACCTTCCACTGTAGTTAATTTATGGCTGGTTATGACACCTACATAACAGTGTTAAAACCCACCAAACCTTCCACTGTAGTTAATTTATGGCTGGTTATGACACCTACATAACAGTGTTAAAACCCACCAACCCCAACACCGTAGTTAATTTAGGTCTGGTTATGACACCTAAAGAAGAGTGTTAAAACCCAACAACCCCAACACTGTAGTTAATTTATGGCTGCTTATGACACTTACATAAGAGTGTTAAAACCCACCAACCCCAACACTGTAGTTAATTTATGGCTGGTTATGACACCTAAATAAGAGTGTTGGAACCCAACAACCCAAACAATATAGTTAATTTATGGCTGCTTATGACACTTACGTAAGAGTGTTAAAACCCACCAACCCCAACACTGTAGTTAATTTATGGCTGGTTATGACACCTAAATAAGAGCGTTGGAACCCAACAACCCCAACACTGTAGTTAATTTATGGCTGCTTATGACACTTACATAAGAGTGTTAAAACCCACAAACCCAAACACTTTGGTAATTTATGGCTGGTTATGACACCTAAATAAGAGTGTTAAAACCCAACCCACCCAAACAATGTAGTTAATTTATGACTGGTTATGACACCACCATAAGCGTGTTATAACCCACCAACCCCAACATTGTAGTTCATTTGTGGCTGGTTATGACACCTACATAAGAGTGTTAAAACCCACCAACCCAAAATTGTAGTTAATTTATGGCTGGTTATGACACCTAAATAAGAGTGTTAAAACCCACCAACCCAAACACTCTAGTTAATTTATGGAATGGTTCTGACAACAACATAAGATTGTTGAAACCCACCAAACCTTCCACTGTAGTTAATTTATGGCTGGTTATGACATCCACATAAGAGTGTTAGAACCCAACAACCCCAACACTGTAGTTCATTTAGGGCTAGTTATGACACCTAAAGAAGAGTGTTAAAACCCACCAACCCCAACACTGTGGTTAATTTATGGCTAGTTATGACACCTACAGAGGAGTGTTAAAACCAACCAACCCCAACACTGTAGTTAATTTATGGCTGCTTATAACCCCTACATAAGAGTGTTTGTTAAAACCCACCAACACCAACAATGTAGTTAATTTATGGCTGGTTATAACCCCTACATAAGAGTGTTAAAACCCATCAAAACTTCCACTGACGTTACTTGATGGCTGGTTATGACACCTACATAAGAGTGTTAAAACCCATCAACGCAGACACTGTAGTTAATTTAAGGCTGGTAATGACACCTACATGAGAGTGTTAAAACCCACCAAACCTTCCACTGTAGTTAATTTATGGCTGGTTATGACACCTACATAACAGTGTTAAAACCCACCAAACCTTCCACTGTAGTTAATTTATGGCTGGTTATGACACCTACATAACAGTGTTAAAACCCACCAACCCCAACACCGTAGTTAATTTAGGTCTGGTTATGACACCTACATAAGAGTGTTAAAACCAACCAACCCCAACACTGTAGTTAATTTATGGCTGGTTATGTCAACTAATTAAGAGTGTTAAAACCCACCAAAACCCAACACCATAGTTAATTTATGGCTGGTTATGACACCTAAATAAGAGTGTTAAAACCCAGCAAACCCTCCACTCTAGTTCATTTATGGCTGGTTATGACACCTACATAAGAGTATTAAAACCCATCAACGCCAACACTGTAGTTAATTTAAGGCTGGTAATGACACCTACATGAGAGTGTTAAAACCCACCAAACCTTCCACTGTAGTTAATTTATGGCTGGTTATGACACCTACATAACAGTGTTAAAACCCACCAAACCTTCCACTGTAGTTAATTTATGGCTGGTTATGACACCTACATAACAGTGTTAAAACCCACCAACCCCAACACCGTAGTTAATTTAGGTCTGGTTATGACACCTAAAGAAGAGTGTTAAAACCCAACAACCCCAACACTGTAGTTAATTTATGGCTGCTTATGACACTTACATAAGAGTGTTAAAACCCACCAACCCCAACACTGTAGTTAATTTATGGCTGGTTATGACACCTAAATAAGAGTGTTGGAACCCAACAACCCCAACAATATAGTTAATTTATGGCTGCTTATGACACTTACGTAAGAGTGTTAAAACCCACCAACCCCAACACTGTAGTTAATTTATGGCTGGTTATGACACCTAAATAAGAGCGTTGGAACCCAACAACCCCAACACTGTAGTTAATTTATGGCTGCTTATGACACTTACATAAGAGTGTTAAAACCCACAAACCCAAACACTTTGGTAATTTATGGCTGGTTATGACACCTAAATAAGAGTGTTAAAACCCAACCCACCCAAACACTGTAGTTAATTTATGACTGGTTATGACACCACCATAAGCGTGTTATAACCCACCAACCCCAACATTGTAGTTCATTTGTGGCTGGTTATGACACCTACATAAGAGTGTTAAAACCCACCAACCCAAAATTGTAGTTAATTTATGGCTGGTTATGACACCTAAATAAGAGTGTTAAAACCCACCAACCCAAACACTCTAGTTAATTTATGGAATGGTTCTGACAACAACATAAGATTGTTGAAACCCACCAAACCTTCCACTGTAGTTAATTTATGGCTGGTTATGACATCCACATAAGAGTGTTAGAACCCAACAACCCCAACACTGTAGTTCATTTAGGGCTAGTTATGACACCTAAAGAAGAGTGTTAAAACCCACCAACCCCAACACTGTGGTTAATTTATGGCTAGTTATGACACCTACAGAGGAGTGTTAAAACCAACCAACCCCAACACTGTAGTTAATTTATGGCTGCTTATGACAATTACATAAGAGTGTTTGTTAAAACCCACCAACACCAACAATGTAGTTAATTTATGGCTGGTTATAACCCCTACATAAGAGTGTTAAAACCCATCAAAACTTCCACTGACGTTACTTGATGGCTGGTTATGACACCTACATAAGAGTGTTAAAACCCATCAACGCAGACACTGTAGTTAATTTAAGGCTGGTAATGACACCTACATGAGAGTGTTAAAACCCACCAAACCTTCCACTGTAGTTAATTTATGGCTGGTTATGACACCTAAATAAGAGTGTTAAAACTCACCAAAACTTCCGCTGTAGTTACTTTATGGCTGGCTATGACACCTACATAAGAGTGTTAAAACCCACCAACCCGAACACTGTAGTTAATTTATGGCTGGTTATGACACCTAAATAAGAGTGTTAAAACCCACCAACCCAAACACTCTAGTTAATTTATGACTGGTTATGACACCTAAATAAGAGTGTTATAACCCACCAACCCCAACACTGTAGTTATTTTATGGCTGGTTATGACACCCACATAATAGTGTTAAAACCCACCAACACACACACTGTAGTTAATTTATGGCTGGTTATGACACCTAAATAAGAGTGTTAAAACCAACCAACCCCAACACTGTAGTTAATTTATGGCTTCTTATGACACTTACATAAGAGTGTTAAAACCCACAAACCCCAACACTGTAGTTAATTTATGGCTGGTTATGACACCTACATGAGTGTTAAACCCATCAAACCTTCCACTGTAGTTACTTTATGGCTGGCTATGAAACCTACATAAGAGTGTTAAAACCCACCAACCCAAAATTGTAGTTAATTTATGGCTGGTTATGACACCTACAGAGGAGTGTTAAAACCCACCAACACCAACACCGTAGTTAATTTATGGCTGGTTATAACCCCTACATAAGAGTGTTAAAACCCATCAAAACTTCCACTGACGTTACTTGATGGCTGGTTATGACACCTACATAAGAGTGTTAAAACCCACCAACCCAAACACTCTAGTTAATTTATGGAATGGTTCTGACAACAACATAAGATTGTTGAAACCCACCAAACCTTCCACTGTAGTTAATTTAGGGCTGGTTATGACACCTAAAGAAGAGTGTTAAAACCCACCAACCCCAACACTGTGGTTAATTTATGGCTAGTTATGACACCTACAGAGGAGTGTTAAAACCCACCAACACCAACACTGTAGTTAATTTATGGCTGGTTATAACCCCTACATAAGAGTGTTAAAACCCATCAAAACTTCCACTGACGTTACTTGATGGCTGGTTATGACACCTACATAAGAGTGTTAAAACCCCATCAACGCAGACACTGTAGTTAATTTAAGGCTGGTAATGACACCTACATGAGAGTGTTAAAACCCACCAAACCTTCCACTGTAGTTAATTTATGGCTGGTTATGACACCTAAATAAGAGTGTTAAAACTCACCAAAACTTCCGCTGTAGTTACTTTATGGCTGGCTATGACACCTACATAAGAGTGTTAAAACCCACCAACCCGAACACTGTAGTTAATTTATGGCTGGTTATGACACCTAAATAAGAGTGTTAAAACCCACCAAACCAAACACTCTAGTTAATTTATGACTGGTTATGACACCTAAATAAGAGTGTTAAAACCCACCAACCCCAACGTTCTAGTTAATTTATGACAGGTTATGACACCTAAACAAGAGTGTTAAAACCCACCAACCCCAACACTGTAGTTCATTTATGGCTGGTTATGACACCTAAATAAGAGTGTTAAAAAGCCCACCAAACCGTCCACTGTAGTTCATTTATGGCTGGTTATGACACCTAAATAAGAGTGTTAAAACCCAGCAAACCTTCCACTGTAGTTCATTTATGGCTGGTTATGACACCTACATAAGAGTGTTAAAACCAACCAACCCCAACACTGTAGTTAATTTATGGCTGGTTATGTCAACTAATTAAGAGTGTTAAAACCCACCAAAACCCAACACCATAGTTAATTTATGGCTGGTTATGACACCTAAATAAGAGTGTTAAAACCCAGCAAACCCTCCACTCTAGTTCATTTATGGCTGGTTATGACACCTACATAAGAGTATTAAAACCCATCAACGCCAACACTGTAGTTAATTTAAGGCTGGTAATGACACCTACATGAGAGTGTTAAAACCCACCAAACCTTCCACGGTAGTTAATTTATGGCTGGTTATGACACCTACATAACAGTGTTAAAACCCACCAAACCTTCCACTGTAGTTAATTTATGGCTGGTTATGACACCTACATAACAGTGTTAAAACCCACCAACCCCAACACCGTAGTTAATTTAGGTCTGGTTATGACACCTAAAGAAGAGTGTTAAAACCCAACAACCCCAACACTGTAGTTAATTTATGGCTGCTTATGACACTTACATAAGAGTGTTAAAACCCACCAACCCCAACACTGTAGTTAATTTATGGCTGGTTATGACACCTAAATAAGAGTGTTGGAACCCAACAACCCCAACAATATAGTTAATTTATGGCTGCTTATGACACTTACGTAAGAGTGTTAAAACCCACCAACCCCAACACTGTAGTTAATTTATGGCTGGTTATGACACCTAAATAAGAGTGTTGGAACCCAACAACCCCAACACTGTAGTTAATTTATGGCTGCTTATGACACTTACATAAGAGTGTTAAAACCCACCAACCCAAACACTTTGGTAATTTATGGCTGGTTATGACACCTAAATAAGAGTGTTAAAACCCAACCCACCCAAACACTGTAGTTAATTTATGACTGGTTATGACACCACCATAAGCGTGTTATAACCCACCAACCCCAACATTGTAGTTCATTTGTGGCTGGTTATGACACCTACATAAGAGTGTTAAAACCCACCAACCCAAAATTGTAGTTAATTTATGGCTGGTTATGACACCTAAATAAGAGTGTTAAAACCCACCAACCCAAACACTCTAGTTAATTTATGGAATGGTTCTGACAACAACATAAGATTGTTGAAACCCACCAAACCTTCCACTGTAGTTAATTTATGGCTGGTTATGACATCCACATAAGAGTGTTAGAACCCAACAACCCCAACACTGTAGTTCATTTAGGGCTAGTTATGACACCTAAAGAAGAGTGTTAAAACCCACCAACCCCAACACTGTGGTTAATTTATGGCTAGTTATGACACCTACAGAGGAGTGTTAAAACCAACCAACCCCAACACTGTAGTTAATTTATGGCTGCTTATGACAATTACATAAGAGTGTTTGTTAAAACCCACCAACACCAACAATGTAGTTAATTTATGGCTGGTTATAACCCCTACATAAGAGTGTTAAAACCCATCAAAACTTCCACTGACGTTACTTGATGGCTGGTTATGACACCTACATAAGAGTGTTAAAACCCATCAACGCAGACACTGTAGTTAATTTAAGGCTGGTAATGACACCTACATGAGAGTGTTAAAACCCACCAAACCTTCCACTGTAGTTAATTTATGGCTGGTTATGACACCTAAATAAGAGTGTTAAAACTCACCAAAACTTCCGCTGTAGTTACTTTATGGCTGGCTATGACACCTACATAAGAGTGTTAAAACCCACCAACCCGAACACTGTAGTTAATTTATGGCTGGTTATGACACCTAAATAAGAGTGTTAAAACCCACCAACCCAAACACTCTAGTTAATTTATGACTGGTTATGACACCTAAATAAGAGTGTTATAACCCACCAACCCCAACACTGTAGTTATTTTATGGCTGGTTATGACACCCACATAATAGTGTTAAAACCCACCAACACACACACTGTAGTTAATTTATGGCTGGTTATGACACCTAAATAAGAGTGTTAAAACCAACCAACCCCAACACTGTAGTTAATTTATGGCTGCTTATGACACTTACATAAGAGTGTTAAAACCCACCAACCCCAACACTGTAGTTAATTTATGGCTGGTTATGACACCTACATGAGTGTTAAACCCATCAAACCTTCCACTGTAGTTACTTTATGGCTGGCTATGACACCTACATAAGAGTGTTAAAACCCACCAACCCAAAATTGTAGTTAATTTATGGCTGGTTATGACACCTAAATAAGAGTGTTAAAACCCACCAACCCAAACACTCTAGTTAATTTATGGAATGGTTCTGACAACAACATAAGATTGTTGAAACCCACCAAACCTTCCACTGTAGTTAATTTATGGCTGGTTATGACATCCACATAAGAGTGTTAGAACCCAACAACCCCAACACTGTAGTTAATTTAGGGCTGGTTATGACACCTAAAGAAGAGTGTTAAAACCCACCAACCCCAACACTGTGGTTAATTTATGGCTAGTTATGACACCTACAGAGGAGTGTTAAAACCCACCAACACCAACACTGTAGTTAATTTATGGCTGGTTATAACCCCTACATAAGAGTGTTAAAACCCATCAAAACTTCCACTGACGTTACTTGATGGCTGGTTATGACACCTACATAAGAGTGTTAAAACCCATCAACGCCGACACTGTAGTTAATTTAAGGCTGGTAATGACACCTACATGAGAGTGTTAAAACCCACCAAACCTTCCACTGTAGTTAATTTATGGCTGGTTATGACACCTAAATAAGAGTGTTAAAACTCACCAAAACTTCCGCTGTAGTTACTTTATGGCTGGCTATGACACCTACATAAGAGTGTTAAAACCCACCAACCCCAACACTGTAGTTCATTTATGGCTGGTTATGACACCTAAATAAGAGTGTTAAAACCCACCAACCCAAACACTCTAGTTAATTTATGACTGGTTATGACACCTAAATAAGAGTGTTATAACCCACCAACCCCAACACTGTAGTTCATTTGTGGCTGGTTATGACACCTACATAAGAGTGTTAAAACCCACCAACCCCAACACTGTAGTTCATTTATGGCTGGTTATGACACCTAAACAAGAGTGTTAAAACCCACCAACACCAACACTGTAGTTCATTCATGGCTGATTATGACACCCACATAAGAGTGTTAAAACCCCACCAAACCTTCCACTGTAGTTAATTTATGGCTGGTTATGACACCTACATAAGAGTGTTAAAACCAACCAACCCCAACACTGTAGTTAATTTATGGCTGGTTATGACACCTAAATAAGAGTGTTAAAACCCACCAAAACTTCCACTGTAGTTAATTTATGGCTGGTTATGACACCTAAATAAGAGTGTTAAAACCAACCAACCCCAACACTGTAGTTAATTTATGGCTGCTTATGACACTTACATAAGAGTGTTAAAACCCACCAACCCCAACACTGTAGTTAATTTATGGCTGGTTATGACACCTACATGAGTGTTAAACCCATCAAACCTTCCACTGTAGTTACTTTATGGCTGGCTATGACACCTACATAAGAGTGTTAAAACCCACCAACCCAAACACTTTGGTAATTTATGGCTGGTTATGACACCTAAATAAGAGTGTTAAAACCCAACCCACCCAAACACTGTAGTTAATTTATGACTGGTTATGACACCACCATACGCGTGTTATAACCCACCAACCCCAACATTGTAGTTCATTTGTGGCTGGTTATGACACCTACATAAGAGTGTTAAAACCCACCAACCCAAAATTGTAGTTAATTTATGGCTGGTTATGACACCTTAATAAGAGTGTTAAAACCCACCAACCCAAACACTCTAGTTCATTTATGGAATGGTTCTGACAACAACATAAGATTGTTGAAACCCACCAAACCTTCCACTGTAGTTAATTTATGGCTGGTTATGACATCCACATAAGAGTGTTAGAACCCAACAACCCCAACACTGTAGTTCATTTAGGGCTGGTTATGACACCTAAAGAAGAGTGTTAAAACCCACCAACCCCAACACTGTGGTTAATTTATGGCCAGTTATGACACCTACAGAGGAGTGTTAAAACCAACCAACCCCAACACTGTAGTTCATTTATGGCTGCTTATGACACTTACATAAGAGTGTTTGTTAAAACCCACCAACACCAACACTGTAGTTAATTTATGGCTGGTTATGACCCCTACATATTGAGTGTTAAAACCCATCAAAACTTCCACTGACGTTACTTGATGGCTGGTTATGACACCTACATAAGAGTGTTAAAACCCATCAACGCTGACACTGTAGTTAATTTAAGGCTGGTAATGACACCTACATGAGAGTGTTAAAACCCACCAAACCTTCCACTGTAGTTAATTTATGGCTGGTTATGACACCTAAATAAGAGTGTTAAAACTCACCAAAACTTCCGCTGTAGTTACTTTATGGCTGGCTATGACACCTACATAAGAGTGTTAAAACCCACCAACCCCAACACTGTAGTTAATTTATGGCTGGTTATGACACCTAAATAAGAGTGTTAAAACCCACCAACCCAAACACTCTAGTTAATTTATGACTGGTTATGACACCTAAATAAGAGTGTTATAACCCACCAACCCCAACACTGTAGTTCATTTATGGCTGGTTATGACACCTAAATAAGAGTGTTAAAACCCCACCAAACCTTCCAGTGTAGTTAATTTATGGCTGGTTATGACACCTACATAAGAGTGTTAAAACCAACCAACCCCAACACTGTAGTTAATTTATGGCTGGTTATGACACCTAAATAAGAGTGTTATAACCCACCAACCCCAACACTGTAGTTCATTTATGGCTTGTTATGACACCTAAATAAGAGTGTTAAAACCCACCAACCCAAACACTCTAGTTAATTTATGACTGGTTATGACACCTAAATAAGAGTGTTATAACCCACCAACCCCAACACTGTAGTTCATTTATGGCTGGTTATGACACCTAAACAAGAGTGTTAAAACCCACCAACACCAACACTGTAGTTCATTCATGGCTGATTATGACACCTAAATAAGAGTGTTAAAACCCCACCAAACCTTCCACTGTATTTCATTTATGGCTGGTTATGACACCTACATAAGAGTGTTAAAACCAACCAACCCCAACACTGTAGTTAATTTATGGCTGGTTATGACACCTAAATAAGAGTGTTAAAACCCACCAAAACTTCCACTGTAGTTACTTTATGGCTGGTTATGACACCTACATAAGAGTGTTAAAACCCATCAACGCCAACACTGTAGTTAATTTAAGGCTGGTAATGACACCTAAATAAGAGTGTTGGAACCCAACAACCCCAACACTGTAGTTCATTTATGGCTGGTTATGACACCTAAACAAGAGTGTTAAAACCCACCAACACCAACACTGTAGTTCATTCATGGCTGATTATGACACCTAAATAAGAGTGTTAAAACCCCACCAAACCTTCCACTGTATTTCATTTATGGCTGGTTATGACACCTACATAAGAGTGTTAAAACCAACCAACCCCAACACTGTAGTTAATTTATGACTGGTTATGACACCTAAATAAGAGTGTTAAAACCCACCAAAACTTCCACTGTAGTTACTTTATGGCTGGTTATGACACCTACATAAGAGTGTTAAAACCCATCAACGCCAACACTGTAGTTAATTTAAGGCTGGTAATGACACCTAAATAAGAGTGTTGGAACCCAACAACCCCAACACTGTAGTTTATTTATGGCTGGTTATGACACTTACATAAGAGTGTTAAAACCCACCAACCAAAACACTGTAGTTAATTTATGGCTGGTTATGACACCTATATAAGAGTGTTAAAACCCACCAACTCAAACACTCTAGTTAATTTATGACTGGTTATGACACCTAAATAAGAGTGTTATAACCCACCAACACCAACACTGTAGTTCATTTATGGCTGGTTATGACACCTAAATAAGAGTGTTAAAAAGCCCACCAAACCGTCCACTGTAGTTCATTTATGGCTGGTTATGACACCTAAATAAGAGTGTTAAAACCCAGCAAACCTTCCACTGTAGTTCATTTATGGCTGGTTATGACACCTACATAAGAGTGTTAAAACCAACCAACCCCAACACTGTAGTTAATTTATGGCTGGTTATGACAACTAATTAAGAGTGTTAAAACCCACCAAAACCCAACACCATAGCTAATTTATGGCTGGTTATGACACCTAAATAAGAGTGTTAAAACCCAGCAAACCCTCCACTCTAGTTCATTTATGGCTGGTTATGACACAAACATAAGAGTGTTAAAACCCATCAACGCCAACAC